>NW_027529934.1:12675479-12708839 GCF_008692635.1 Crocuta crocuta
TCGGGGAGAACTTGCCGGATTTAGTCATCCCGTCTCTCCACCAGCCAGCTGGGATGTTACAGAATTCCGGCTGCTGGTCGTACAGGAACAAGGCTGGGATGACTGTGACTCAGAGAGGCACACAAGGGGTGCGGGGCGCCGAGTAACCAGAACTGACCGACCTGGGCTGCCTCTGAAAGCAAAGTGGCCTCCTCCCGGGAAGGACGGCGGCAAAGCCAGCGCTGCCTGCAGGGATCACTTGTCTCACCAGCGACTCAGGCACAGTGACAGACTAGGTGCGCCTGGTTCGGGCAGCGCCGGCCACATTATGTACACAGGGCCTGCTCGGAGTACAATCCTGGGAATTCCCGCAAAGCCCTAACTCCTGGCTGAGGAGCGTTTTGAACAACGGAGGGTCCAGCCTGTTCCAGTAGACACTAGGGCATCAGCGAACGGTATGAATGAGGCCCTGGTTAGCAGGCCAAGCTACTAGCCTCCCCAGGCTGGTGGTGACTTATCACCACTCCTGTTGAGATATCACTCATATCTCAACCCTCAGATAATCCCATACCTGAGCCATGCGCAGGAGGGCATACTAAGAGTAACTGGAATTCTCCATGCTTAGGTCACTAGCTTCCCAAGGGTCTGGAGCTATTTGTCACTAGAAAGCTGGGGCTCCTCGATCTCTTGGAGCTCTCCAGTTCTACAACTCAGCACCCAGGGATGTGACAGGATATACCTGTGCACCCCAGCTTTCTGCTCCCCGATCCCATCTTTTTCTCTTGCCTTCCCCAGTGCTAATCAAATGTACTGCCTCCTGGGAGTCCTGTTTTTAGACCAGCAAGAGAGAGTGCAGCTGCCTGATAGGTGTGGCGCCTTGAATCTGCATCTCTACAAATGGTTATTTATGTTCTTAGGCTCAGAGACTGTCTGAAAAAAAAAAAATAAATGAATAAGCAAGCAAACAAAAGCAAAAGAAAAACTTACAATAGAAGTTTTGGAACCCTAAATTGCCCTGAGGGAGCGCTGGTACTTTTGTGACTGACAGGTGCATGGAGCCCAGACCCCGCCTGCTCACCTGGCCTGCAGTGCAGTCCAAGATGGCCCTTCCCCCAGCTCCACCTCCTGCCCCGGATGCCTGACCTCACACGCCAGTTGAAGGAATCTTCATTCTCTGGGTAGCCCCATTCCCAAATATCAACCTTGTCTGTGCTGACCAAGCACGATGAGTCTCTTCTGTGTGAGCACCTGGCGACCCCTTTCTGCCTGTGAGTGTTCCAGCCACCACCGCATAGGATGAATGAATTCGTCTTTACCTCCAGGAATTTGCACGTAATTATACAGCCGCCTGGCATTTTGCTCCATTCCCCAGACCTTATAGTCCATGAGCACGCAAATGGTTCGATCTTCGGAGGTCTACAGTAGCAGCATTAGCAACCTTCCGGAGCCTAGAGATAGACTTTCGGGGCCACATGGTCCCAGGTGAGCTAGTCACATGGCGCCACGCCGTGCCAGATGGAAAGGTGGTACCCTGGGGCAGGGCCCCTACCACCAAAGACAAGCTCTGTGCCCGCGGTTCTGCCCCAGGCTACGCAGGCTGTTTTCCTGCCTGGTTTGGAGATCCGGGAGACTTGACCCTGACTCCTAGCCTGGACGGCACAGCAGGGGAGACAATCTGAGGCAGGAAGGCCCTGCGTGGGATTGGTGAGGTTAGGAGATGACACAGCGGTACCCTTTACGTCCCTTTTCAGTATGGGTGTTATGACACACGACTCCTGACTGACTCTCCATGTGATTTCTCCCAGTTCTTCTTACAAGATTTGGAGCCTACTTCCCACAGCCTCCCTGGACATACACCCCTGCAATCGGCCACACCTCTGCCTTAGTCATCCAGCTGCTTGGCCAGGCCCTACCCTCACCGCAGCCCCACTGCACACACCTTCACCTGCTCGGATGGACCAGACCTCTGACAGCGAAACAGTTCGTAACTGTTGGGCTGAGAAACGGATTCGATCTATGGATTTCTGGCAACCCCCTACCCCCACCCCAGGAAGGCACATGGTACAAACATACACACAAAATACTACATACCATTTTGGGGGATTAATGGGACGAAGGCATGACATCCTGTACACAGAGACATGCCAGTCTAGAACTGACTTATGTCTACCACGGTCCTCGAACTTTCTGTGGAGGAATCTTAAAACTATTTTCCTGGGGTGCCTGGGAGGCTCAGTCAGTTAAGCGTCTGACCTCGGCTCAGGTCATGATTTCACAGTTTGTGAGCTGGAGGCCCACATTGGGTTCTGTGCTGACAGCTCAGAGCCTGGAGCCTGCTTTGGATTCTGCATCTCCCTCTCTCTCTGCCCCTCCCCTGCTCACGCTCTGTCTCTCTCTCTCAAAAATGAGTAAACATCAAAAAAAATTTTTTTAATCTATTTTTCTGAGTTTCTAAAAGTTTCCAGCCTCCCATTAATTCTTGTGGTTGAAGGTATATGGTTAATCACAGTTCTGAATAGAATCTGCTGAATGAATATGCTGAAAATATAAGTCAAATTTTGACCAAGATATTGTTAACTTAAGGAAGGCAATGAAATGCTCATTTTGAAATGAAGTTTAGGGGCACCTGGGTGGCTCAGTCGGTTGAGTGTCCTACTTCAGCTCAGGTCATGATGTCATGGCTCATGAGTTTGAGCCCCACATCAGGCTCTCTGCTGTCAGCACAGAGCCTGCTTCAGATTTTCTGTCCCCCTCTCTCTCTGCCCCTTCCTCATTTGTGCTTTATCTCTCAAAAATAGTTAAATCTTTAAAAAATCTTCAAACTGAGGTTTAAAGAAGAGAATGAGAAGTTTTTATAAAGTTAAGGTAAAAACCAAGAGTTTTCCAGGGATGATTCTGGGAGGACAAAAACACCTGAAAAACAGATTATGTAGGAGCTCCTGATCCTCTTGGAGATAAAAGTTATGTCAGATCCGTATCCTTTTTACATAATGTTAAATTTCTTAGCTTTTTCCTCTAGTTTTGAACCTCTGATTTGGGTTTCAGATACATACCCAGGAAGAGAATACATCTGTTTCAAATAGAGGTTCGGTATGAACATTTTCATCTTCTTCAATTCTTCGAATGAGTTTTTCTTCTTCTGTGGATGTTGAAGGCTTCTAGGGCACAGAAACACGAAGGACCCGTTAGTGAGCTGGTGTGGGACACAGTGACAGGGCAAGATGCCTAGAGGAATGTCTGAATTTTAATTTTCGATTTGCTTTAGTCACTCAACAAGCATTTTTTAAGAGTTATAGCAAAGGGGACGCCTGGGTGGCTTAGTCGGTTAAGCGACCGACTTTCGCTTAGGTCGTGATCTCGCGGTTCGTGGGTTCGAGCCCTGCGTCGGGCTCTGTGCTGTCTGCCAGCTCAGAGCCTGGAGCCTATTTCAGAGTCTGTGTCTCCCTCTCTCTCTGACCCTCCCCTGCTCACGCTCTCTCTCTCTCTCTCTCTCCTAGAAAAAAAAAAAAAGAGTTATAGCAAACACTGCGTGAGAAATTCGTGGGGACAGGGAAGTGGAGACTTGGGGAGAAAACTGTGAGAAAAACAAAGAGGATTTCTTCCAGACCCCAAAAATTCACCGCACAGTGGGAGAGATGGCCCAGAAAATAATGCTGGTATGCAAGATTGCCATTAGCAAAGAGGTGTGCTCCAAAAGCTGTGTGCATCCAGCAAAGAGCCCTGAATTCTGCCTAGACACTCAGGGAAGTTTTAGAGAGGAAGTGATACCTGAAGGCTGAACAAAGAGTTTGTAACATAGAGAGGAAAGAGCAGGGAATAAGGCCACAGAGGAGAGGAGGGAATGCATTGCACACTTAAAAGGTATGACATGATTTAGTGGCCAAATAACACTGTTTTCATTTATTTTGTGTCTTCCATATGCCAAGGACTGTACCAGAAACAAAACAGAAAATGCTGGTCCAAAGAGACTTGGGTGTTGTATAATAATTTTGTCTTGCTGTCCAATGTGCACAGTAAGTAGAGGACCTAGATCACAGGCTGGAATCAGGCCAACATTTAAACTATTCACAGAGAAGAAACATCAGGGAAGGAGGTTAAGACAGTACAGAGAATGTTAGGTGTTCATGAGTTCTAAGAGCCGAACGAATCAGCAAAGGGCTCTTGCCAGACTGATCCGGGTTTGACTGCTGGTTCTGCCACTTACAGCTGTCTGTCTGACTGAGGGTAAGTCACATGACCTGAGCTGCAATTTTCTTATCTGTAAAATGGCACAATAATTTTTACCTTGAAGTTGTATTGTGTATATAAGAGATAACATGTACAGAACATGCAGCTCACTCAATTATTGGTAGTTATCATTGCCTTTTCATCATTATTATGCATGCCCCAGGAAGGCTTGCTATGATTACTAATGCCCCAGCAGGGGTGGAGACAGGGTAAGGAGAGGGACGGTGTGGGCCTGGGAGGAGGGGAAAGGCAGCCTGGAACAGGAGCTGAAGAAGTGGACACATGGAGTTTAAACTACCTTTTGAAAAATCTCACAATGAAAGGGTAAAGAAACAGCATCGGGATGAGAGGCAGATAGTGTAGGAAATAGGACCGGTGTGAATGAGGCTGATGGGAAGTAGGTGGATTTTGAAAAGGAAGAGGACAATCCTTCCTTGCAAAATAAAGAGCTAAGGGTGTCGGCAGTTATGTTTAAACTATAAGAAGAAAGGATGGGAGTTGATTTATTCCAGGTGATCTACTTCTATTTTCAATAGTACCTCTATACATACGCGTTAAAAACATAAAGGAAAAGAAAATATAATATTAAATCATCTTACCTCTTCTTCTTTCTCTTCTTCCTTTTCCTGCTCAAATTTCTTATCCTCCATACTTTCTTCTTCATCTTCTCTAAAAAGCCTGTCTGTTTCAGGCTCAATTAATCCTTTTATAAAATCCTGTGAGATAAAACAATAGTATAATTATAGCTTGGTGTATATTAATAATTTAGTAGTATATACCAATTATTCATTCAAAAGTATTTAATGAGCACTAATCTTGCAACTGAATACCGTGCCGGGCATAAGAACAAAAGGTGAATAAGAATGGCCTCTGTCCTTAATAAGCTTAAAATTTAGTGGACAAGAAAATGCTATGGATACATATAGTCACATGGTAGGAACACCTAATCCAGATCTGGTTGTGGATGGGGGTGAAAGAATGGGTTGGTCAGGAAGGTTTCCTAGAGGACTTAATGTCTAAATTTCTTCTAGAAGGATGAGTAAGAGAAAAAGATAGTTAGCACAGGGTATTCTAGGCAGAGGGTGCTGCATGGGCATGACTGGCTCTTGAGAACAAAGTAGTTCTGTAGGACAGAAACTTAGGGGTAGATGGACAGGAGTACAGTCAGAGAGGAAGGGCTTGAGTGTCTTTCCAGGAAAACAACTTTATCCTGAAGGCCATGAGGCACTGATTAACTGGCTGATCTCTCTTGCATTTTAAAACAGTCACTCTAGCAACATGAGTGTAGATTGAAAGAGAAAGAGGCGAGAGAGAGAAGGAGGGAAGGGCGAGGAAGGGAGGACGAGAGAGAAGGTGAAAAGATGAGTAGAGAATGAACAACACAGGGTTGCAGAAATGAAGAAGAGGGTAAGGATTCAAGATATATTTAGGAGTTAACTCTTACTGCTTGAGTAATTAGATGGATATGGAATGGTTAGAGAATGGAAGCGTCTTGAATGACACCATCCACAGAGATAATGAACAAAGTTGCATAAGCAGGTATGGGAAGACAAGTAAGTTCAGACTCAGCTATGTGACTTTGAGGTACCACTAAGATATCCAATTGGAAATATTCCATAGGGAGTTAAATATAAGGATCTGGAGTTTAGATGGAGGCATTTGGGCTAAAGATAATCATTTAACAGTTATCTGCATTTAGTTAAAGCCAAGAAAGTAAATTACATCACCAAAGGAAGTGTTAGGGGACGAGGCCGTAGGACAGGAACCTAGTCACATAAAGGGCTAGGGAAGAAAGGCAAGCCCCCAACAAGGCCAGAAGTCATGTCAGAAGTCTGAGAGGGCCACCAGGGAAGCCAAAAGAGGAGACAGAAGGAGTCAACAGTGTTACCTCAAAGAAGGCTATACGCATACTGACTGAAAAATGTCCTTCAGTTCTTCACTGCAACGATGTGTATAAAACAGAAGCTAGAAATAAGTTCAATGCCCACAAGAGGAAAATGCATAAATAAATCATGGTATAAACCATATGAAATATTTTATAGCAGTTTTAAGTTATGCTGTAGAAATATGTACATGGTGTAGAAAAATTTATTCACAACATATTAGGATATTTTTCAGAAATGAAAATATGTTTTTCCTGATAATGACGTAAAACATTTGAACAATACAGAGAGATATTAAGAATCTCAACTCTCAAACGTAACAACTTCTATCAATTTGCTAAATATTCTAGACTGCTTTATACACATGTAAACATTTTAACATAAATGAGATAATCATATTTGTTACATACCATAATCTGTTTTTATCAAACTAATCCCCTATTGACGAACATTTATATTGTTTGTAATGCAGATGGTCCCTGACTTATGATGGTTTAACTTAAAATTTTTTGACATTACGATGGTATGAAAATGAGACACATTCAGAAGAAACTGTATTTTGAATTTTTTATTTTAATTATTTCCTGGGCTAACAATCAATCCCCTGTCATGATTCTGGGCAGCAGCAGTGACCCACCACCACAATTCAGCCCCATCACAACGAGGGTAACCAACCGATATGCTTGCAACCATTCTGTTTTTCTTTTCTTTTTCTTTTTCTTTTTTTTTTTTTTTACAAATAGTTTATTGTCAAGTTGGTTTCCATATAACACCCAGTGCTCATCCCCACAAGTGCCCTCCTCCATGCCCATCTCCCCCCTCCCCCCCCACACCCATCAGTCCTCAGTTTGTTCTCAGTATTCTGTTTTTCACTTTCAATAGAGTATTCCATAAATTACATGAGATATTCACACTTTATTATAGAATACGCTTTGTGGTAGATGATTTTGCCCAAGTACAGGCTAATATAAGTGTTCTGAGCACACTTAAGGTGGGCTAGGCTCAGCTATGATGCTGGGTAGGTTAGCTGCATTAAACACAATCTCAACTTAACAATATTTTCAACTCACAATGGGTTTATTGGGACATAACATCAACGTAAATCAAGAAAGATCTGTATTTTGGTATTACAAATAATGCTGGAATTTAGTGTTTTTATTTTAACTCCAGCATTATTAATATACAGTGTTATATTACAAAACAGTGACTCAACAATTCTATATATTACTCAGTGCTCACCACAGTAAGCATGCTCTTAATCCCCTTCACCTATTTCACCCATCAACCCCCACCCACCTCCCCTCTGATAACCATTGGTTAAGAGTCTGTTTTATGATTTGTCTCATTTTTATTTTGCTCATTTGTTTCTTAAATTTCATATATGAATGAAGTCATGTGGCATTTGTCTTTCTCTGGCTGTCTTATTTCACTTAGCATTATACTCCCTAGATCCATTTGTGTTGTTGCAAATGGCAAGATCTCATTATTTTTTATGGCCAAGTAATATTTGTGTGGGTGTATTTGTGTGTGTGTGTGAGTGTGTGTGTGTACCACATTATCTTTATCCATTCACTTATTGATGGACACCTGGGCTCCTTCCATAGTTTGGCTATAATAAATAATGCTACAATAAACATGGGGTGCATGTATCTTTTTGAGTTAGTGCTTTCATATTCTTTGCTTAAATAATAATAGGATTATTCGATCACATGGCGATCTTATTTTTAATTTTTTAAGAAAACTCCATACTGTTTTCCACAGTGGTTGCATCAGTTTGCATTCCTACAAATAGTGCACAAAGGTTCCTTTTTCTCCACATTCTCACCAACGATTCTTATTCTTGTAGTTTTGATTTTAGCCATTCTGACAAGGGTGAAGTGATATCTCATTGCTTTATATCTCATTGGTTATGATTGGATTATGTGGTTTTTTGGTATTGAGTTGTAGAAGTTCTTTATATATTTTGGATACTAATCCTTTATTGGAGCTGACATTTGCAGATATCTTTTCCCATTCAGTAGTCCTCTTTTAGTTTTGCTAATTATTCCCTTTTGATGTACAGAAGTTTTTTCCTCTTTTTTTTTTTTTTTTTTTTACAGAGAGCAGGTAAGCAGTGGAGGGGGTAGAGTGGGAGAGATAAAGAATCCTAAGCAGGCTCCATGCTCAGTGCAAAGCCCAATGCAGGGTTTAATCCTACAATCCCAGGATTCATGACCAGAGCCAAAATCAAGAGTCGAATGCTCAACTGACTAAGCCAATCAGGCGTCCTGCTGTGCAGAAGCTTTTTATTTTGAAGTAGTTCCAAGAGTTTATTTTTGCTTTTGTTTCCCTTGCCTTAGGAGATGTACCCAGGAAAATGTTACTACAGCTGATGCTGCAGAAATTATCTCATGTGCTGTCTGCTAGGATTTTCATGGTTTCAGGTCTTGCAGTAGGTCTTTAATCCATTTTGAATTTATTTTTGTGTATGGTGTAAGAAAGTGGTCCAGTTTCATTCTTTTGCAATAGCTGTCCACTTTGTGATTAACATTCCTTTATAGATATATTGTATATTAGAATTATCAAATAGACTACAAAGTTATATTAAAGCTGTCTAAAGAAATAAGAGATTTAAAATGTGAATACAGAAACAAAGATTACAAGAATGATCAGACTTGAAAAAGAACCAAATAGATTAAAGAATCTATTCAGTTCTATTCTATTAAACTGAATAGAAAGGTTGAATAGGAGATTAGTGAACAGGAAAGTAAGCCAGATGAAATTATTCAGGATGTAATACAGATGCAGAGAGACAGAAAATATGAAATAAGGTTCAAAGGCATGGGCATAGATTCTAATACATATCCATTTAGAGTTCCAGAAAGAAAGGAGAGACCAAATATAACAGAGACAATATTTAAAGAGACAATAACAGAATTTTCCATATCTAATTAAAGATACCACCCCCAAGATTCTGGAAACCAAGAGAATCCCCAGAAAAATTTAAGAAGAAAAAGAACCCCACACTCACATGTATCAGAGCCTTCTTCAGATTCTGTGTCTCCCTCTCTTTCTACCCCTCCCCTGCTCATGCTCTGCCTCTCTCTCAAAAATAAATGAACATAAATAAATTTTTTTTTGAAAAAAAAAAAAAAGAAACTAAACAAAAAATAGGGCACCTGGGTGGCTCAGTCAGCTAAGCATCTGACTCTTGGTTTGGGCTCAGGTCATGACCTCACAGTTTGTGAGTTCAAGCCCCACATCAGGTTCTGCACTGGCAGCACAGAATCTGCTTGGGATTCTCTCTCTCCTTCTCTCTCTGCCCCTCCCCCTCACACTGTCTCTGTCTTTCTCAAAATAAATAAACTTAAAAAAAAATTTAACAAAAAATCAACTCCGGTTACTAAACGCATTACTGCTAGAGTCATAAATAAGAAGAGAATGCTTGGTATTGCCTCCACTATTCAACACCAAATTGGAAGAATTACTCATTGCAATTAGACAAGAAATAGCAATTAGAGCCATAATAATTGAAAGAAAGAGGTCAAATTATCTCTATTTGTAGAAGATTTGATTAAGTATCTGGAGAGCCCAAAAGAATCTATTGAAAAACTACTGAAAACAATAATTCAGTAAGTCACAGAATATAAAATTAAAATACAGAGATCAATAACATGTACACAGTTCCCAATTAGAAGATACAATGGAAAACATGATCTCATTTAAAATAGCAACAAAATAAAATGAAATATTCAGGCATAAACCTCATATGAAATGTGCAAAATGAGTAAACTATATAACATTATTAAAAAGCATTAAAAGGAGACATCCTTTAAAAGGGACATGCCCATATCTTTGGATAGGACAACCCAACAACGTAAGTATCTCTGCTCTAAGCTGATATATAAATTTAGCATGATCTCAGTCTTCAAAATTCCTATTTTTTCTAGAGGTAGATTATAGAGTTCTATAGAAGAATAAATAAGCAAAAATAGTGATGAAATCCCTGAAAAAGATCAGTGAAGAGAGCTGACCCTACCAGACATGAAAATGCATCATAATGCCTCAAAACTTAAAATATTGTGATGATGAGCCATGAAGAGATCGATTAATAGAAAAAAAAATTCCAGAAAAGACTTAAGTTGAATATGGCTATTTTCAAATGTTGGAAAACACTACACTGTGGAATACTGGAAATACTATAATGTGGAAGACAAATCCACCTTGTTCATACCAACCCAGAAGACTGAACATGGGCCAGTGAGTAGAAACAGTTATAAGGAAACATATTTCATCTAGCTCAATAGAAAGAATGACATCCTACCAGTGACTGCTCACCGAAACAAATGGCCAATTCTGAAAGTAGGTCTCTGCCACTGCAGATATGCAAGCATAGGCATAATGATCAAGGGTGGGTGTTAATTCAAAGATTCACACATCTGAAGTTAGGCTGAATTCAATCACCTTTAAAGTCCTTTCTGTTCTTAAGTCCCTATGAGTCTGTAGAGTCTTGAATTTAATTTTTTCATAGATCTATTATATAGCCAAGATCACATCTGTGGTACTTAATTTTCTAAAAATCATTCAGTGGTTAATTCAAAATAATCCTGGCCAGTAAAAAATCTTGGCAGTAAAAAAAAAAAAAAATAAAATAAAATAAAATAAAATAAAATAAGCATTTGTAAAACGCATATAATTTAGAAAGGTGGTGGTTCATCAGTGTTTAAATATAAAACGAGTGGGGCGCCTGGGTGGCTTAGTCGGTTAAGCGTCCGACTTTCGCTTAGGTCATGATCTCGCGGTTCGTGGGTTCGAGCCCTGCGTCGGGCTCTGTGCTGACTGCCAGCTCAGAGCCTGGAGCCTGTTTCAATCTGTGACTCCCTCTCTCTCTGACCCTCCCCTGATCCCGCTGTCTCTCTCTCTCTCTCTCCTAGAAATAAATAAAAAAAAAAAAATTAAAAAAAATAATAAAAATAAAAAAATAAGTAAATATAAAACGAGTCCTCCCACAGGGTGCCTGGGTGGCTCCATCCGTTGAGTGTCTGCCTTCGGCTCAGGTCATGATCTCGTAGTTCGTGAGTGAGAGCCCCACATTGGGCCCTCTGCTGTAAGCGCAGAGCCTGCTTTGGATCCTCTATACCCCCCTCTCACTGCCTCTCTCCCATTTGCTCGTGCTCTCTCTCTCTCTCTAAAATGAATAAACTTTAAAAAAAATTTTTTTTAAGATACAAGAGGGAGAGGACAATGGGCTGGGTTAGGTGCTCAAGAGAAGAAATAACCTTAAATGGAAGACAGAGCCTGAAGAGGATGAGGAAGTGTGTGCGCAGAAGCAGACTGGTCTGAGGACAGGAAGTGACAGGCAGCTCCCCTCTGAAAGCCATCCTTTCCTTTATGAAGGATAAAACAAAATCATCTGCTAAGAAAGTGAGGAGAGATACTTGGGTGGATGATCTTCTCCCTTAGAAGGGAGAACTGCTCACACTCTTGGTCAGGAGCCAAAATACTCTTCTGGTAGAGTAAACAGATGAGGACTCAGAACACTGACTGGAAAAAGTCACTGAAACCTTATCTGTCAAAATACAGGACGAAGCTGAATAACGCTAAGTGTGCCAACACATGGCAAATACCTCTTCTCCAAACAGGTGCTCTTTTTCCTCCGATGCCAGTAACTTTATTCTTCTGCCTTTAAGCCCAGAAAGGAGGTGAGAACACGTGGTGATCCACTCATAACATTCTCTCTGAGAAGAGATCAAAGATAATTACTAAGCACAAGAAATCAGACTATAAAAACTCATTTATTCACTCGCTTCTATCAAGGAACTGCTAAGTACAGCTCTTCTCAGTACAACTCCATTCAATTAACTTTTTATCGCTTCAGTTCAAAGTTTCAAGCAGAAATGGGTTTCTATGAATACAGACCTGAAATCATATGGTCTCTTATCAACAGGGTGTGGATCTGGGTTGTAATGGGACAAGGAGCCATAAAACCAGATGCAGAAAGACTGGCTGCATTTACTACGAGCAAATGGTCTGTCCCAACAAATATTTCACAACTGACCAGGCCAACTGTGATTGCATAGTGATAACAATAGAAATAGCCCACATTTACATGGCATTAATTATATGCCAGACTCTGTTCTAAGCATGTGCAATATTCATTCATTCAGTATGTAATGTAATATGTGCTATTATTTTTTATGAGGTATAATTGAAATAATATTACATTGGGAACAAACTGATGGTTACTAGAGAGGAAGTGGGTGGAGGGATGGGTTAACTAGGTGATGGGGATTAAGGAAGGCACTTGTGATGAACACTGGATGATGTATGGAATTGTTGAATCACTATATTGAAACTAATGTAATAATGTATGTTAACTGCAATTGAATTAAAAACTTAATGAAAAAATTTTAATGGATTAACCCCAAAACAAATGCACAAAAAAAGAAATAACATTATATTAGTTTCAGGTGAACAACCAAATGATTCAACATTTGAATATATTGCAACATGATCACCACAATAAGTCTGGTTAATATCTGTCACCATACATAGTTACAAACTTTTTTCTTGTGATGAGAATGGAAATATGTACTATTATTATTCTCATATTTTAGGTGAAGAAACTGAAGGACAGAGCAATTAATCATCTTGCCCAAGGTCATATATATAGTTAAGCAAAGCACTTGGGACTTTAATCCAGGTGGCCTGGGCTTTAAACTACTACAAAAATATTACAGCCCCCATCCCCATTAAAAGGATAAATAAAGATTGGAAGCAGTGTTTTAGAAAAGGCGCTCTCCCCTACCTACTGAAATACAAGGAAGGTCTACAGCAGGTCTCGTCCACCTAGAGTGAACAGTAATACTACATTTACTTTACCCAGATCTCTTAATAGCTAGGATCTGGCTTCAGTGTTTAAAAGAGATGCTATTCCTTATTGGTGAAGAACAGTGGAGGAAACTAGGAAATATCATCTTCTCTGAAGATGGAGATCTGGTCACTTTAACCATCAAAAAATAGTACCATCTGGTGAAGTAATGACCCACTTTAGGTCCCTGAAATCAACCATAAAGAATAGCAGTATGGGGGTGCCTGGTTCAATCTGTTAAGAGTGTGAGTCTTGGTTTCGGCTCAGGTCTTGATCTCGCTATTTCAGGGGTTCAAGAACTGAGTCAGGCTCTGCACAGGCAATATGAGCCTGCTTGGGATTCTCTCTCTCCCTCTCTCTCTGCCCCTCCCCCACTCATACTGTCTCTCTCTCTCAAATAAATATACTTAAAACATTTTTTTTTAATGTTTTATTTATTTCTAGGAGAGAGAGAGAGAGAGACAGCGTGAGCAGGGGAGGGTCAGAGAGAGAGGGAGTCACAGACTGAAACAGGCTCCAGGCTCCGAGCTGGCAGTCAGCACAGAGCCCGACGCGGGGCCCGAACCCACGAACCGCGAGATCATGACCTAAGCGAAAGTCAGACGCCCAACCGACTAAGCCACCCAGGTGCCCCACTTAAAACATTTTTTAAAGGACAGCAGTATGTCTTATATTTTTCTCCTTATTAGACTTAATTTTAAACGTGGAATTTATATGAAATGTCAGAGCCAAAAAATTTTAGAAATCAAATCCAAACCCTTATGTTATAGATAGGGAAGCTGAAGCCTAGGGAAGTAGAGTAAGTTTACCACAGCTTTGTTAATTAAGTTTAAATTCTGGATACAAAGGGTTAGAATGTCTTACTGCATATCAGAAAGAGATATGGGATGTGAAACAGAAATAAGGGATGTGAAGGTATTGGGTTCTAGTCCTAAGTTCATCTAATTGATTGACTTTTTGAGTAAATCCTTAATAATCTTCTATCTAGTAAAAACAAACGAGGTTGTTGGTTTATTCTAGGTGACGCTTATGCAGTGGGAATCTGGTGAAAAATGTCTCATGGGGTGGGGAACCCTAACTGGTAGCCTTTGCCGATGTCCATGGTATAAATACTCCTACCATGGCAATTTCAAATGGTATTCAGTAAGTTGTCGCTAAATGTGGAATTGGGAGTGGGTGTCCACAGTCAGTACTGCCTTGCCATTGCAAGTCTCCATCATCACTGACCCTAAGGATCCTTCCAGGTACAAAATTTGATGCACATATTATTTAGCTGTATCGTATCTAGAGCAAAGAATTTGTTAATTTTGAAAATAGTGAGAATATCTTTGAAATTTTATCTCTTCAGAGTTAATTCATCATTCGTGGGAAATAATTAAACTATTCTCTAGTTGAATTTGCATACTGTGAACCAGATCCTAGTCATTTTCTCACAAACTTCTGAGACGTTGAAAAAACTACCATAAGACTTCTGATGGGGAAGAAAATCAGTAGGAATTTTTGACAAAAGTATGAATGTAACCTATGGAGTTAAGCAAGTTTCCATACAGTTAAGTAAGTCTTCCTTCAATAGAGCTTTGACCATCTCTAGGCCAGGATAGTTGTTAATCAATACATGAGGATCTCTTTCCATCAACATTCTTATTTAATTCTATTAAAGCCTGATTCAGAGCTATGTTAATAAATGCTTCCGGTATGAAGTTAAAGGACTAAAATTCATGCCGGAATAAAGAAGGTTTTTGGAAGCAAGGGAAAGTCCTAAATATTAAGCATATTGTAGTGAATCAAAAGCAGGAGAAAGGAACAGCTGTACGAGATAGTCTTTTATAGGGTACTATAAAAGCAGTGATGGTATGATTATGGTGAGATTATGGCGGTAATGAAGTTATTAAGAATCCATCATATCAGATTCCCCTCCCCTGAAAAGGAGTAAAGCTGGGAGTTCCTTGAGTTTACCTGCTGGAACACTGCAAGACACAGATCCCAAGCACTGCTGTTCAAAGTCATATTCCTTTTAGAAGGCCAAGTCCTGGAACTGGCAATAGTATTGGGGTGACATAAGGGAGGTTACTGCAGCCCAAGGGCAGAGATGGGGAAAAAGTGACTTGGAGGGAGTCAATTACAGCCAGAAAGTCAGTGTGAAGGGCCCCAGCAAGACGTCCTCTCACTTCCATCATGGTGGGTATTTCTTTGGTGTTGAGAGGAGATATTTCCTTCCTATATGTTCTTAGCACTATCAGGTTCTGATCAATGTGTGTCTTTTACCAGCCTTGGCCTGCTGAAACTTATCTCAGAGACACTTTATTTGACATTTGCTCAGATTATGACTAAGCTCCAGGACATCAGTGACTCTAACTCTATATGCCTGGAATATATAGTAGGTTAACCTAAAGTCCTTGAAAAAAAAAAGACACGATTTTAGCTTATTGGGGACTAAGTTTCTGTGTTTTCTTTTAAAAAATTTTTTTAATGTTTTATTTATTTCTAGGAGAGAGAGAGAGAGAGAGAGAGACAGCGTGAGCAGGGGAGGGTCAGAGAGAGAAGGAGTCACAGACTCTGAAACAGGCTCCAGGCTCTGAGCTGGCAGTCAGCACAGAGCCCGACGCGGGGCTCGAACCCACGAACCGCGAGATCATGACCTAAGCGAAAGTCGGACGCTTAACCGACCAAGCCACCCAGGCGCCCCTAAGTTTCTGTGTTTTCAATAGCTGGTCTAGGCTGTAGGGGTCCCAGAATATTCTCATTAGATGCCAGGACTCTCTGATATAGTGTTTCCAAGCCTCAAATGAAGTCTTAATGACAAACAATTCTTATTTTTTTTTTTTTTTACAAATAGTTTATTGTCAAATTAGTTTCCACATAACACTCAGTGTTCATCCCCACAAGCGTCCTCCTCCATGCCCATCCCCCCTCCCCCCCACATCCATCAGTCCTCAGTTTTTGTCAGCATTCAAGAGTCTCTCATGGTTTGCCTCTCTCCCTTTCCCCCACCATTTCCGCCCTTCTTCTCCCCCTTGTTCCTCCGTCAAGTTCCTCCTAATCCTCCTATACGTGCACACGTATGATATTTGAATGACAAACAATTCTTATTCCCAATTGGAGCAGCTCATATTCACTGAGATCAACTTCTTTCAGAAACAGACACAGAGGCAAGGATCCCTAGACCAAAACCTCCTGGAAAATGGCATCTAGCATTTAACTGTGTCTCAGTTATGTGAGGCCAAACTGGATCAAAGTATGCCAGGATCAGATGGTAGGTAAATAGAATCATTAGCCACTGGACAATTTCAATGGTCTTGGAAAACTAGATAATCCCTAAGACTTATTGAAGAAGTAATTTATCCAGGCAGCTATGGTGCAAGAATGGATTAAGAACCTTCAGGGAGACTGATCAAAATCCAAAAGATGCTTACTTAAGAGGCTTCCCACTCTAGAATCCTGTCCAGCATCATGAAATTCTCATTTACTGGAGAGGAGCCAAAGAAATATTATATTGTGGGAAACTGTCATTAATATCATCTAAACATCACTCCAGCAGGTTGGCAAGATGTTCCCCAAGTGCTGGAATGTGGCTGGGCTATGGCACAAGTCACACAGTATCATACCCACATTAGACAAGGCTTCTCTAGTGGACCATCTTCCACTCTTCACCATGCAGGATATGGAATAGGCTATAGGAGTCCCAGAGTCTGACATAATAAATCACGTACCACAGAAGCTGTCCAGAAGATCAAGGGAAGATGGCAGCAGACAAGAATGGAGATGAATGTAAAATCAAGACCATTCTAATGAAGGGAGAACTAACTATTTTTTAAATAAAGAGTACTGAGGCACTCCCAGGGCAAAGGGGTGGGGGCCAATTAAGCCATATGTACCCTTGAAAACCCTCATCCTCAGGCTCAGAGACGGGGACATACTTACTTTGTAGATCGGTTAGTCTTACTTCTGATGGGACAGCAGACTCTCATCCTCCTCTGATGAATACTGACCTGGTTTATTAATTTGAAATTGCTAGCAAAGGTTTAGTAAGTGGGGAAGAGCTTAACAGAAAATACTCGTAGCCTGGTGGAAAGTGTAGGTTCTCAAAGAGACGGTTAGAGCCTGGGTAGAGCAGTCAGTGAATGGTTCATTGCACAAAGCTCTCAAAATTTCCTAACATGGGTGGTTTCATATAGGTCTCCAAGGTTCCCTCAGGAAGTACATTTCACACCAATGTCCTCCCATATCGCTATAGCCTTAACTTTAATGGGACATACACCTCAATGCACACTGAAATCCTCATTCTAAAATTGCCCTTACATGAGCTCTACCCCGGTTTAAGCAAATGAGAATTAAGGCGTATCATGGAATAGGCCACTGAATCTTGCCCACCATCTATGGCAGATCGAGCTTCCCCAAACCAGAAGCTCCACCACATCTGGGGTTGGCCAGCAGCAACCGCTGTTTGCAAGCAGGCCTGAGCACATGCAAGCACATTTCTGGCTATAAGCTCCAAAAGACTGTTCAGTTCAGAGGCACATTAGTTTCTTGCGAAAAACAGAGGCCTTCCCAGAAGTGAAATTAAAACTGAGACATTTAACTCCTAGATGAAAAGTGAAATCTATCGACCACATGCAAGTAGCAAAATATTCTTACTCCCCCAACATGTACCCTAGTTGTCCAGTGTTTCATTATTTTAATTTTCTACTGAATGAAATTTGCTATTTTAAAATTTGGATTTAGCATCTATATTTATGAAGTTTATTTTCCCTATATTTATTAGAATTTTTTAAAGTTTATTTATTTATTTTGAGAGAGACAGAGAGAGCTCAAGTGGGGGAGAGGCAGAGAGGGAGAGGCAAAGAGGGAGAGTCTCAAGCAGGCTCTGCATGGTCAGTGCTCAGAGCCCGAAGCAGGGCTAAAACTCATGAAACTATGAGATCATGACCTGAGCTGAGATCGAGAATAGGACGCTTAACTGACTGAGCCACCTAAGCGCCCTATTTATTAGAATTCTTTTCTTTTTTTAAATTTATATTCAAGTTAGTTAACATACAGTGTAGTCTTGGCTTCAGGAGTAAAATACAGTGATTCATCTCTTATATAGGACACCCTGTGCTCATCCCAAAAAGCGCCCTCCTTAGATACACATCACACATTATACCAACCCTCCTACCCTCCCCCCCCTCCAGCAACCTTCAGTTTGTTCTCTGTATTTGAGAGGCTCTTATGGATTGCCTCCTGCTCTGTTTTTATCTTATTTTTCCTTCCCTTCCCCTATGTTCATCAGTTGAGTTTTTCAAATTCCACATATGAGTGAAATCATATAATATCTGTCTTTCTCTGACTTATTCTACTTAGCATAATACCCTCCAGTTCTATCCACATTGTTGCAATGGCAAGATTTTGTTCTTTTTTATCACTCCATTGTATATATGTACCACATCTTCTTTATTCGTTGATCAATTGATGAACATTTGGGCTCTTGCCATAATTTGGCTATTGTTGATAGTGCTGCTATAAACATTGGGGTGCATGTGGCCCTTCAAATCAACATTTTTGTATCCTTTTGATAAATACCTAGTAGTGCAATTGCTGGAATGTAAAGTAACTCAGTTTTTAAATTTTTTAGGAACCTCCATACTGTTTTCCAGAGTGGCTACACCAGTTTGCATTCCCACCAGCAGTGCAAAAGGGTTCCCCTTTCTCCGCATCCTCGCCAACATCTGTTGTTACCTGAGTTGTTGATTTTAGCCATTCTGATGGGTTTTATATCATTGTGGTTTTGATTTGTATTTTTCCTGATGATGAATGATGTTGAGTATCTTTTCATGTCTCTGTTTGCAATCTAGATGTCTTCTTTGGAAAAGTGTCTGTTCATGTCTTCTGCCCATTTCTTCACTGGATTATTTGGTTTTTGTGTGTTGAGTTTGGTAAGTTCTTTATAAATTATGGATACTAACCCTTTATTCAATATGTCATTTGCAAATATCTTCTCCCATTCCGTTGGTTGACTTTTAGTTTTCTTGATTGTTTCCTTCACTGTGGAGAAGCTTTTTATCTTGATGAGGTTCCAATAGTTTATTTTTGCTTTTATTTCCCTTGCCTTTGGAAACATGTCAAGTAAGAAGTTGCTGCAGCCTAGTTCAAAAAGGTTGCTGCTTGTTTTCTCCTATAGGGGTTAGATGGTTTCCTGTCTCACATTCAGGTCCTTTATCCATTTTGAGTTTATTTTTGTGTATGGTGTAAGAAACTGGTCCAGTTTCGTTCTTCTGCATGTTGCTGTCCAGTTCTCCCAGCACCATATGCCAAAGAAACTGTCTTTTTTCTATTGGATACACTTTCCTGCTTTGTTGAAGATTAGTTGGCTATATATTTGTGGGTCCATTTCTGGGATTCTATATTCTAGTCCATTAATCTATGTCTGTTTTTGTGCCAATACCATACTATCTTGATGATTACAACTTTGTAATATAGGTTAAAGTCCAGGATTGTGATGCCTCTAGCTTTCGTTTTCTTTTTCAACATTACTTCAGCTCTTCAGGGTCTTTGGAGTTCCATACAAATTTTAGGATTATTTGTTCTAGTCTGTGAAGAATGCTGGTGTTATTTTGATAGGGATTGCTAATGTGTAGATTGCTTTCTGTAGTATTAATATTTTAACAATATTTATTCTTCCAATCCATGAGCATGAAATGCTTTTCCATTTCTTTGTGTCTTCTTCAATTTCATTCCTAACTTTCTATTGTTTTCAGAGTACAGATCTTTTACCTCTTTGGTTAGGTTTATTACTAACTATTTTATGATTTTTGGTGCAATCATAAATAGGATTCATTCCTTGATATCTCTCTCTGTTGCTTCATTATTGGTGTATAGAAATGTACACAATTTCTGTACATTAATTTTATATCCTGCAACTTTTCTGAATTTTTGTATCACCTCTAGCAGTTTTATGGTGGAATCTTTTGGGTTTTCCATGTAGAAATATCATGTCATCTGCAAAGAGTTAGTCTGACTTTTTCCTTGCCAATTTGGATGACTTTTATCCCATTTTGTTGTCTCATTGCTGAGGCTAGGCCTTCCAACACTATGTTGAACAACAGTGATGAGAGTGGAAATCCATGTTGTGCTCCTGATCTTAGGGAAAAAGCTCTCAGTTTTTTCCCATTGAGGATGATATTAGCTATGGGCCTTTCATATATGCTTTTATGATGTTAATATTTGTTTCTTCTATCCTGACTTTCTTGAGCATTTTTATCAAGAAAGGATGCTGTATTCTGTCAAAAAAATTTTTGGCATCTATTTGATCATGTGGTTCTTATCCTTTATTCTGTTAATCTGGTTTTTTAAATTTTTTTTTTTTTACAAATAGTTTATTGTCAAGTTGGTTTCCATATAACACCCAGTGCTCATCCCCACAAGTGCCATGTTGATTCATTTGTGAATACTGAACCAGTCTTACAGCACAGGAATGAATCCCACTTGATCATAGTGAATAATTGTTTTAATGTACTGTTGAATTCAATTTGCTAGTATTTTGGTGAGAATTTGTGCATCCAGTTTCATCAGGGATATTTGCCTGTAACTCTCCTTTTTAGTTGGGTCTTTGGTTTTGGAATCAAGGTCATGCTGGCTTCATAGAATGAGTTTGGAAGCTTTCCTTCCATTTCTATTTTTTGGAACAGCGTGAGAAGAATAGGTATTAACGCTACTTTAAATGGCTGGTAGAATTCCCCTGGGAAGCCATCTGGCCCAGGACTCTTTATTTGTTGGGAGATATTTGATAACTGATTCATTTTCTTTGCTGGTTATAGGTCTGTTCAAATTTTCTATTTCTTCCCATTTGAGTTTTGGTAGTGTATGAGTGTTGAGGAATTTTTCCATTTCTTTCAGATTGTCCAGTTTGTTGGCATATAATTTTTCATAATATTCTCTTATAATTTTATTTTTGAGGTGTTGGTTGTGATGTCTCCTCTTTCATTCGTGATTTTATCTATTTATCCTCTCTCTTTTCTTTTTGAAAAGTCTGGCTAGGGGTTTATTAATTTTCTTTATTTAAAAAAAAATAGCTTAGTTTCATGGATCTGTTCTACCGTTTTTTTTTTTGGATTCTATATCATTTATTTCTGCTCTAATCTTTTTTATTTCCCCTCTTCTGCTGGCTTTGCGCTTTATTTGCTGCTGCTTTTCTAGCTCCTTCTGGTGTCAGGTTAGGTTGTATATTTGGGACCTTTCTTGCTTCTTGACATAGGCCTGAATTGCAATGTATTTTCATCTTAGGACTGACTTTGCTGCATCCCAAAGGGTTTGGACTGTTGTGTTTTCATTTTCATTTGCTTCCATGTATTTTTTTTTTAATAGTTTATTGTCAAATTAGTTTCCACATAACACTCAGTGCTCATCCCCACAAGTGTCCTCCTCCATGCCCATCCCCCCTCCCCCCACTTCCATCAGTCCTCAGTTTTTGTCAGCATNCCATGTATTTTTTTATTTCTTTAATTTCACAGCTAACCCATTCATTCTTAAGGAAGATGTTCTTTAACCTCTATTTGGGGGCTGTCCAAATTTTTTTCTTGTGGTTGATTTTAAATTTCATAGCATTGTTGATATGAAAATATGTGTGATATAATCTCAGTCATTTTTTACTTGTTGAGGGCTGTGTTGTGACCCAGTATTTGATCTATTCTGGAGAATGTTCCATGTGCACTCGAGAAGAATGTGGATTCTGCTGCTTTAGGATAAAATGTTCTGAATGTATCTGTTAAGAACATCCAGTCCAGTGTGTCATTTAGAGCCATTGTTTCCTCATTTCTTCTGCCTAGATGATCTGTCTATTGCTATAAATGGAGCATTAAAGTCTCCTACAATTTTGGTGGTGTTATCAATAAGTTTGCTAATGTTTGTAATTAATTGATTTATATATTTGGATATTTCCACATTGTGGGGCATTAATATTTAAAACTGTTAGCTCTTCTTGATAGATAGAACCCTTAAGTATGATATAATGACCTTCTACATCTCTTGTTACAGTCTTTTTAAAAAAATCTACTTTGTCTGATATAAGTATGGCTACTCCATCTTTCTTCTGACATTCATTAGCATAATAGATGATTCTCCATCCCATCACTTTCAATCTGCAGGTGACCTCAGGTCTAAAATGAGTCTCCTGTAAGTAGCATATAGACAGATCTTGGTTTTTTATCCATACTGATACGCTATGTCTTTTGATTGGGGCATTTAGTCCATTTACATTCAGAGTGATTATTGAAAGATATGAATTTAGTGCCATTGTGTTATCTGTAGATTTCATGTTTGTGGTGATGTCCTCTGGTCCTTTGTAGTATTTGCTGCTTTCCACTCAGAGTCCCCCTTAGGATCTCTTGTAGGACTGGTTTAGTGGTCATGAACTCCTTTAGTTTTTCTCTGGGAAAGACTCTATCTCTCCTTCTATTCTGAATGACACACTTGCTGGATAAAGGATTCTTGGCTGCATAATTTTCCTATTCAGCACATTTAATATTTCTGCCACTCCCTTCTGGCCTGACAAGTTTCAGTGAACAGGTCTGCTACTAACCTTATGTATCTACCCTTGTAGGTTAACGACCTTTTGTCCCTAGCTGTTTTCAGAATTCTCTCTTTGTCTTTGTATTTTGTCAGTTTCAGTATGATATGTTGTAGTGTTGATCTGTTTTTGTTGATTTTGAGGGGAGTTTTCTGTGCCTCTTGGATTTGGATACATGTTTCCTCCCCTAGATTAGGGAAGTTCTCCACTATAATTTGTTCAAATAAACCCTCTGCCCCTTTCTCTCACTCTTCTTTTTATGAACTCCTATGATATGGGTATCATTTCATTTCATGCAATCACTTAGTTCTCTAATTCTCCCTTTGTGATCTAGTAATTTCCTTTCCCTTTTTTTTCCAGCTCCATTATTTTCCATAATCTTATCTTCTATTTCACCTATTCTCTCCTCTGCTTTTTCTATCCTCACTACCACTGTATTTGCATCTCAGTTAGAGCACTTTTTCATTCATCCTGACTTGTCCTTAGGTCCTTGATCTCTGCAGCCTCCCAGGCACTCAGCTTGATTCAAAACCAAAGTCTTATGTCTCCTTTCCCCTGTGCTGGAGTAGAGCCACTCACCCTGCTGATAAAAAGCCTTTGGCTATGGGGCGCCTGGGTGGCTTAGTCGGTTAAGCGTCCGACTTTCGCTTAGGTCATGATCTCGCGGTTTGTGGGTTCAAGCCCCGCGTCGGGCTCAGTGCTGACTGCCAGCTCAGAGCCTGGAGCCTGTTTCAGAGTCTGTGACTCCCTCTCTCTCTGACCCTCCCCTGCTCATGCTGTCTCTCTCTCTCTCTCCTAGACATAAATAAAACATTAAAAAATTTAAAAAAAAAAAAAAGCCTTTGGCTGGCACCTGCAAGGTCTTTTGTCCTGGAGGAGGCAATAAACCCTCTTCCCAAAGTACTCCCGGTAGAGGACTGTTCTCTCCCAGTGCATTCCTGAGATCACTACATGGTGCCATGTGCTCTGGGGCCAGCTCCCTCCTCCCCAGGAGCGCCACACTTCCAGCTCTGTTCCTGAGACAGTCACACATTTTGAAACCTCTAGATCCAGCTCCTAAGGCAGTTTACAAAATAGAAACTGACACTCTCTGTATTTCTCATTGCCCAGTCCACGGTCCAGAGATGTTTTCCTCTTGTGCTAACTGGATATTGCACTGTCACAGCCCCTCTCTCTCCTTCTCCTTTTGTGGGAAGGGGTTCCTTCCCCTTTGTGCCTATGCTGTTTTATCTCCCCCAATTCACATACATGCACCTCGATCCCACCAAGTGGTCTCTTTCTACCCATGGAGATCTTCTGCCACACCACAGAATGATTTCCTGGGTGTTCCAAGTGGTCTGACCTCAATACAGTTGTGTTTGAGGAATGAGGAAAACCCCAGTCCCCCTACTTCTCTGCTATCTTAACTCCTCCTCCTGGTTGTTTTCTATTAGAATTTTTAAAAATCTTTTCCAGCTATAAGAATAAACTGGGAAAACTTTTGGTCATTATCTATGTTCTTAAATTGTTTATATAGTATAGGGGTTACCTGCTCCTTGAAAGTCTGAAAATACTTGTCTATGGAGTCCAGCAAAATTTTAGTGTTTTTTTTCTTTTTTTCTTAACGTTTATGATTTATTTTTGAGAGAGAGAGAAAGAGAGAGCAGGTAGGGGAGGAGCAGAGAGAGGGAGACACAGAATCCGAAGCAGGCTCCAGGCTCTGAGCTGTCAGCACAGAGCCCGATGCGGGGCTCAAACCCAAAAACCGAGAGATCATGACATTAGCTGAAGTCATACACTTAACTGCTCAAGCCATCCAGATGCCCCTGTTTTTTGTTTTTAATCAATGCATCCATTTCTTTTCTGAAAACTGGCCAATTTTATCCTCTAAAATTAATGTTACTTTATATTTTCAGTTTATGAACAGGCCTGAAATCATGATCTCAGCTATACCTTATGAAAGTCGAAAATAAAGAGCAAATTAATTACAAAGTAAGTAGAAAGAAAGGAAATGAGAGAGAGAGAGAGAGAGAGAGAGAAAATCAGTGAGGCCAAAACCTGTTTTTTGAGATCAAGAAAAATGGTAACTTTTTATAGACTAATGAGGACCAAAAGAAAGACACAAATTTTCAGTAACAGGAAGGAGAGTGTGGGCATCCTATAATTATTAAAAGGATAGTGAGGGAATATTATGAACAACTCTATGTTAATAAACTAAGCAAGTCAGATGAAATTACAAGTTTCTTATAAAACCAAAGCCACTAAGCTTCTCAAGAAGAAAAAGATCATAGCCCTATATCTAATAAAGAAATTTCCTTAAATCTGTTGAAGAAACTGGATAGCATTTATCTGAATAGCTCTATTTTCATAATTTACAACTTTCTCACAAAGCCCAGAGGGCTTCACTGATGAACTCTACCCTGCATAAGGAAGAAATAATCTACAATTCTATAAGAACTGCTGCAGAAAATAGAAGACTCATCCTAATAGGCCACCATTATGCTGATGTCAAAACCAAACACAGGTGTTAGAAAACAAAACAAAACTACATAATCAATATCCCTCATGAACATCAATGCAAATTCTAAACAAAACTAACAAACTGAATTTGACAATATGTAAAAAAAATAATACATCATGATCAGGTGGGATTTATCTTAGGGATGAAAGGTTGGTTTAAATTTTTTTTGTTTTATTTATTTTTGAGAGGGAGAGAGAGAGCATGAGCAAGGGAGGGAAAAAGAGAGAGGGAGACACAAAATCTGAAGATAGGCTCCAGGCTCTGAGCTAGTTGCCAGCACAGAGCCTGATGCGGGGCTGGAACTCACAAACCGTGAGATCATATCCTGAGCCGAAGTTGGACACAACCAACTGAGCCACCCAGGCGCCTCAGGGTTGGTTTAAATGTTCAATTCAGGAGCACCTGGGTGGCTCAGTCAGTTATGCCTGGGCTCAGGTCATGACCTTGCAGTTCACGGGTTCGAGCCCCATGGCGGGCTCTGCACTGACAGCTCAGAGCCTGGAGCCTGCTTCAGTTCTGTGTCTTCCTCTCTCTCTCTGCACTTCCTCTGCTTGTGTTCTCTCTCTCTTTCAAAAATAAGTAAATTTTAAAAAAATCATTTAAGTATTCAATTCAAAAATCGATCAATATACAGCAGTCTTCTCCTTATCCACAGGGGATATGTTCCAAGACCCTCAGTGGATACCTGAAACCACAGATGTACCAAACCCTCTATAAACTGTTTTTTCCTATATGTACATACATACAATAAAGGACACCATAAGAGAGTAACAATAATAATAAAATAGAATAATTATTATATACTATAATAAAAGTTATGTAAATATGCTCTCTCTTTCCAAACATCTTATGGTGCTGCACTCACCCTTCTTGTGATGATGTGAGATCAGAAAATGCCTGTGTGATGGAATGCAATGAGGTGAATGACACAGGCATTGTGACCTAGCATTAGGCTACTACTGGCCTTCTGGTGCCACATCAGAAGGAGGATCATCCTACTGTGTTGGAGTGTGTTGGCCGCAGGTAACTGAAACTGTGGCTAAGGGGGACTACTGTAATTCATCATATTAAAAAGCTAAAAAAGACAACTCATATGACCATCTCATTTGGTGCAGAAAATGAGATGCATTTGGTGCACCTCTGACTTCAAAAAGCTTTTCAGCAAACACAGAATAAAAAGGAAATACCTCAATCTGATAAAGGGCATCTATGAAATACCTACAGCTATGGTTATATTTAAAGATGACAGAATAAATATGTTTTCCCTAAGAAAGAACAAGACAAAGATATTGGCTCTCACTACTTTTATTCAACCTGGTGCTGGAGAGTCTAGTTAGTGCAAAAGGCAAGAAAAATAAATAAAAGGCTTACAGACTGGAAAGGAAGAGGGAAGTCTGTCCCTACCTGCTGATGCTACTACTGTGTACAAAGAAAAGTCTAAAGAATCTGAAGGGGTAAAAAAAATTATTAAAAACAATAAGTAAGTTCAGCAAGGTCACAGGATATGAAATCGACATATTTAAAAAATCAATTTTAAATCTCTATATTAGCAATGAATAATCAGCAATTGAAATTATAAATGAACCACTTGTAAGAGTGCTCACATATAAAATACATAGGGATATATCTGACAAAAGAGGTGTAAGACCTGTACACTGAAAGCTGTTGTGTAAGACCTGTATACAATAAAACTTTGTTGAAAGAAAAAAAGGACTTAAGTAAATGAAGAGATGAGACCATCTTCACAGATTCAAAGACTCAATATTGATAAGATGTCAGTTCATCGCTAATTGATCAATAGATATAATGTAATCACAGTCAAAATCTCAACAAGTTTTTTTGGAGAAATTAGCTAATTCTAAAACTTTTGCTTATGAAAAGCAAAGGACCTAGAATGGCCTAATCAATCTTGAAAAAGAAGAACAAATTTGGAGGATACGCACTACTGGATTCCAAAACTTCTTCTATAACCGCACTCATCAAGACAGCTTGATGATGGTGACAATGTCGTCAAACAGATCAACAGAACACAACAGAATGTCTAGAAGAATATTCACTGTGGATGACAGGCCACGGTGGGTGTTGGTGAAGAAGTGGCTAGCTGGAACATTCATATACTGCCGGCAGGAGTGTAAAACAATTTAACCACTTTGGAGGATTGTGTGACAGTTTCTTATAGAGTTCAACACACATACCGTGTGACTTAGACATTCCATTCCTAGATATCTGCTTGAGAGAAATGAAAGACATGCGTATCCACATGAATATACACTGAAGCTTTGTAATAATCAAAACTGGCAACAATCCAAATGCCCATCAACAGAGAATGGATAAACGGTGTATATCCATATAATGAAATACTACTCAGCACTACAAAACATGAAATTTTAATAAGAGCAACAATATGTGTGAATTCAAAATAATTATGCCGAGTAAAGAAGTCAGATCAGAAAAGTATACATTTTCAATGATTCTATTTATATAAATCCTAGACAATGAAAAATAATCTTTGGTGTTAGAAAGTGGATCAGACGTTGCATGGGGGGCAGGATGAGGCTGGAAGGAGAGATCACAAATGGGTAAAAGGAAACTTTGAATGTGTTAGATATTTTCCTTTCTTTTTATAATAATTATCATTTTATGGGTGTATCCATAATTTAGAAATTATCAAATTGTACACTTTAAATACATGTAGTTTGTTGTAATACAAGTCAATCTAAGAAGTCTGCTAAAAACAAACAAAAGGGCAAGATAGTGTTACCTTCATCTCATCCAGCTCATAAAGATCTTTAGCAGGATTTTTTTCTAAGTGACCTGCTTTATTCAGAACCATAGCTGTTACCATCCCTCTACAACACCTGGAAAAAATAAAATAAAGTAAATAAAAGTGCGCACGTACACACACACATACACACACACGCAACATGACCTATTTATTACTGGTTCCCCTTCTAAAAGTTTTAAATCCAGATACAATAGAATTTTACCAGTTAATAATTAAACTATTTATTATTATTTATTATTATTATTTTTAAGATATCAGAAATCTTTTTTTTTAATGTTTTTTTTATTTATTTCTAGGAGAGAGAGACAGAGACAGCGTGAGCAGGGGAGGGTCAGAGAGAGAGGGAGACACAGACTCCGAAATAGGCTCCAGGCTCTGAGCTGGCAGTCAGCACAGAGCCCGATGCGGGGCTCGAACCCACGAACCGCGAGATCATGACCTAAGCGAAAGTCGGACGCTTAACCGACTAAGCCACCCAGGCGCCCCTATTATTATTTATTATTAATTATTCTACTCACCCAGGAGAATAATCTGTCTCTCAAGTTTCTCACCTTTGTCTTCTTCTTCCCTTTCATTGTTCTCACTTTTGACCATGGGTAACATTGAAGAAATATAAAAGCTACTTCCTGAATTTGAAACAATTGTATTGACATATGCTTCCTAGTTAATAAATTATAATTTTTCAGACCTCATCTGGATTTGGTAGGAATCTTCTAGCTTTTCAAATATAGGGTGTTTTTCATTTGGATTTTCTTTTTTTTAAGAGATGTTTTGGTTGGTGTTTAGTGAAACTAAATGTATTTAGTGAAATATAAGTGTACATTCAGGTTGCATAGAATTACATAGGGAATTACAAGCTTCTTCGAAAATGCCCCTGCCCCGAAGTATGTGCAAACATGCAAGATGTATCTTATTAATGCAAAAAAGTGGGCCTTTTTGGTTTGATTTGCTTTTCTTTTTACTCATTCTCACTCTCATAGAAGTATACACTTCCCAGCCTGCCTATGGTAACATTGTGTCCAAAAGAATTCTAAAGCCAATGGGAAAACACTAAAATCACATATTTCAACTGGGCAGTGCTGAAGCTAGTCTAAAAACTGAACTAATATTTTTTTCAAGGCTTGAAAACAATCTCTTATTGCTGCTACCTCACTGCCCTTATCTCCTCTGCTTTATGTCACATTTAATCTTCAAAAGGTCAATAATAAAACAACCAGATAGTTTCACCTGTTCAAATAGCAGGAGTATTGCGATAACTTTCTGGCCAGTGTGATTGCGTCCAGCTCTAACTTTGCAATCCCTATATCACGTGGCTTAGCACTTTCCTTCTCCAACTTTGGGAGAGTGTCTTGGTCAATAAAGTCAGGCACCATTAAAATCAGCAAGTTTACCATCCACTGGATCATAGAAATATGCAATTCACCCATCTGTTAAAAAGTGATTATAATATAAATGACTCATTTTAAATAAATCAAACAGTAAAAACCATACCAAATTTAAAAATAGAAAGCATACCTGTTTCTAACTTGCAACAACACTATTATCACTATTATTCTTTTTTTTTTTTTTTTTTTTTGAGAGAGAGGTAGGGACAGAGAGAGAGGGAGAGAGAGAATCCAAAGCAGGCTCCACTCCCAGCACAGAGCCCAAAACAGGGTGCTTGACCTCACGACCCTGGGATCATGACCTGAGGGGAAATCAAGAGCTTCCTGGAAGTTTGACCGACTGAGTCACCCAGGTGCCCCAATGACACTATCATTCTTTTTTTTCCCTTAAATATAATTTATTGTCAAATTGGCTAACATACAGTGTGTAAAGTGTGCTCTTGGTTTTTCGGGTACATTCCTGTGGTTCATCACTTACACACAATACCCAGTGCTCTTCCAACAAGTGCCCTCCTCAATGCCCATCACCCATTTTCCCCTCTACCCCAACCCCCTATCCACCCTCAATCTATTCTCTGTATTTAAGAGTCTCTTATGATTTACCTCCCTCCCTCTCTGTTTGTAACTATTTTTCCCCCTTTCCCTTCCCCAGTGGTCTTCTATTAAGTTTCTCAAGATCCACACTATGATTCTTAATGAAAACAAATCATCACTACTTGGCTAGGGCAACCCTGTTTTCTTTTGCTCATTCTACTACATTAAACTACCCTCTTCCTCTTTAGTTTGATCAAGGGTATTAACCTATCAAAGCTGCAGTTCCCCAGGTGCACCAAGGCATCACAGAGCTCTAAAGTAAATTCTCAAGGATGTCATGGGATTTTAAATTCTTGAGGGAAATAACAGTGATATGTAATATCTATCAGCACAGCATGAACTTAACATAGCTCATAGTTTCAACATGGATGCACTCTATCACTTTTGATGACATCTTTCCTTGGCAAAGCTGGTTTTATTGGTGGTTGTGTGGTAAAAAAAAAAAAAGAAAAAAGTACTTTGGGAAAATCAAGATTCAACAGGAAATGAGGGGGACACTGGCCCACCTGATTCCAAGGTTAGAGAAGTTGCACAGTGTTCAAGTCCATACATTCCATTCGTAAGTAATGTTGATTAAATGAGAATAAAAGAGTTTCTTTTTCTTTCAATGTATGTATATCTGAAAAGTTAAACTAAGACATTAAATTTTACAAAGCTTATTTGAGCAAGCAGTTAGAATCAGGCAGTGTCAAAACCAAAAAATGGGGCGCCTGGGTGGCTTAGTCGGTTAAGCGTCCGACTTTCGCTTAGGTCATGATCTCGCGGTTCGTGGGTTNTTCTGCAGGCAGGGGCCAGCAAAAAGATTTGTATAGACAAGACAGTGAAGCAAAGCAAAGCAAAGCAATTATTTAATTGGCTGTAACTCAAATGTTTGCCTTACTTGGGAAAATTTAGTTATTTGGCTCTTGTGACAGTTGTTCCTGAGTTTCATTTTTTCATATTCGAGAAAATCTAGTTGACTGTTTATGATTAGTCCTTGAGTTTTGTTTTCTTAGATTCGAGTGCACGGACTCTGGTTTTGGGTTGTTTATAGAGGCTACCAAAGGCACCAGAGCTACCCCAGTATAATGGTCTCCTTGTTTAACTATTTTAACATGTATTGCCTTTCCAAACAGTTACTAAGTTAGTAGGACACAAATATTTAGTAAGTTGTTTGAAACTACCTACTTAATAAACTGAACTGTGAGGGATTTCTTTGGTTTAGGAGTGTGAAAGTACTGAGGCACAGAGAGCGGTATGAACTGGTCAAGTTTGGGAAGTTCTGCATTATGGCATTTGCTGAGGCTGGGTCTCAGACATAAAATGCAGAAAATGACATAAAATGTAAATGTCAGACACATCGTACTCTTCAAATGTCCTATCCCCTTTCTCTGTTTGATAAGTTCCTAAGTATTCTTCTAGGCTTACACATGAACTCCTCTGAGAAATCTTTTTAACTTCCCCTGACCTTAATTTGTTCCTTTTCCCACGTTTCTATACTGCTCTGTATATATCTCTATTAGAACTGTTTGCACATCTGTCACCTCAATTAACCTGTGTGTCTCTTTAAGACATGGGCCATCATTTTATCCCTCAAAACCACACTGAGTTCTTGACAGAGAATTAAGTGCTTAATAAATGCTTGTTAAATGGATAAATAAAAATCAGATTGGGAGCCTATCTGGCTTCCAATCTCAGAAGGAAATGTTGTTAATGACCTAAAGGAATTTGATGAGTGTGTTTTTACACCTTAATTAACACAACAGGAAAAGGGCAACTCTTCCTGACTTGTGATTTCACTAATCAAAGATATTTTCTCCCACATTCACAGGCTACATCCCTGCTGCTTCTCAAAGTAAATAAATTCCTAGCTGTTCTTCCCTACACCAATGGCCTGGATTTATACTGTCATTCAAAGAACTCATTTTTGCTTACATAAAATGTTAATTGATCCTTGAGCCATCACTAATAAAGAAACAGAAACATTACCTTCATTTCAAAGTTGTATTGGAGAGATTAAATGGTAGAATCTAGGGTGTGTAATAGTTCATAGGTGAATTTAAAATTAGAATCAGGGGTGCCTGGGTGGCTCAGTCAGTTAAGCATCAGACTCTTGATTTCAGTTCAGGTCATGACCCCGGGTTGTGGGATCCACGCTCAGCATGGAACCTGCTTAAGATTCTCTCTCTGTCTCTGTCTCTTTCTCTGTCTCTTTCTCCCCTACACACTCTCAACAAGAAAAATAAATTAAGTAAAATAAAATTTAAAAATAAATAAAATCTATACAAATCATTTGAGTAATTATATCACATAAGTAATTATATCCCGTTTTGCCCTCCCAACCTCCCTTCAATTGGATAGGTATGACCCAGTTTTTCCTTTAAGAAAACTCCGAGCTAGTGCTGATGCATAGGGGCACATGTACCCCAGTGTTCATAGCAGCNACTTGAATGCTGCGAACAAATTGAGGGCTGATGGGAGTGGGGGCGAGGGGAAGGTGGGTGATGGGCATGGAGGAGGGCACTTGTTGGGATGAGCACAGGGTGTTATATGGAAACCAACTTGACAATAAACTATTTAAGGGAAAAAAGAAAAGAAAACTCCCAGCCAAGGCAAAACAAAATTTCACAAATCCCTACAAGTACATACGTGGCGCTGAAGTTCAATGTTACCATTGTGAATTTCATTGGCTATCTTCAAAAGCCATTGTTGAATCATGTTAAATATTTGTGCTTGAAGTACCCTGAAGGAAAAGTCAAGTAAAATAAAGATAAGTGACTCACTTAGAGTATAAAAGTTTAACTATCAGCTAAAAGAAAAGGTTTTATTTGACTGGGCCTAGTAAACTTAGGTGTTGACAATTGTTTGAGAATTCAGAAAAGGTGAATGAAAGCCTTAAATGACCTGGTATAATGGCTTACTCTTGTCATGGCCTTCCTAACCCTGCGCAGGTAGCAACAGGCATGATGCACTTGGGAAAATGTAGACCTTACCATCAGTCCTAACTCTACTGTAAAACCTCACACTCCTACCTTTTACATTCACTTCTAGGCAGTGAGACCACAGAGTGAGAAGAACTAGTTTTAAAATTCTCAAGAGATCAATTTCCAACATGACATGGTGAGGAGCAAAGCTGATCCACTCCCCAGCAAGCTGGGTGAGGACTGTTTGAAAAACAGAACCAAATGACTGGAAGTCTCTAGAAAAGGTCCAAAGAACAAATGGCAACTGAAGAAACATGTGTTCAAGACAATCTGTGAAAAGTCGATCGTAAAGGCAAGAAGAGTCTATAGTATTTGAAACAAGACTCTTCCCTCTCTTCCTATGGAAGCTCAGTGAGGCAGAAATTCCACTCTGGACTCGTGGAGTCATGAATACAGGGCTCCTTCATCTTCCAGTTCCCAGTCAAGGGCTTTCTTCTCGGGAGGGACAGGACATCCAAGGTTTCTTATTGGACCCTACCCGCCTGTCGCTGAAGCTGGGTACTGGGAAAATCAGTGAAGTAGGGATTCCCTTCCATCCAATGGAAAGCTAAGGGGCGCCTGGGTGGCTTAGTCGGTTAAGCGTCCGACTTTCGCTTAGGTCATGATCTCGCGGTTCGTGGGTTCGAGCCCCGCGTCGGGCTCTGTGCTGACTG
>NW_027529934.1:12708866-12796471 GCF_008692635.1 Crocuta crocuta
GAACCAGAATCCATGTCTGTATACTGAGGGACAGTACCAACAATGCTTAACAAGGTATCCAACTGAGATTTCATTTCCCTAATTTTTTCATTAAGGCTTTCCCATTCTTCAAGATACATTTCAGGAAATTCCAGGACACTTTCCATCTTGAAAGAACAGTATTCAATAGAATTAATCAAACTTGGAAGAATTTTACAGATACCTAGAAAAGTGAGAAAAGTAGTCATAAGTCTACCATATTAAATAATAAATTATAAAATGCCAATGGGCAGGGCATATCTTTTTTTTTTTTTCATCTTTTATTATCCTACAACTTGCCTAGTGGAGAATCTTGCAGAGTTCCTAAATAAATGTTTAGTGAATAAACACTGTGTAATCAGTGCTTTTCTGACTGATGGGCTATTAATTCTTTGATGACAGTTTATACTCTAAGTTTCTTGTCTTTTCTGCTGAGAACCAAATGTATTAAGTTCAGAAACCACGAACCACAGTTTTCTATAATAGGCATTAACTCATTCATTCTGTTAAGAGAACAATTATGATAAGCAGCTTCTTCATGATTACAGGATATTTAATAACAGGAATGAGAATAGTTTGGTATTTGAGTCTGTTTTTAGGTCACTGTTCAGGTTTTCATGAAGTTCATAGTTTTGGTCTGAAGAAGGATTGAGTCTAGATCCTAATCTTTAACCAATTCACTGTGAAATCATGACAAAATACCCCCTCTATACCTTTGTCTTATCTCATTTGCAAAATAAGAGATGGAATGCTACCATCTCAGAGATATACAAAGAGAAATAATTAAAAAGCAAACTTTTGGGGCACCTGGGTGGCTCAGTCACTTAAGCGTCCAACTGACTGAGCTCAGATCATGATTTGGTTTCAGCTCACACCCTGATCTTAAGGTCATGAGATTGAGCCCTGTGTTGGGCTCTGCACTGACAGTACAGAACCTGCTTGGGGTTCTCTCTCTTTCTGTTCCTTCCCTGACCTCTCTCTCTGTCTCTCTCTCAAAATAAATAAACTTTAAAAAAATAAAAACTAATGGGGTGTCTGGGTGGCTTAGTCAGTTAAGTGTCTGACTTTGGGTCAGGTCATGATCTACCAGTTCATGAGTTTGAGCCTCATCTCAGGCCCTGTGCTGACTGCTCAGCTCAGAGCCTGAAGTCCGCTTCGGATTCTATGTCTCCCTCTCTCTCTGTCCCTCCCCCACTCATTCATTTTCTCCCTCTCTCTCTCTCCCATTAATAAATACATATAAAAAACTAAAAAAGCAAACATTCTTGTGCTTGATGAAAATATTTCACTGTTTTCATTAGTAAACTTTAATCTTTTAGGAGTATTCAAAATGATCTGTTAATTTTGCTATCATTCATCATTTTGACTTCCTCATTTATTTCAAACCATTTACTACTTCATTTTTTTTCTGTCATTATATATTCTCATGGGTAAGTATTGGCATTTTATCTCTATTACTGATGACATAGATAATAAAGATTGAGTTTTCCCATGAGGAGTAGTTTTATGTTGAACAACAGTGCCAGTCAATGGACCAGGGTTGCCTGAACACTTTGCTGGGAAGGATTCTTAAGTAACATATGACACAGTTAATAAAAGTCGTCATTCTCATGAAATACAGCATTATCCAGAATCTCAAATTATCCCTAGAATTTCTCACGATGTCCAACATCAATGTTGAAAAGAATTGACTCTTGTGAGTCAAGACAAAATACAGACAATTAAAAAAGACCTATGAAGACATAAAAGATAACATCTGGTTAGATGTTATCAAATTATCAGTCATGGGCAATTAACTGTGAGCAACATAAAAAGCTGAGAAGTAGACCCACACATTTTTTTGTCAATTAATGTATAACAAAGGAGGTGAGAATATATGATGGGGAAAAGACAGTCTCTTTGGTAAATGGTGCTGGGAAAATAGGGCAGCTGCATGGAAAGAAACTGAATCACTTTATTACACCATACACAAAAATAAAAACAAAATGGAATAGAGACCTAAATGCAAGACGTGAAATCATAGAACTTCGAAAAGAAAACGTAGGCAGTAATCCTGCCTTAGCAACATTTTTCTAGACATGTCTCCTGAGGCAAGGTAAACAAAAGCAAAAATAAACAAGTGGGACTACACCAAAATAAAACACACACTTAGTGCACAGCAAAGGAAACCATCAGCAAAACAAAAGAGTAACCTACTGGATGGGAGAAAATATTTGTAAATGATGTATGTGATAAGAGGTTAATATCCAAAATAAATAAATAATTTTGACACCTAAAAGCTAAGTGATCTGATTAAAAAGAAGAGATATTTTTCCAAAGATGACATATAGATGTCTAAGAGACACATGAAAAGATGTTCAACATTACTCATAATCAGGGGAATCGAAGTTAAAACCACAATGAGAAATCACCTTACCCTTGTCAGAATGAGTAGTATCAAAAAGAGAAGAAATAATCAGTGTTGTTAAAAAAAAAAGGACCCCCCCCCCCCTTGTGCACTGTTGCTGGGAATGCAAATTGCTGCAGCCACTGGGAAAAACAGTATGGAGGTTCCCCCCAAAAAATTAAAAACTGGAACTACCCTGGGGCACCCGAGTGCCTCAGTCAGTTAAATGTCTGACTCTTGATTTTGGCTCTTGCAGTTTGTGGGTTTGAGCCCCATGTCAGGCTTTGCACTGACAGCACAGAGCCTGCTTCAGATTCTCTCTCTCCCTCTCTCTCTGCCCCTTCCCTGATCTCTCTTTCTCTTTCTCTCTCAAAATAAATAAATAAACACTAAAAAAAAAAGAACTACCTTATGATCAAGCAATCACACTATTGGCTATTTACTTAAAGAATACAAGAACACAAATTCAAAGGGATACATGCACCCCTATATTTATAGCAGCATTATTTACAATAGCCAAGACATGGAAGCAGCCCAACTGTCCATCAAATGATGATGGTATGGTATATATATACAATTTATTATTCAGTCATAAAAAAGAATGAAATCTTGCCATTTGCAATGACATGGAAGGAGCTAGAGAGTATAATAAGGTTAATAAGTCAGGTTATAGCTAAGGTTAATAAGTCAGTGAGAGAAAGACAAATATCATATAATTTCACTCATATGGAATTAAAGAAACAAAACAAGCAAGCAACAGGCAAAAACAGGGAAAGAAGTCAAAAGTTTCTCTATTCACAGATGACATGATCTCATAAAAAGAAAATCCTAAGGAATCCACTAAAAAACTATTAGAACTAATAAATGAGTCAGCAAGATGGCAGGAAACAAAATCAAATACAAAATCAAGTTTATTTCTTACACATGCCATGAAGCATCCAAAAATGAAATTAAGAAAACAATTGCATTCATAATAGTGTCAAAAAGAATACAATACTTAGGAAAATATTTAACAAAAGAAGTACAGCTGCAGCAACTTCTTACTTGACACATCTCTGGAGGCAAGGGAAACCAAAGCAAAAATGAGCTATTGGGGACTGCACCAAAATAAAAAGCTTCTGCACAGTGAAGGAAACAATCAGCAAAACTAAAAGGCAACCAACGGAATGGGAGAAGATGTTTGCAAATGACATATCAGATAAAGGGTTAGTATCCAATATCTACAAAGAACTTACCAAAATCAACACCCAAAGAAACAAATAATCTAGTGAAGAAAGTAGTAAAAGACATGAACAGACACTTTTCAAAAGAAGACATCCAGATGGCTAAAACACACATGAAAAAATGCTCAACATCACTCATCATCAGGGAAATACAAATTAAAACCACAATGAGATATCACGTCACACCCGTCAGAATGGCTAACATTAACAACTCAGGCAACAACAGATGTTGGTGAGGATGCAGAGAAAGAGGATCTCTTTTGCACTGTTGGTGGGAATGCAACCTGGTGCAGCCACTCTGGAAAACAGCATGGAGGTTCCTCAAAAAATTAAAAATAGAACTACCCTATGATCCAGCAATTGCACTACTAGGTATTTGTCCAAAGGATACAGGAGTGCTGATTTGAAGGGGCACATGCACCCTAATGTTTATAGCAGTGCTATCAACAATGGCCAAAATAAGGAAAGAACCCAAGGTCTATCGACCGATAAATAGGTAAAGAAGATGTGGCACATGGAATATTAATCGGCGATCAAAAAGAATGAAATTTTGCCATTTGTAACAACATGGGTGGAACTAGAATGTATTAGGAAATAAGTCAGTCAGAGAAACATAAATATCTTATGATTTCACTCATATGTGAAATTTAAGATACAAAGCAGATGAACATAAGGGAAGGAAAGCAAGAATAATATAAAAAATAAAGAGAGAGAGGGAGACAAACCATAAGAGGCTCTTAAATACAGAAAACAAACTGAAGGTTGCTGGTGGGGTGTTGCGTAGGGGGGAAGGGCTAAAGGAGTGAGAGGCATTAAGGAGGACACTTGTTGGGATGAACACTGGGTGTTATATGTAAGTGATGAATCACTAAATTCTATTCCTGAAAACAAAACAATACGAAAACATAAATAAGTAAATAAATAACTATTCATTCATGTATTTATTTATTTTTATTTATTCATTTGACCACTCCTTTAAAAAAGTGCAAAACATTCTCAGAATTGTAGAAAACATTGTTGAAATAAACTAAAGATCCAAATAATTGGAAAAACATGCCATGTTCATGAACTGGAAGATTTCACATTGTTAAAATGCCAACCCCCTATTAGAATCCAAGCATATCTCCTTACAGAAATTAATAAACTGTTTCTAAAATTCATATGGAATTGGAAGTGATTCAGAATAGCCAAAACAATCATAAAGTAGGACTCCTCACACTTTGCAATTTTAAAACTTACTACAAAGCGACAGTAGTTAAGACAGTTTGGTACTGACACAAGGACAATGGGAAAGAATTGCGAGTCCAGAAATAAACAGCTACATCTAGAAATAAACCACTAAATCAACTAATTTTGACAAGGATGTCAAGGCCATTAAATGTGGGAAATATGGTCTTTCCAACAAATGGTAATGGGGTAATTAGATATTCACATGCAAGAGAATGAAGTTAGACCTTTACTGCACAGTACGTAAGAAGATTACTCAAAATGGTCAAATAACATAATAGAAGAGCAAAAACTATAAAATTCTTAGAAGAATACATAAGGGTAAACTTCATTACTTTAAATTTGGAAAAGGATTCACAGACATGGCACTGAAAGCACAAACCAAAAAAAAAAAGAAAAAAATAGATAAATTGGACCTCATCAAAATTTAAAATGTTTGCACTGCAAAGTTTTTGCACTGCAAAATGTTTGCACTGCATCAAAAAAATGAAAAAAAGCCCACAGAATCAAAGAAAATATTTACATTCATATATCTGAAAAAACATTTGTATCTAGAATCTATAAAGAACTCTTACAACTCAATAACAGAAAAACAAATAACCCAATTAAAATATGGACAAAGGATCTGTCTGAATAGGTATTTCTCCAAAGAAGAAATACGGATGGTTAATAAGCCTTAAAAAGGTATCAACATCAATAGTCATCAGAAAAACATAACTCAAAATGAGATACTCTCACACATTCACTAGGATGGCTAGAAACAAAAAGTCAGATAACAAGTGATGGCAAGGATGTGGAGAAACCAGAGCCCTCATATACTTGGGATGGGTATATAAAATGAGCCAGCCTCTTTGAAAACAATGTGACAGTTCCCAAAAACTTAAAAACAGAGTTATTACTTGACCAACAACTTTACTCCTAGATATATACCTAAGAGAAGTGAAAAACGATTTCCACACAGATATGTGTAAACAAAATTTTGTATCAGCATTATTCATAATAGCCCAAAAGTAGAAACAATCCAAATGTCCATCAATGTAGGAAATGATACACAAGGGGCACCTGGGTGGCTCAGTTGGTTAAGCATTCAACTTTGGCTCAGGTCATGAACTTGTGGTTTGAGGGTTCGAGTCCTGCATCTGGATCTCTGCTATTAATGCAGAGCCTGCTTCGGATCCTCTGTCCCCCTCTGTCTGCCCCTCCCCCACTGTGTGTGCTGCCATTCTCTCTCTCTCAAAAATAAACATTAAAAACTACACTGAAAAAGGAAATGATACACAAAATGTGATATACACACACAATGGAATATTATTCAGCCATAAAAATGAATACAGTACTGACACAGGCTAAAACATAGGTAAACCTTTAAAACATTAAGCTAAATGAAAGAAGTCAGGCCCAAAGCGTCATATACTGTATGATTCCATTCATATGAAAGTCCAGAATAGAGAAATCTGGTCAGGGATGGGAGGATAGAAGAGTGATAGCTAAAGGGTAGAGGGTTTCTTTTGAGGTTTCTTTTGACAAAAATATTCTATAACTGACTGCAGTGGCACACATCTGTGAATGTAGTAAAAATCACTGAATTGTATACTTTAAACAGGGAGTTGTATTGCACATGAATTACATCTCAACAAAGCAGTGCTCAGTGCTTTATTCTGCTTGATTTTTAAAACCATGTGTATAGTATTTTGATTTTAAAAATTAGTAGTATTACAAATGTAATCACTATTCTTTAGATTTTAAATATTAATTGTATTACAAATAATAATCACTGTCAAAATGCTTTATAATGTCAAGCAATGTGTCATTGTTTTTTTCTTACCATTATCCCCATTTATTCTTATCTCAAATTCTTTGTAGAGTCTCCCAATGGTTTTCACAATTTCTTTCATGTGGTGTTGCTCTGGCGGCACCTCCCCCTCCATACTTTTATGGCGACTAAATATCGCAAACCCAATATCTGTCCAGTTTTCCTGTAAATGTTTAATGATTTTGAGAGAATCATATTTCGACACTAGAGAATCCCCAGTAAACTTTTCTTTGTCTTCATCCAGCATCTAGAGAATAAGAGGGGCGACAGGAAAATTAGACTATTATTCACTAATGAGTTCATCAAAGTCTACCGAGGTCTTTAATTCCTAGTATCTACCAATTATTTTGGAGTCATACATCCTATTATTATTTGTTCATACCATTTCTTCATGCAACATAATTTCATTTTCAAAATTAAAGTAAATTTAAATTAATTATAATACCCTGCAAGATAACCCATAGTTTACCAGAATGAAAATAATTACATTAAGTCCTATTTGGGTAAAAATGAATGACAGGCAATAAAGGACCAGAGATCTATGCATGTTTAATTACTATGTGGTTTGGTGAGGACGTCAGACTGAGAAAGTTGCTAGAATGTATTTGTTGTGTTTTATTTGTCTAATGCCAAGTCCAAGTCCTATAAAACTGTAACTTACATATTTGTGACTCAGAAAATGCAAACAAATCACCCATGCTTCAGAATGAGGAATTAGTACAAAAAAGCAATGTAGCAGAGCAATTAAGGGCAAGGATTTGGGAGCTAGAGAGACCTGGACAGGTCTGACTCTGCCACTTATCATTCATATACTACTTAGGTAAGTTACTTAACACCTCTAAGTTTCACTTCTGCCTCTGTGACACAGGGATTACAAAACCTGCATCCTTTGTCTGACATGAGGCGTAAGCACGGTAATGCATGCAAAGTACCTTCAGCCTGACAGGGTAAGAGCTTCATGAATAATTATTATTCCTACTAAGTAAAGCAGCATGATTTTTTTTAATCTTATCTATTCAGTGTCAAAATTGCCAGAGAAACAGTAAAGTCACTAAACTAGCTATATGATAAATAGGACAAAAAACATTTTCAATTCTGAGACTGTTCTGCTCAAGTCATTCCATAAGACAAGAATATGGCTTCCTGGGATCTGGATAAGACATCATCAGGCCACGAGTCTGACATTCACTTCGGAGGGATCTCAGTATCTCATAGATTTTCCTTTGTCAGACTGCTAGGACGTAACAGTAGTTTGATCACTGAACTCTATTTTCAAAACTCAGATTCTTTTAAAAAGACGTCACTGGGGCCCTGGTGGCTCAGTCAGTAGAGCAACTGACTCTTGACTTTGGCTCAGGTCACAGTCTCATGGTTTGTGAGTCCAAGCCTGGCGTCAGGCTGTGTTGATGGCTTGGAGCCTACTTAGGATTCTCTCTCTCCCTCTCTCTCTGCTGCTCCCCTGTTCATGCTCTCTCGGCTCTCAAAATAAATAAATAAACTTAAAAACTAAATAAAAAGAGGGTATTAACAAGCAGAGTGTAGTATATACATGCAGTAGAATATTATGCAGCCTGTAAAAGGAAGGAAATTCTGACACATGCTACCACACAGATGAACCTTAAGGACGTTATGCTAAAGGAAATAGGCCGGTCACAAAGGACAGACACTGTGATTCCAGTCATATGGAATCACATTTATAGAGATGGAAAGCACAATGGTGGTTGCCAGGGACTGGGGGAGGAGGAAATGGAGGAGGCTAGTGTTTACTGGGTAGAGTTTCAGTTCCAGCAGATGAAACAAGTCTGGACATGGATGGTGGAGATGGGTACACAACAGTAAGTACACTTAATGCCACTGAACTGTACATTTAAAAATCACTGAACTGGTAAATTTTATGTGATATATATATTGTACCACAGTTTTTTAAAAAGGTGTTCTTGGGGTGCCTGGGTGGCTCAGTTGGCTAAGTGTCCGACTTCAGCTCAGGTCACAATCTCTCAGTCCGTGGGTTCGAGTCCCGCATTGGGTTCTGTGCTGGCAGCTCAGAGCCTGGAGCCTGTTTCAGAATCTGTGTCTCCCTCTCTCTCTGCCCCTACCCCACTCATGCTTTGTCTTTCTCTGTCTCAAAAATAAATAAACAAAAAAAAAATATTTTTTTAAAAAAGGTGTTCTTAATTTTAAAAGTCCAAGTTGTTCTTGAGACAAAAGCCAGGTACGGGAGTGGCACAAATGCTCCTTCTATCTGATGACTAGGGCCTAACTGTATTTGGCCCAAAAATCTAAAAATAGAACTGAAAATAAAATACTTTAAGTGTATTTTTAAAAGTCCCTAGCATCTTGCTGTTTTCTTTGTCTTTCATAAAATGTCATGTGGCATTCTCAAAAGATGAGATGTGACTCATATTTGTTGGTGAAGAGTGGCAAGTTTACAAACAGCATTTTGATTACCAAACAGTTTATTAGAATGTCTCACCTGTTGCCACTGCTTGAAATCTGCAATAACTGATTGGAATATATTTTCTTTATCGGGGGATAAATTGTCTGTTTTACTGGAGGAAGGAAAAAGAACAAGAGCAGGGTCTCAGAACAGTGTATAAACAAAGAAAATCATGAATCCGTACACTGTATAATAATATTCGCTTTCTCCTGAATGATTTCCAAGCATGCCTTCCAGGGTTAGCCCTTTCCTTACAGGCATTCATCTTTAAATTTCCAAATGTAAATACAAATATAAATTCAGGCTCCAATCAGACCTGAGCAATCAAGTTATAGGGTCAGAGGCCATAAGAGTATTGAAAGGGTGTTTCTGGGTCTTCGACATCCAAAATTAGATGATCAGAAGAATAATTCTTGTTGAATACAGAAGACAAAACAATACGTAACTAGAAAGGAAGCCTAATGAATAATTAAGACTCAACGTTTAGTTCAGGAGTCCCAACTTCTGGTAAGAAAGAGTTTCCTTTAATATCTCTGAGGTCTCACAAGGAGAAAGCTCTTGATAAAGAAGTTTTTGAGGAGAAAGAGAAGAGTGAACCCTGTTATCTGTGCTCTCCTAACCAGCTAAGAGCCAACAAACAGTAGAGACAGGCAATGGCCGAAGTCACCAGCTGGGATATATACCAACTTCAGCTGCCAGAACTTTCAAACCTACTAACTGGAAAACCGTAGAGGATCTGAAAAACCAACACCATTGTCCTCAATTTGAAATGGAAACAGTTCCTAAATGTGTTTCCTTAACAGACAAGACATCTTAAAGTTTAAAAAAAAAACCACCTTAGAATTCATTGAGTCAAGCCTGGATTCAAAATCCAGATTCCCACTAACTTTAGCTGTGATTTCATCATCCCACCTTGACTTAACTACTTTATAGGCAGCCTTGTCCACTGTCAGATTTCTCTACTTGTTACAAAGTATAATATCCAATCAAAATCAATCTCCTTATAACTGCCGCCCACTGATTCTATTTCTCTGCACATGCAGATGGATCTAGATATTCAGGTTTGCCAATAATAATGACATAAGTTGATGTGAGAGAAAAGGAAAAGAAAGGAGAGGAGAGAAGAGGAGAGGAGAGGAGAGGAGGGGGGAGGGGAAGGGAAGGGAGGGGAGGGGAGGAAAGGAAAGGAAAAATACTGAACTGAAATGGAGGCAGCAGCAGTCGGGTAGAGGGATCAGGATGGACTACAGAGATGCTTAGCACCAGAAACCACAAAACCACTCAAGCTCCTAGCAGGCCTGCACCCTTGGAAGGGCTGCTAGTTACCCCCCCCCAAAATCAATGTTAGAGTCATTACATGGTAAAAGAGAGGCAGAGAAAAAGAAAGAACTGGACTGAGTTATCAGACATGACACAGTATAATCAAAAACAAGAGTCTCGTAGACCCGGGGCGCCTCGGTGGTTCAGTCAATTGAGTGTCCAACTCTTGATTTTGGCTCAGATCATGATTCTGGGGTTGTGAGATCAAGCCCCTCGTTGGTCTCCTTGCTCAGGGTAGAGCCTTCTTAAGATTCTCTCTCTCTCTCTCTCTCTGCCCCACTTCCTCTCTCTCTCCGTCTGTCTCTCTAAAAACAAACCCACAAAACAAAACCCTTAAAAAAAAAAAAGATCCTTGTAACCCACCTATTATTTCTGAAAAACTGCTGCCATTTGGTAAGGCCACCGTTAACAATTTGCAATTTCTCCCTTGTAGAGTCTTCATTTTGTTCCACTTCGTTTTTAAATTTATTCATTAAGTCTCTCCACTTCTGTGTCAATTTCTGCAACAGTGCAAGATCTGCAGTGTCCTAGATAATATGCGTGGAATTAAGTCACTTAGTCATGTAACAACTACTTATTAGCATACACTAATAATGTTAATTAGTGTATTGATATTGTGAATACTAGAGACATCCATAGAAAATGGATCAAAATTGAGAAGATATTTCTCTTTTAAAATATCGTCAGTAATATCACATAGTCCCTTCGCTGGTAGATTTTCCATGGTACATAAAATATTAGGGACAAGATTTTTCCTTTGGAATATGACCTCAATTCCCCCACAGGACTTTCATGGGAGGTAGTGTGGTACATTGGAAAGAACAGGAATTTCAAAACAAAACGTGAATCCTAGCAGTTATTGGCTATGTAACATTAGGGGATACTATTTCATCTATTTGGGATTAATTTTTCTTATCCAAAAAATAAAGACCCTACTATATATTTTACAGGATTGTTATAAGAATGAAGTGAAGGGCAGTTGGGTGGCTCAGTGGGTTAAGTGGGTCCAACTCATGATTTCAGCCCAGATCATGATTGCACAGTTTGTGAGATCAAGCCCCACATCAGGCTCCTTGCTGACAGTGTGGAGCCTGCTTGGGATTCTCTCTCTCCCTGTCTCTCTCTTTCCCACCCCTGCTCTCATGCACTCCCTTTCTCTCTATGTCTGTCTATCTATCTCTCCTTCTCTCTCTCAAAAATAAATACTTTAAAAATTTTTTTAAAAGAATTGAGTGAAATGACAAATATAAATGGTATGAATCTAGAAACACACTAAATGTCACTTCTCTCCATTTCAGCCAAGTGTGCTCATTGAATTTTCACATAAAATTGCAAAAAATGCACAGCTACTTACATTTTATTTTCAAATACTAACAAATAGAATGATAAGTCTATAAATAACATCTTCAGTATTATTAACTTGGATAAATTGTTTAAAGTGCTTTAATTAGGATAGAAGACAACTATAATATAAAGAGCATTTATTTAAATTTCCTTAGATTTTTCATACCACCCACAATAAAACACAAATACAAAACTATATTTAAAGTGTAATCTATAAACTTAGCAAACACGTCTCCTAGTTTCAACCCTCAAAAGCTGGGGTCTCTTTTCCTATAACGTAAGTGAACTGATCTTTACCTTGACTGACAGCAGTATGATGAAATGCTTAACATATTTACTCCAACCCTTTTCATTGAGGTAAAGTCGTTTAGCCAACACAACTCTATTTCTTTCAATTACCTATATGAAAAATGTACTGAAATGAGGAACCTAAGACATCAATAAACCACTGTGATTTATTAAACCCAAACCAATTTCATGTTTCAATTTTTCACTGAATCATTAACTCCATCACAATTTCTTACTTAAATCATGAGCTAATTTGAATCCACAAATTCATGTTTTCTAAAACTGCTATACTGGAGCCAAACTGAAGGATAACGTATAGCACAGAATCCCAAGCAACACTTGGAAATTAGGAAAGACTTCAAAGAGCTGTTATTCATACGCATCATATCTATTTGATATTTACCATATTGAAAGCTAAAACCAAACATATTTAAAATACATATTTGTTAATTCACTTAAACATAACAATAAATTCATTATATGTTAACATAAATAGTATTTTTATGAAAAAATAACTATTTTCTAAAACAAAAAAATAATGAAAGGAGAACCATTATTTTACATTTTTACAAATCTCTTTAATGTCTGCCTTAGTAGAGCTGGATTTTCATATTGCTTCTGCATTTAATCTGCAGCAACGTCCCATATCAAGGTAAAGCAGATGTAACTCATATGCAAATGAGAGTGGAAAAAGGCAAATAACCTCTTAGTATAATGAAGAAAATAGTTTTCACCTCATGAAAGGGTCCCAGGGATCCCTTAGTGAGGTGGGGGACAGGGAAGGGGGGTGATCCTTGGACTGTACTTTGAGAACCACTGGTATATTGAACCAATTATATAGTCATTCAATGAATGACGGGTTCTAGACACTGGATATAGACACAAACAAAAGAAAAAAAGTTGTTATTTTCAGGAAGGTGGTATTCTAGCTGTCATTTCCTGTTGGGAGGAACTTTAGAGATGAGCTAATACAAAGCCTCCACCAATTCAAAGTATTTTTCCACAGAAACCACTGCGAGGGGTCAGTTCCCTATTATTGAAATACTTCTAGAGTGAAGAAACTCACTTGTCTTCTTTATACCTACTGAACATGCCTAGCTCCCTGTTATAGATTCTTATATATCTACTGTCATGATTGTTTCTTCTTGACATATCATTTAAAAATTCTGCATCAGGATGAAACATTGTATACCAGATGAGGTCTGACCATTCTGGAGGAAAGTGAGACAAAAGTGTGAATGTGTTGAGGGTTATAATTTCTGGTTAATACTTAGTGAACATAAGTCCCAGGTGTGAGAATAGGCAACCAACCAGCAAACATGTCAGAAAAATAGAATATCATGGGACTTTGCCACTTGCCTAAAGTATTACAGTGATGGCCTGCAGACTGCCATATTTCATTTCCTGTCTTAGATGCCAAGGTAATAGAACTAAAGTGGTATAATCCTAATATGGTTACACTGTGTGAAAAAATATGAACAACATTTCCTAGTTTATAATTACTATAAGTAGAAGTTGAAACTTTAACATGCTCACAAACAATAGAAAAAGAATTCTTGCTTATACTTCATAGATTCTGGTGAGAAAAAGAGCCCTTGATTAGGCAATAGCCAGATACTTAATAGAGAAGAAACAAAAGAAGACAAATATAACTTTCCTTTTTCAAGGCCAATCATAGCCACATTATTCATAAATTAAATACACATCTTCATTTTTAAAATTTTATCTAGATTATTAAAAATGGTAAAGCAAACTTGATCCAGCCAAAAAAGAAGTCTAAGTTATGATTCCAGGTAAACCAACCTTTAAGGCCAATTCATATGTGGCTGAGCTCCAGAGATCTCTCTCTGTCATTAACTGTTTAATATCAGACTCCATCCTTCCTCTTTGCAACGTGTATAAGTCATGGTATTCTTCCACAATCCTAAAAAAAAATTAAGAAGTATATACAGACTTTGTTTGTGAGAATTCACATTATTGAATAATTCTTATGATGATGGACATTTTTTAAAAAACAACTTTGGGGGCCTGTGGGGAGTGGGTAGCTCAGTCCATTAAGCACCTGACTCTTGATTTCAGTTCAGGTCATAATCGTATGGTTCGTGAGTTCGAGCCCCGTGTCGGGCTCTGTGCTGACAGTGAGGAACCTCCTTGGGTTCTTCTCTCTCCCTCTCTCTCTCTGCCCCTGCCCCATGCACGCTGTCTCTCTCTCAAAATAAACAAATAAACTTTAAAAATTTTTAATAAAATAAAATAAACAACATTGTTCTAAAATAGACAATTTGACCTACACTGTTGGTGGGAATGTAAACTGGTACAGCCCCTCTGGAAAACAGTGTGGAGGTTCCTCAGGAAACTAACAATAGAACTCCCCTATGACCCAGCAATAGCACTGCTAGGAATTTACCCAAGGGATACAGAAATGCTGATGCATAGGAGCACATGTACCCCAATGTTCATAGCAGCACTCTCCACAATAGCTAAAACATGGAAAGAGCCTAAGTGTCCATCAACAGATGAATGGATCAAGAAGATGTGGTTTATCTATACCATGGAATACTACATGGCAATGAGAAACAATGAAATCTGGCCATGTGTAGTAACATGGATGGACCTTGAGGGTGTTATGCTGAGCGAAATAAGTCAGGCAGAGAAGGACAAATATCATATGTTTGCACGTATAGGAGGATTAGGAGGAACTTGACGGAGGAACAAGGGGGAGAAGAAGGGCGGAAATGGTGGGGGAAAGGGAGAGAGGCAAACCATGAGAGACTCTTGAATGCTGACAAAAACTGAGGACTGATGGATGTGGGGGGAGGGGGGGATGGGCATGGAGAAGGACACTTGTGGGGATGAGCACTGAGTGTTATGTGGAAACTAATTTGACAATAAACTATTAAAAAAAAATAAAAAAAATAAAATAGACAATTTGTTCCTTTAAAACTCATCATAAAGTAATTATGGCATAATTGCTGGATATATTAATAACACTAATATACAGTAAAATACGAGAAAAAATAGTCACATTTCACTTATAAATCTAAGTCTTAAAGTAAAAAATTCAACATACTGTTACCTGCTCTAAACACTTTTCTTCATATTGTTTATTCACTAGAATTTTCACAACATGGTATTCCAACAGAATAACAACACTATATCTAATTTAAGACTTCAGGATACAGAATAGAATTAGAATTTTTTTTGAGAGAGAGCGGGCGCGCTGGTGTACATGCATGCGTGTGTGCAAGTGGAGGAGGGGCATAGGGAAAGAGAACCTTAAGCAGGCTCCACACCCAGCACGGAGCCCAATTTGACACTGGACTTGATCTGACAACCATGAAATCATGACGTGAGCCAAAACCAATAGTCTGATGCTTAACTGACTGAGCCACCCGGGCACCCTGAATTAGGCATCTTCACTGAAAACACAAAGTCCAGGGGCACCTAGGTGGCTCAATCAGTGAAGCGTTTGACTTCGACTCAGGTCACAATCTAGCAGTTCTTGAGTTCAAGCCCTGTATCAGGCTCTGTGTTGGCAGCTCAGAGCCTTGAGCCTGCTTCAGATTCTGTGTCTGCTCCTCTCTCTGTCTCTCAAAAATAAATAAACATTTAAAATATTTGAAACACAAAGCCCAGTAATTATGAGCCACTATACTTTTAAATTATATATAATTAAGATTTAAAGAAATTCTGTATCAACCAACCAAAAGATTAAGATTAACTTCATTCAAGTTAAGTACCTTTTTCTTAACTATTTTTTCTTCATGTTTGCCAGAACATAACTTTTCCTTCCAAACTTGCACTGAAGTTTAGAATTAAATTAGAATTAAAAGCACTTGTGAGATTAAATGCAAACACAGAAGCTGTAAAGGGATAGCATTTCACAAGCCATTTGAAACACCACCTGCTATGGAATATTAACTTTGCTACTAGAATTAAAGTCTGATGACATAGAATTCTTAAATGTTTTTTTTTTTTTTTTTTTTTTTTTTTTTTTTGGGGAGAGANGATCATGACCTAAGCGAAAGTCGGACGCTTAACCGACTAAGCCACCCAGGCGCCCCAACATAGAATTCTTTTAATATTGGTGAAGGCCAGGAACTACCAGCATCACTTCTGGAAAGCCTTCTCTATTTGGAGATGTCCACTTGTTCTAAGTAACTAAGAAAAATTAATCACCTTACATGTCACACGGGTGAATATACATATGAAAATTCAACAAGTTATATCCCCTTAAGATTTATGCATGTTACTGCCTGAAAGCTAGACATTGATTTTGGAAAGGGAACTAATAACCCTTGTTTAAAATAGCAAAAGAAGCTTTCTGCCCGTGGACGCCGCCGAGTAAGCATCGATAAAGTCTCCCCTCCCACCGCCGTCATGTCTAAGTCAGAGTCTNTTAAATGTGCTGTGTAAAGTTAGTCTACTCTAAAGCCATCTTGGTAAACTACCCCAACAGTGTGAAGTTAGAATTCCTTCAGGGTGATGCCAGGTTCCATTTGAAATTTTATTTGCAACCTGCTTGGGCACAGAATCCATTGTCTCCACAAACATTGGTGTGGTTGAACTGACAGTTAATGTGTTGTGACCTGGAGTTCACCGTTAAAAGGGTCACCCAAGCAAAGTCCTGGAGTTTATTTGGTTATTAATATGATTGTTGGCACATCCTATGCAATATATCTAAATTGAATCATGGTATCAGATAAAATTATAGATGGGATTAAAGCTTGTGTATCGTCCATTATCATGTGTAATCAATAAACGATTTAATATTCTCTTGAAAAAATAAATAAATAAAATAAAATAAAATAAAATAGCAAAAGAAAAAAAAGTCAGAAACAACCGCTATGTCTAGCAAGAAGGGACTGGCCAAATAAATGGCTCTATGAGGAAAATACTCTTAGCTAATTAAAGATCCTGTTGTTGCTAATACTTTGGTGCATGGGAAAACTTTTCATGTTGTAACATGAGAAACGCAAATGATAAAATTATATACTCATTTTTTATCTCATTTATATAAAAAATATATGGAAATAGATAAAAGAAAATACATCAAAATATGAATAGTGGTTAACTCTGAGAGAAAGAATTACAGATACTCTCTATTTCCTCATCTATGTGTTTCCGTTTTTCCTAATTTTCAATAAAATAATCCGTTATTATTTTTTAAAAAGTATTACTAAAAATTTCTAATCACAAAAAAAATCCCACTTCAGAAACATCAATTTTTTAAAAAAATGAGATTTCTTTTTCCTTCTCCTTCCCTTTCTCTCTGGTTTTAGATGGTTTACTCCTATAATGAACATTAGCACAAAAGAAGTTCTAGCTTATTTTTTAAATTCATTCAACAGATATCTGTTGAGTGTCTACGGTATGCGAGGTACTGTTCAAAACTAAACAAAATCAAACAAAAACAAAACCTTCACCCTTACAAAGTTTATTTGGAAAAGATAAAGAAAAAAGGAAAACATATTAAGTAGTGATAGAGCAAAAAATAAAAATAAATCAGGGAGAGGGGATTGAGAACACAAAATGCTCTCAGTTTTAAATGGGTTGGGGGGATGAACAAAGGTCTGAAGGAAGGAAGGAGGAAGATAGGGAGCTCTCTGGGAAAAAGAATTCCAGGACCCAAGGGAGCCTGTCTGGTATGTTCAAGGAACAGCACAAAGGTGACATGTCTGAAATAAAGTAGAAGTCAGAGAAATTCTGGTTGGATGAGTCTTGTAAGCCACGTTTTAAAAACGTGGCCTTTTACTATAAGATGAGGAGCTGCTGCAGAATTTTGAACAGAGGAATGACATTATTTTATTTGAGTCAAATTTTAATAGATCATACTGACACCACACAGAAATGGAAAGATGGTTGGAAATTAAGATGGACGTACTAATGCTTCAGCAAGTTTGACTTTGAGCTGAACAAATCTTTCTCTTCCTCATTCTTGAAGCCTTCTCTTCCCCTTCACTTATTTTTCCACAGAATCCTTTGTTCCAGGAACTTGGTATCGATGCTGATAGTTAGTCACAAGTTTCAGATGACCCACGCCAGCGTTAGTCATGAGATCACCTTGAAGGCATGAGGAACATGGCCGGCAGCACGTACCAGATTCCTAGCAACAACCACCCGGATCAGCCTTTTACCCCAGGCAGGTCTACAGCTTTGAAGGCCTGCTCTAACCTCCTTTGCCTTAAAGTAATAAAACTCATTCCTCTTTACCCCCAACCTTTGTCTTCGAGTTCTATGTTGGCTCCAGAGCACAGAGGTCGGTTTTTGACAACAGTACTGGCTGGAGCGTGGAGAGCAGCTCACGGTGGTGTACAGCAGAAGTAAAAAGGAGATTCGGAGGTCACCGCAACACCCCAGGCAAGGCATGCAGGTGGCACGAAATAAAAGTGGTGAGGGTTCAGCGTAGATAATGAGAGGTGATAGAATTTGCTGCTGGACAGGTGTGAGATGTGAGGGAAAGAAAGGGATTGAGAATGACTCCAAGCATTTTGGCCCCAGAAACTGGAAGGACGGAGTTGCCATTAACTGAAATGAGGAAAAGAATGTGGAAGGAGTAGGTTTGGGGGAAAGAAGAGTTTGGGAATGTTAGGCATCTAAGCAGAGTGTTGAGGATGTTGAATATAGAAGTCTGGAGTTCAAGGAGGAAAAGAAACTAGGGGTGCAGATTTGTGAAGAAGGGTGAAACTATAGATACATATTTGTGAGCTAAGAGTATATACAGGTGATGGCATTGGAAGCCAGGAAACTGAAGAGATTAATTTAGGAAGCCAGTATGGATACCACAGAAATAAGAAATAAGCACTTTGCCGGTTAGAAATTGGTGAGATGAAAAAGAACCTGCAAGGGGTATCGGTAAGAAGGAGCAGACAGTAAAGGAGAGGAAAACTAGGAGACTGTAATCTACGGAAAGAAATTGTTTTAAGTAAGAGCATCTGGCCAGTTGTGACAGATGCTGCTGTTGAGTCAGGTTAAATGAGAATTGAGAAGTGACCTTCAGACTAAACAACATGAAAGTCACAGGTCACTTTGACAAGTGCACTTTGATGTGGTTGGGGGAATGAAAGCCTGATGGGAGTGGGTTCAGACGTAACAAAGGGAAGGACCAGGAGTTGACATACTGAGTATGACAACTTTTTAAAGAAGATTGCTATAATGGGGGTGGGGGGACAGGGAAATGGGGCCATAGCTAGAAGGGGATATGTATGTGGTCGGTCCTAAGGGACTTGGGAGTCTTTTTGTTTTTTAGTTCTTGTTTTTGAGACTCGTGTAATTATAGCCTATTTGTATACTAATGGGACTAATTGGGAGGAGAGGGAAAAATTAAAGATAGAGAAGAAAGAGGGAATATTTGCTGAAAATATCTCAAGTAGATATGTGGGGATGTAACAGTACAGAAGTGGAAAGACTGGCCTTGGGAAGAGACAGTTCATCCACAGTAAAAGATGGGAAGATAGAATGTATGAGCACAGATGCAGGGGGTGGGTAGATGTAGGGGTGAGAGCTTGAGTTCTCTTCTGTTTGCTTCTACTTTTTTGTTTGTTTGCTTGCTTGTTTCTACTTTTTAGAAAGGAAGCTCATCAGCTCAGAAAGAGGATGGTGAGATACTATTAGATGAATAAGGATGGAGAACAAAGTATAGAATAGTTATCTACTAAGACAAGCAGGGTAAATCAGCTACAGAAAACAACAGTACATTCGGTGCACAAAACTGGTCAAGGTGGGGCACCTGGGTGGCTCAGTCAGTTAAGTGTCTGACTTTTGATTTCGGCTCAGGTCATGATCTCACAGTTTGTGAGATCAAGCCCCACTTTGGGCTCTGTGCTGACAGCATGGAGCCTGCTTGGGATTCTCTCTCTCCCTCTATCTCTCTGCCCCTCCCCACCCATGTTCGTGTGTGCTCTCTCTCTCAAAATAAATAAACATTAAAAAAATGATCAAGGTATCCTTCTCATTCTAGTAAGGAATAAAATAGAATAAAAGTAAGAATATATTTTTGAATTTAGATTTTGTATACATTTGTGTTTTTCTTGACATGCCAGTCACTCTTCAATGCATACACACACACATAAAAAGCAGAAGATTATGCTGGATTATAAGGAATATAAAATAAGATACAGTGTGTGGCCGTAGACTGGATACTGATTTGGACAATCCAATGTAAAATACCTTTTGGAAAAAACTGGGAAATTTTGAATATGATCTAGGTAATTAATGAAGTGAAACTTTACTGAAATAAGTAGACTGTTGACTAAAAAACCAACAGGCTGTAGAACAGTATATGCAGTACAATTTTGGTTTAAAACAATGAATGTGTGCACATGTACATAGAAAAAAAGATACACCAAGACTGTATAATGGTAATCTATAGGTGGTGAAACTGTAATAATTTTTTAATCCATTTTTGCTTGCTTATATTTTCTACTTTACTTATAAAGCACTATACTGCTTCTATGGTAGTATAATAAAATTATTTTTAATCAGTTAAATAAAAAAATCAAAATGCAATCAGATTTATCATTTGATATATACCCAAGAGTTTCCTAGTAATCAGAACTCTAAGAGAAAATGAAATAGAATAGAGGTCAGCAGACTAGAATCTGTGGGTGAAATACAGCCTGCCCCTTGTGTTTTGTATAGAACATAAGCAAAGAATGTTAGATTCTTAGTTCTTTACATATTTTACTCTTATATATTTTATTGTTAAAGAAGCAATAGAATAACAGTATTTTGTGACACATGAAAATTTTTTTTTTTTTCCATTCAAATTTCAGGGTCAGCAAATGGTTTTATTGGAGCACAGGCACGTTCTGGCACTGCCCTTGCCTGCCTTTTCACCCTAGTGGCGCACATTACAAAGGCAGCGTGGATTGAGTAGCTGCATCAGAAACCATATCTCACCATCTGACCCTTCACAGAAAAAATGTGCTAACCCCTGAAATAGGATAAAACACTAAGATCACAGTAGATTCATTAAAATCTAAAAAAGGGAACTAGACTCATACTACTAATTAGAAAAATTAGTAGCGAACAAAATAAAACCGGATACCTAGTCATACCCATCAGACTGAAAAAAAATACGGACAAATGGAAACTCTCCCACGCCAACGGGAAAGTGTACTGGCACGACTACTTTGTAGAGCATTTGGCAACATCTAGCAAGACAAGGCTGTGCACAGCCTGGGACCTAGCAATCCCACGTCTAGGGATACACCCTGGGGAAACTCACACAGGACGACATTTACAGGATGTGTATTAAACGATGCCTGGAGGAGTTAATATATATAAAAGTTCCTTACGTATATTAACTCCTCCAGGCACTGTTGTAATAAAAAACTTCAAATGTTTCTATAAAATTTTGTTCCTTCAAATAAGCTGTGAAGCCTCTGACATAATGGTTAACATTTGGTAACTCACTTAGCATTCTTTTCAGCATCTAAGAGAGCTTGTGCCAAATCCCTGTGGGCCTTCTCTGCTTCCTTTGTTAATTTTATATCATGTGCCCGAACCAGACACAGCTCCCTGAAATAAAGCAGAGAAATTTTACATTCATAGTTGAAGAGTTCCAGGAAATCGGATTTGTATACTCGGGAATCTTCTCAGTTACGTGTATATCTCTCCCTAGTTTTTACACCTTAGAAACCAAATCAAGAAATCCAGCATACTTTTGGATGGAATTCTGGCAGGTTTGGCAATGAAATCAGGGTGGCTAGAAAGGGCAGAAAGATGATGTGGGAGACCCTCTAGAATGGAGAGAAGGCAGATGCTAACAGGCAAGGCCACCAGGCTGCTCTGTCCTACCCTCTGACATGCCCATTTTACCCTCCTCATTCTTGCCACTGATGATCTTGACACAAGCTTAGATGATCACTAACCCTGATTGCTACTTAATGCCTATCCTCTGTGGGATTTAAACCTTATCATCCATAATCGTGGCACTGTCTGTAAACATGATTAAGATCTAACATCTCAGTCCTGGAAGGAGAACAGGAGTCTTCTCCCTATCAAACATACATGTAGCCCTAGTTTTGTGTTAACCTTTGTAACCCATGTCTCTACCTCTATGTCCAGTCCTCTCTGTTCTCTTCCTCAACCCCAACAAAGGGAAAAAAAGAGAGTCCTCACTTTTAACCGTTCTACTTTCCCTGTTTTTTACTCTCTTTAAAGATGTGGCTTTGGCCTGTGTTTTGCGTTTAAGATAATCATAGACTTTACCTGGTCAGTTCTTCAATAACATTCTTAAAATTGTACAACTCTTCTAAAATGCGCTGGTCCATTATTCGCTGAGTTACCATGTCTTTGTAGAAGTCAATCATCTGCCGGGCAATTTGGTCAAGCATTTGTACATAACGCTCTCTGCATGAGACAGAGAGAAAACAAGGTATCATGCAAAGGAAAAGGAAGAAAAGAGCCAGAAAATATGTGAGAGAGAAAGTAATGTCAGGGAAAGGAATAGACACTCATAAAAGATATGTGAGAAGACCAAGAGAGGAAAAGAAAGGGATCTAATCTGTGTATTCTTGCCATGCTCACATAGTAAATGAATTGTGGAGGATTTTAATCAGAATCATAATTATGTGGAATATACTATCTGAGATGTAAAACAAAGTGAGGACTTCTTTTATTTCTTCTTCTAAATTGTAAACTCTATGAGGATAGAAACCATGGCTTAGTATTTATATAGAATGGGGTTTTTATAAACAGTTGAATTCATGAATAAAACCACTTTTCTCAAGTTGGTTAAATGTAAAAAGACACCAACTGTTTAAAAATGAACAAAGAACTTAAACACAAAGAAGTCATTTCTTTCCGTTTTGAAGGAAACCAAATATTTGGAAGTGATTACAAATGATAAATTTCAAATGCCATGCTTAGCAGTTTTCACTTATATTAAAAGTGATCTAGGTGTTATATCCTAAGCTTGAGACCACTAAATTATAAAATCTTTCAGTTGGAATGGTCATTTAGTTTAATCTCTCACCCATAACAGAAAGAATTATCCAGCCCTTGCTCAAATCCTTAAGCAGTTGGGAGGTGTCTATTTTAAAAACATCTTGTTTAGTACTTCTCTTCCTAAAATATAGGGATCAAATACTCTGAAGGATCTTCTTCTAAAAATTTTTTTTACTTTATTTATTTTGAGAGAGAGACAGAGAGAGAGAGCACACACATGAGAGGGGAAGGGACAGAGAGAGAGGGAAAGAGAAAATATGAAGCAGGCTCCACACTGTCAGTGCAAAGCCCTACATAGGCTCGATTCCATGAACTGTGAGATCACGACCTGAATCAAAATCAAGAGTCAAATACTTAACCAACTGAGCCACCCAGTCACCCCTGAAGGGTCTTCTTATTACAATACAACTACATCCATGACACAGCAGACTTTCTGAAGCATTACTGGGTTTGCAGGAAAAAAACAGAAATCTCTAGGAGCAACAAACAAAAACAATAAAAGAAATACAGTAAGCTAAGAATGAAGTGGGAGGTGGTAATCAGTATTCACTAGGCAAACCCAAGGTCATTGTTGTCCCAGTGAAAATAACAACACTGTGTGGAGAGGGTAAGATGGCAGTGTAGGAAGATTCTGAACTCACATCTTCCCATACACATACCAAGGCTGCAACTACATACAATACAACTTACTCTGAGAAAGACCAGAAGAGTAGCAGAACAGAACTTTCACAGCTAAAGATGTAAACAAAAAGTCACACAGGCGCCGGGTGGCTTAGTCAGTTAAGTGTCTGACTTCGGCTTGGTCACGATCTCACAGTTTGTAAGTTCAAGCCCCATGTCGGGCTCTGGGCTGACAGCTCAGAGCCTGGAACCTGCTTCAGATTATGTGTCTCTCTCTCTCTCTCTTCCCCTCCTCTGCTAGCACTCTGTCACTCTCTTTCTCAAAAAAATAAATAAATAAATACAGGGCGCCTGGGTGGCTCAGTCGGTTAGGTGTCTGACTTCGGCTCAGGTCATGATCTTAGGGTTCGTGGGTTCGAGCCCTGCATCAGGCTCTGTACTTACGGCTAGCTCAGAGCCTACAGCCTGTTTCAGATTCCCTATCTCCCTCTCTCTCTGACCCTCCCCTGCTCATGCTGTCTCTCTCTCTCTCTCTCTCTCAGAAATAAATAAAACATTTTTTAAAAAGAAAAAAAAATAAACCTTAAAAACATTTTTTAATTAAAAAAAGAAAACATAAACTGAAAAAAAAAGGTCAGTGAACTTAAAAGGTGTTTCTCTGAAAAGCACACCTTGATACACCTTTAGCCAAACTCATCAAGAAAAGGAGAGGACTCAAATAAATAAAATCAGAAATGAAATAGAAGGTACAATGACTCCACAGAAATACAAAGGACTATAAGAGACTACTAGGAAAAATTATTTACCAACAAATTCAACAACCTAGAAGAAATGGATAAATTTCTGGAAACATACAATCATCCCAGAATGAATCAGGAAGAAATAGAAAATCTAAGCAGACAAATTACTTGTAATTGAATTAACTCACTAAACAAAAATCACAAAACCAACAGAAGTCCAGGATGAGATGGTTACAAAGGTGAATTCTACTAAATATTTAAAGAAGAGTTAATACCTATTCTCAAACTATTCCAAAAAATAGAAAAAAGGAATTGCTTCAAATTCATTCTATAAAGACAGGATTATCCTGATAGCAAAACCAAAGACACCACAAAAAAAAAAAAAAAAGAAGAAGAAAAAGAAAGAAAGAAAATCAGAAGTCAATTATCCTTAATGAACATAGATGCCAAAATCCTCAACAAAACAATAGCAAGCCAAGTTCAACAATACATTAAAAGGATCACTGACCACAATCAAGGGGGATTCATTCCAGGGATGGAAGAATGAGTCAATATCCACAAATCAATCAGTATAATACACCATATTAACAAAATAGAGGATAAATCCAAATGTTCATCTCAATAAATGCAGAAAAATATTTGATAAATTCAACATCCTTTCATGTTAAAACTCTCAACAAAATTATATAGAGGGAGCATAACTCAATATAATAAAAGCTATCTATAACAAACCCACAGCTAACATACCCAATGGTGAAAAGGTGAAATATTTTCTCTAACATCAGTAACAAGACAAAGATGCTTACTCTCACCGCTATTATTCAATATAGTACTAGAAGCCCCAGCCAGAGCAATCAGACAAGAAACAAAAAATAAAAGGAATCCAAACTGGTAAGGAATAAATAAAACTGTCACTATATGCAGATGACATAATACTATATATGGCAAACCCTGAAGACTCCACCAAAATATTTAAAATAAATGAATTCAGCAAATTTGCAAGATACAAAATTAATAGCCAGAAATCTGTTATATTTCTATATACTAATCACAAACTAGCAGACAGAGAAATTAAGAAAACAATCCCATTTGGGGTGCCTGGGTGGCTCAATCAGTTAAGCATCTATCTGACTCTTGATTTTGGCTCAGGTCATAATCTCACAGTTCATGAGATCAAGGCCTGTGTTGGGCTCTATAGTGACAAAAGCAGAGCCTGCTTAAGATTCTTTCTCTCTCTCTCTGCCCCTCGGCCCATGCCCTCGTTCTTTCTCAAAATAAATAAACTTTAAAATTTTTCATTTAATAACAAAAACAATTTTTAATTAAAAAAAGAAAAAATCTCTTTTACAATCTCACTAAAAATAAAATACGTAGTAATAAATTTTACCAAGGAGGTGAAAGACCTATACTCTGCAAACTGTAAGATACTGATGAAATAAATTAAAGATAACACAAACAAATGGAAAGATATATCCTACTCATGGACTAGGAGAATTAATATCATTAAAATGTCCTTACTACCCAAAGCAATCCACAGATTCAATGCAATCTCTATCAGAATGTTAACAACAATTTTCACAGAACTAGAACAAAAAAATTCTAAAATTCATACGGAACCTTAAAAGACCCTAATAACCAAACCAATCTTGAGAAAAGAGAACAAAGCTGAAGGTATCACACTCCCAGATTTCAAACTATACTACAATGCATTGGTAATCAGAACGGTGTGGTCCACACACAAAAGCAGACACATAGATGAAGGAAATAAAACAGAGAGCCCAGAAATAAACCCACACTTATAGAGTCAACTAATCTATGACAAAGGAGATAAGGCTGTACTACAGGGGAAATACAATCTCTTTGATAAATGGTATTGAGAAAACTGGACAAACATAATGAAAGGAATGAAAGTAGACCACTTTCTTATATCATATCATATATAAAAATCAACTCAAAATGGATTAAAGGCTTAAATGTGAGCCGTGAAACCAAAACAACGTCTAAAAGAAAACATCGGCCATAATCTCTCTGACATCAGTCTTAGCAATATTTTTTGGATCTCTCCCTTCAGAAAAGGGCAACAAAAGCAAAAATAAGTAAGTGGGACTACACCAAAATAAAAAGCTTTTGCACAGCAAAGAAAACCGCCAACAAAAGAAAAGGTAATCTACTGAATGGGAGATAATATGCAAATGAAATATCCACATGGGGCTAATATCCAAAATATATAAAGAAACTATGTAACTTAACACCAAAGAAACAGCACAATTTAAAAATAGGCAAAATAGACACTTTTCCAAAAAATACATACAGATGGCCAACAACCAGAACCCTCATATGTTGTTAGTGGGAGTATATAATGGTGCAACCACTTTGAGAAAAGGTATAACAATTTCTTATAAAAATAAACTTAAACCTAACTTATCCCATCATACATATTTAGCCAAGATATGAAAATACATTTGCAGGAAAAGATTCATTTAAGAATGTTGATGGTAGCTTTATTCAAACTGGAAATAACCCAGTGTCCATCAATAGGAGAATGAAAAAACTGTTTTTTGTTCCACTCATACAATGGAATACTACTGAGCAATAAAAAGGAACAAGCCATCAATATATGCAGCAACATGGATGAATCTCAAAAACATGCTACGTGAAAGACACCTTATGTGAAAGAGCACAGCTGACTCTTGAAAAATGTGGAGGTTAGGGACACTCACCCTCATACAGTTAAAAAGCCACAAAAAACTTTTGACTCCCTGAAAATTTAACTACTAATAGTCTAGTGTTGACCAGAAGCTTTACCAACAACATAAATAGTTGATTAACACATATTTGTATGTTATATGTATTATACGCTGTATTCTTACAATAAAGTAAGCTAGAGAAAAGACAACATCATTAAGACAACCATAAGGAAGAGAAAATACATTTACAGTACTGTACCATAACAAATCTGCTATGAGTGAACCTGTGAAGTTCAAACCTATGTTGTTCAAGGGTTAACTGAATATGTGCTTTATGATCCCATTTATATGAAGTTCCTAAATAGGTGAAACTACTCTAAGACGGAAAGAAGTCAGAACTTCTGGAGAATTGGAGGTGGACATTTACTGGGAAAGAGCATAATGGATTTTGTGGGCTGATGGTAATTCTCCATATCTTGATAAAAGTTGATAAGATTATATTTTGATAAGATATACGCAAATACATATATTTGATTATATAAATGTATTTGTCAAAAGTCAACAAAGGCAGACAAGATTTGTGTTTCTCAATACATGTAAATTTTACTCAAAATGGAAAAAAGGTAAATAAATAATGAATTCTGTCTGCTTAATGATATACATGACAAAGAAGGGGGAGATACACTGAGGTCAGCAATTTACTTTGAAGGACATAAAATTGGTGGATGGATAAAAGGATGACTAAATGGATAGACAAGTGATAAATAAATAGAGTAAAATGTTAATGGCAGAATCTAGATAGTGGGTATGTGTGTGCTCACATTAAAATTGTTTCCAGTTTTACAGATATGTGGAAATTTCCATAATAAAATATTGTAAAAAAATAAAAATAACAACAACCGAAAAATTGTCAGGTGTCTGCAACCAAAGATATTTATAGTGTCAACCAAAAAGATTACAGCAGCAGCTCTAATTCTTAATAATGTGAGAATCTTATTCAGCTCATGTCCAATCTGGGAATTATTACTCCCCTATAAAAAAATGTTATTATGAAACTCTGTTGTACGTGAAAACTTCCTTCTGCTACAGCAGGCCTCAGAGGCAGTTACATGAAAAGCAGAGACACACAAGCTGATCAAAAAGCACTTAATGAGAGCAGGAGCAGAGAGCTATAGTAACATGCAGAGAGAGGAAGTCAGAGGCTGATGGTATGCATGGTGTTACCATTCCCTGGGGACTTCTATTGGATCCTCGCAACAACCTTATGAAGCAGGAAAACTCTTTTAAGATACCAGGCTCAGAACAACCACAGTCCTCCCTAATGAAGGTGAGCCCTGCTTCAAAAGACCTCCTATCACAACAAAATGCTGGCCACTAGATTATTCCAAACCTACTGAGTGTTTCACTATTCCACAGAAGCATCATGAATATTTGCAGCAATTAGCCTAAACTCTACTTTGTATTATTTTTGGAAAGAATATTCCGGGGCGCCTAGGTGGCTCAGTCGGTTAAGCCTCTGACGAGCTCAGGTCATGATCCCGCGGTCCGTGAGTTCGAACCCCAGATCAGGTTCTGTGCTGACAGCTCAGAGCCTGGAGCCTGCTTCAGATTCTGTGTCTCCCTCTCTCTCTGCTCCTCTTCCACTTGCTCTCTCTCCCTCTCAAAAAAAAATTTTTTTTTAGAATATTCCACACTCATGTACACTTTCTATTTATGTATGTATATATTTATTTGTTTAAAGCCCCAACATGGGGCTTGAACTCATGACCCCAAGATCAAGAGTCACATGGCCTTACCAACTGAGCCAGCCAGGTGCCCCATCACCTACTTTATATTCTTAACTCCCAACTTTATTATAAACCCTTGACTCTGATCCTAAATCTGGTACTCTGGAGTTAATATTTTTGTCTCCCTGGTGACTCAACTGTTCTTAAATGATTTTGGTTTTGATTTGTCTGCCTGTCCCTTTCTGTCAGACTTCCTGGGACAGAGCCCCGCCTGATGTCGGCCCCTAGCAGCTAGCTCTTGAAATCAGCAGGAAGAGTCCCTCCCACTCACCCCTACTCCTCACACGCGGAAGGTCTGGATCCACACTTAGTCATCTAGCTCCTTTACATCGCTTCCTCATCCACCCCTCCAGGCTTTGTTCTTAGATGACAACTCAAACTTCAGCTGTCCCTGTCCTCATTCTAATATGCATTCCCCAGCTCCTGAGGTGCTCCAAGAACTTACTCCTTAGTATCTAATCTTGACCAGCTTCTTATCAATGGCTTTACTCCTCATTTCTCAGCACCATCAGATAGGAGGACTCAGTTTCCATAAATCAGACAGCAGGCAAATAGGGCAAATTTATGTTATTAATTCTCATTCAGGGGAAACATTCAGAGAAAATCTAATAATTTGCTTGTGGTTCCATGGCAAGTAAGCTGTAGATACATAATTTGAATCCAGTACTCTAATTCCACTATTCCTTCCAGCTTTTTCTAAAGTACCACTGTCCTAAGAAGCATATGACAACAGTATTTATCATGATCGTCTATAATAATTATATGTACTGATCATCTATTTCTGTGCTCTCATTTAACCTCATGACAATCTATGAAGCATCTTAAGGCTTGACACAGACACTCATCAGACATCACTGACTGATGAATGAACAGGCAGGCAAATAAAAATGTTCACAGTAGTTATTACCTGTGTTTACAGATGAGAAAACTAAGACTCACACTTTTACCAAGGTCACACATCTAGATGATGATTTGAAACCAGATCAGTCTGTCTCCAAAATCTATACTTTTTTCAGTATTTCACATGGCACTTCACTCCCAATCATAAAAGAATATGGTATCAAACATTCCAACAGAAATCACCTTAAGGAAGTTCTCAGCTATTATATTTTTACTATAGCAAAAATAAGAGAAATGCAATTCAGTTCCTTGTTACCAATAGGATACAGACGGGAATTCTTGTGATTTTTTTCAAAAACAGATCTAAACATAATTGTAAAAGAAAACTCAAAAAGAAACCAGAATGTTCCAATAAAGGCTCTAGCCTGATTTTGGACAGTAGTTCTCCTCTATCTGCACAGTCCACACTGACTTGTCGAATAAGTTCATGAAATACTGTATTGTAAATAGTCTGTTCCTTCTTCAGTATATGCAGTAGTTTGTGCATCTGGCAGAAAACAAGGAATATCGTCAGTGTTTTTTACAGTCATGTCAGTAAAAAACAATTTTAGGAGGTAAACACCTCCTGAATGTGAATGTCTTAGAAACACCTTGATAATTTATTTCACTTATATTTTTCTTTGTAAATATATACACACAAATGATATATTATTTTTAAAAATCTATGTTTAGTCATGTACCTCTTTATATGGTGCCCTGGTGTCACTGTATTGCTTCTATATCATCCCTGACAAAAGTATGTAACCCTAATCTTAATCATAAGTACACATCAAACCAAATCTGAAGAACATTCTAAGGGTTAACTGGAGTCTGGTCTTCCAAATATCATGGTCAAGAAAAACGAAGAACTGTTTCAGATTATAAGTTGTCTAAAAGAACACAGCTAACAGCACTATCAGGGGGCACCTGGGTGGCTCAGTTGGTTAAGCCTCTGACTTCAGCTCATGGCATGAACTCATGGTTTGTGAATTTGAGCCCCGCATTTGGCTCTGTGCTGACAGCTCAGAGCCTGGAGCCTGCTTCAGATTCTGTGTCTCCCTCTCTCTCTCTCTGCCCCTCCCCCACTAACATTCTGTCTCTCTCTCAAAAATGAATAAGCATTAAAACAAAATGTTTCTAGATAAATAAATAAAAGAACTATGTGATCTTGGAGTCCTGAAACAGAGGGGTAAATAGCTACAAAAACCATTATAGGGAGAATTGATAACTTGAAATTTGAATATGGACAGGTAATATTATCACATCAATGTTAAATTTCCTAACTTTGATAACTATATTATGGGTATGTAAGAGAATGCCCTTATCTGTAGGAAATATACCTTGAAATGTTTGGTGATAAAGAGGCATGATGTCACCAGCTTACTCTAAAATGATTCATAAAAAACTATACATACAGAGATATGTGTGAAGAGAGGAAGAGAGAATGAAAAAGCCAGTAGGGCACAATGTAAACTATTAGTGAATTTGGGTAAAGATTACATAGAAATTCCTTATACTGAACTTGTCTGTAAGTTTCAAATTCTGTAAAATAAAAGTTTACAAAAGAGAAAGAGCCTGCATAAAGAAAAATATCTATATCCATGTAAGATTGAAAAGGCTCTTTTCATTAACAAAATAAACATTTTAAGTGGTAAGAAAGCATGGTTTAATCAGTGTTTTTATGGTACATAAAATAGTAAGGGTCTTATAATCAGTGGTGCCTTACAGTGAATGAAATATAGTAATAATAATATTAACAACATACATAGTGTTTACTACATGCCAAGTACTATTCTAAGCCTTTTACATATGCCATTTAATCTCAACAATCTTATCAAGTAGATATTAATATTATTACCTCTAACTTATTTTATTTTTTAATTTAAATTTTAGTTAACATACAGCACAATATTGGTTTCAGGAGTACAATTCAGTGATTCTTCACTTATATACAACACTCAGTGCTCATCCCAACAAGTGCCCTCCTTAGTACCCATCACCCATCTAGCCCATCCTCCACCACCTCCCTCCATCAACCCTTAGTTTGTTCTCTTATTGGTAAGAGTTTCTTATGGTTTGTTTCCCTCTCTTTTCTTTTTTTCCCCCTCTTCCCATATGTTCATCATCTGTTTTGTTTCTTAAATTCCACATATTAATGAAATCATATGGTATTTGTCTTTCTCTGATGTATTTCACCTAGCACAATACATTCTAGCTCCATCCACATCATTGCAAATGGCAAGATCTCATTCTTTTTGATGGCTAAGTAATATTCCATTGTGTATATATACCACATCTTCTTTATCCCTTCATCGGCTGATGGACATTTGGGCTGTCTCCACAGTCTGGCTATTGTTGATAGTGCTGCTATAAACATCAGGGAACATGTACCCATTTGGAGCTGTATGTTTGTGTCCTTTCAGTAAATACCTAAAAGTGTAACTGCTGAATCCTAGGGTAGTTCTATTTTTAGTTTTTTGAGATATCACCTCTAATTTAAGGATGAAGATATTCAGGCACAAATAACATTAAGTATTTGCCTCAGGTCACTAGCTCATAAATGGCTGGGCCAGGATTCTAGTCCAGACTTTCTGGCTCTCAGAATGCATGCTCTCTAACTGAGTGTTATGTGGAAACTAATTTGACAATAAACTATTAAAAAAAAAATTTTAAAAATAAAATAAAATAAAATAAATAAAGTTANTGTATATTCCTGATTCTCCACACCAGCCCTCTCTAGCATGGCATCCATCACATCATTCAGTTGGACCACTTCCACTCTTTTATTAGGTTTCCTACAAGATTAAGGTGGCAGACTTATGTAATTAGTGTTATAACAGGTCATTATGAAATGACAAAAAAATACATAGAAATGTATATAGTATTGAATATTAACGATATTTTTTAAAGTAACTTTTTAACGTTTTATTTATCTCTGAGAGAGAGACAGCATGAGCAAGGGAGGGTCAGAGAGAGAGGGAGACACAGAATCTGAAACAGGCTCCAGGCTCTGAACTGTCAGCACAGAGCCAGACACGAGGCTCGAACCCACAAACCGTGAGATCATGACCTGAGCCAAGATCAGCCGCCCAACTGCCTGAGCCACCCAGGCGCCCCTGAATATTAATGATATTTTAAAGCATTAGCCATGTATATACTGATCTAGTGGATTATACCAGTAATAACATGTTAAAAAAGAAGAAAAAGGAAAAAGAAAATGTAAACAGTATGATCCTCTTTTTCATAAAATAATGCTTACTTCCAAAAATTCTATACAGTTACTGTGTAGGATTATAAGAACATAGAAGAAATGTGGAGAGGTAAATACCAAGCTGTGAATATTGGTTACTTCGCAATGTAAGAGAAGAAAATGGACAAAGGAGAGATAAGAAGAAAGAAGACTGTTGCAAACACCTGCTGTACAACACTGTGCCTAGACTCAATGACACTGTATTGAAATAAATTGTTCAGGAGATAGATCTCGTGTTAAGTGTTCCTTCTGCAATAAAATAAAATTTTAGAAAAAAGAAATTTAAAGCTGATAAAGTATTTTATGGTACTTAAATATTATTATAAATATGTAAAAATTGAATATGCAACTAGACAAATGAAAACACTGATTAGATGATAGAATTATGGACTATTATTGTCTTCAGTTTCTGCTACAATTTTAATATTTTCTGTATAATAAGTTACTATGAAAAATAGAATGTGTCTATATTCCTTCTGAGAAATACTTTCAAAAATAAACCATACTTACATGGATGGGAAAAGCAATAGTCTGTTTTCATTATCTGTGAGGAGAGTAGTATATTTGCTGCAATAAATAAGACAGGTAAATATTGTGAGAAAATTAACTGGCCTGTTTATCACATATCACAACATGATGAACCTGAGACCTCATGAAATGGAGAAGCTTGGAGGCAATCAAAAAGGTCCATCATTTTACACACAAGATCATATCTACCTGTCTACAGACACAGATGTAATGATATTTATCATATTTGGAATATTTTTACTAAAGGAGTTTTAATCACATTCTTTATATGTTAAAGTATGCAAACTTTCTTTAAATTCATTTCTTTAAATGCCTTTTCAAAGGTGGAAGGATGCTCTAAGAACACCGAAGCCAACAAAGTTAAGTGATGAAACAGGTTATAAAATTAATAAGCGAAGATGAAACTAGAACCCAGTCTTCCTAACTCCCAGCCAGATCTATCCTCTGAAAGTGCTTGTTCACACTTAAATAAGTATCGCAATGAGAACCACATGGTAATTCTTCTAATTCATTATTATTTATGTTTCTTTTTCTTCCCATAGTTAACGAGCATTTCCTTTGGTTCTAACCTCTACCAGAACCGAGTTGGTTAGTAAGGTCCATTTTCAGAATTTAAATCAGTGAAAAATCTCCAGGGAATATAAAGATTCAAAATAAAGTTTCAACAATGAGTGAGAGAAACCAGAAGCAATGATACCCCAGGAGCAATGGGCTGATCCACCACCCAGGTCTTGATTTCTAAGTACCATTCTCCACCGAAAGGAATCATTACTCCCGGGAGAAGCGACATAGCTCATTTCACAACCTGAATTGGGAAACAGAGGATGAACCTGGCAATCTTCAGTCAGAAAATAAGGAAACACTCAAAGAATGATGGGGACATGTCCAAACAGAATACAAGCCAGCTCAAAGGAGGTAACATTGACCAAAACTAAGAAATTTTGAACATAAAAACAAATAATCACAGTAAAGAATTATAACCCACTGAAAAAAAAAATAGAAATCCATGAGTCCATCTGGCAAAATGCTAACTAATAAACAGATGAGAAATGATGACACTAAAAAGGTAATCAAAAAGATCTACAGCTGGTGGGTTGTTAGGAAATAAACACTGAAATATTTGGTGATAAGGGGTCATGACATCATGAACTTAAGTTTGAATAGTTTTAATGTGTGTGTGTGTGTGTGTGTGTGTGTTTACGTACATGTGTTTTCAAGCAAATAAGGCAAAATGTAAACACTCAGTAAGTTAAAATAGAGGGTACATGAGAGTTCCTTGCCCTGTTTTTACAAATTGTATAAAAATAAAAACTCCCCCCCCCAAATGAATTCCATTTAGTTCTCTTTGGCAAAATGTTGTTCTGAAAGCCACTGCCATAAGGACATGCCACATCACATACGAACTGGAACAGGTAAGACAGCCGCTGGGGACATCATTAAAAAACTTTAGTCCAAAGTTCTGATTGTTTAAACGATGAAACATTCACACATTCTTTCAGAAAATATGAGCAAGATCCCAGTTTTCACTGCACAAGCAGGATGACAAGGAAAACTGGAGATGATGAGGGCGCAGGCTGGAGCGAAGCCCTCGTGTGTGTTTTAGTTCTGAGATGTCAGCTCACAGGGCTACTTGGCTTTGTCTCCATAGCCATGGCTCAAAGCCATTGCTAAAGAGGCACAGCCAAGCATTCAGAACAAAGATCCTTTTTTAAAAAAAATCAATTTTTTTAATTCAAAATTAAATAGTAGGAAATGACACAGAACAATATGATCACTAAACTCCCAAACTTTTTTCAATAAGACTTTTTCATTAGTTTTTGATCTTTCTTAAATTTAGGACAGAAGGCCAAATGCTTCCCTATTTCAATGTGGATATTACCTAGGAACATGGGCGAACTGTTCTCGGGTTCCTTTGTGTCTGGGAAGGAGGAAACAGTTCCATCTGTCAGATAGTGTGTGTGTGTGTGTGTGTGTGTGTGTGTGTGTGTGTGTGTGCGCGCGCGCGCGTGTGGGTGTGTGTATCACAATACTCACTCATCATAACACTCCAAACCTGAAACTCCTGTATTTGACACAATATGAAATTCTTCAGGAATCAAAGTATCTGTTAGTTTCTTTGGCTTAAAAAGAAAGACAGACAAGAATGAAAACATTAGTAAATGAAAAAAACTGAATTGAATAAATCAACACTCCTATCCCAAAGGGATACTATTTATTAAGTTAAGAGATTTTCATTACAGAGAGAACAATATTAGTAACTAATATGGGTCATGGCAAGTAGTAAAAACTTTTGGCAAAAGCACACATTAAAAAAATAACCATGAATTAAAAGCCTTGGTTTTAGCATTATTTACACATGTCCCACACATTCAGTAACCCACTGACTCTTTAGCAATGTGCCAAAAATAAGAATTCTACAACTTTAAACAATAAATTTTAAAAAAATCTAGTTTCCTATACTGTACTTTCGAGACTAAAGTGGATAACTATAGTTTGGAAAATGGCTTAAAAGAAGGTATTCTGGATCTTTTCACACTAAATACCCTTTCCTAGAAATAATTAGAAAGTGCTACAAAAATTAATAAGCAATACAGGCTGCAGTTACAATACAACAACGCTTTATATTTTAGGGAAATAAGTTTTTAAGTAGAGAAAGAGAAAATTATTTGTCAAACACTTTATTTACCTTATGAGGCACAATGACACCATCATTTGACTGTAATGAACGGTCCAAACGTGGAGTACAAACCGAATTCTCCCTAATCCCTCCTTTAATATATTTAACATCATACAGAAAAGAAATATCCCTAAAAAATGAGAAAAACAAATTCACAAAATAAATTTTCTGTCTGGCTACTGGATAAGAGTGGCAAGGTCCTTCTAGTACATGAAAAGGGGCACAAAATCAGTCTCCTTACGTCATACTTCACTAAGATGGCTGAGGCATTAGACATGAACCACCCCCACCTCCACCCCATTCTTCCTCTTCTCCACCTCACATTTCTCATTCACTTCACAAATTCTTACTCCTCCTTCAACTTCAGGCTAAGACGCATTCTCTTCCCCAGGGTTATTTCCTCTTTGCCCACAACCTTCGGGATCTCATTCCATCAGTCTTTCTGTGTGTTTCCCCCTCTCAGAATACTCCTTTTGGTCTATAACTCAAGTCTCTTCCCCTTCTAAAAATCTTCCCTTGACCATGCATGGCTGTCATGTTATCATGGCTCTATCTATTGATCTCTCACTTTCTGTTAAACATCAGTTTCCTTGAAACTTCCTTGCAATCTTGATTTCCATCTCCATCTCTCTTTGAAACCACCCTAGAAAGCTGACGACTTTCCACTACTAAGTCATCAGTTCTTCCTTTCCACTATTTCCCTGTAATATTTCATCTCTCTTTTGATCATCTCTCTTTTCAAAAACACTCTCCTTTTTTCTATCCTCTGTGCTACTGGATTCTCCTGGTTCTTGGACTTCAGTTCCTCCTTCATGGACTTCTCTATGACCTCCTGCCTACTAAATGGAAATGTTCTGCAACATTCTAGCCTCATCCCTCAGTCTTTCCCTACACTTTCTCTCTTGGCAATGCAATTAAATCTCACCTTATCACATTTGTTACCTCCACTTAACAATAATTCTTCCTCCATTCTACCTTTTCACCCTCCTGTCCTCACTAATTCTGTCAGGAAGTACCACCACTCCATTCATCAAAATCTCAGCGTATATAGTTGATTCCTTCCCATCCATTGTCCTAATTTTCATATATCACTAATACTTATTAATTTTATAGTCACCCTCATCATCATCCCAGCATTGATCCTATTGTCTCTTGCCAGTGCCAGTCACTAGTCCAAGCTGTCCGTACTTTTTAATGTGGATTCTCAAGTCTCTCTAATATATTCTATACACTTCTTCCAGATTCATCTTCCTATAGCACAGTTATAATCATGTCACTTACTGCACATGATTTTCACATGTCTCTGTCCCTCCCTCCAATTGCAAATAGTACAGCCATTAGGAAAAATAGCATGAAGCTTCCTTTAAAAATAAAAAACAAGAGATACCATATGATCCACCAACCCCACTTCTGGGTTTATATCCAAAGGAAAAATCCAGTTCTTGATGAGGTATCTACACTTCCATATTCATTGCTGATTTATTCACAATGGCTTAGACATAGAAACAACTTTAATGTCCCTAGCAAATGAATGGATAAAGAAAATATGTATATGTATGTGTGTACCTATATATATATATATTGGAATGTTAATGCCTTTAAAAAGGAAATCCTGCCATTTCTGACAGCATGGGTGAAGTTGGAGCACGTTATGCCAAGTGAAATAAGCCAGACAAAGACAAATACTGCAAATGAGGGCATAAAGGGAAGGGGGGGAATGAGGCGATGTTGGTCAAAAAGTACAAAGTTTCAGTTATGCAAGATGAATGAGTTCCAGAGAACTAATGTACAGCATGGTGATGACAGTTAGCAATTCTGTAGTGTATATTTGAAATTTGCTAATAGATCTTAAATTTAATCTTACCACACACACACACACACACACACACACACAAACTATATAGAGGTGACAGATAAGTTACTTAGCTTGATTGTGGTGACCTTTTCACAATGCATACATTTATTAAAACTGTTGGTGGGAATGTAAACTGGTGCCACCCCTCTGGAAAACTGTGGAGTTTCCTCAAAAACTTAACAATAGAACTCCCCTATGACCCAGCAATAGCACTGCTAGGAATTTACCCAAGGGATACAGGAGTGCTGATGCATAGGGGNCATCAATTTGTACACCTTAAATATACACAATTTTTGTGCCAAAGTTATCTCAATAAAGTTGTTTTTTTAGAAAAATGCTCTTAGGATGATGGGACATTAGTCATTATCACACCAGTAACTGCTAGAGATTGGCCAATACAACTCTGTTAGCTAAAAACAATGAATGGTTCGTATATATACATATGTACACATACACATCTTTCTTTTTTTTTTTCATTTTTTTAATGTTTATTTATTTTTGAGACAGAGAGACAGAGGGCAAGCAGGGGATGGACAGGGAGAGAGGGAGACACAGAAAGCAAAGCAGGCTCCAGGCTCTGAGCTGCCAGCACAGAGCCCAACACGGGGCTCGAATTCAAGAACCGTGAGACCATGACCTGAGCTGAAGTCGGATGCTTAACTGCCTGAGCTACCCAGGCACTCCACATACACATCTTTCTAAGGAAAGTGTTGGTTTGGTAAATGTCATTCAAAATTTCTGAGTAATTTTAGGAGCCTTTATATTTCTATTATTAAATTATTGGTTATCTTTATTTTTAAAGGAAACATTTGGTTTATTTGTTGGAATCTAATTTTTCATTAAAAAATAGAGATATAGGTTTTATTTCTCATAAAACTCCTGTGGAAAATCACCTTCTTCTTCTCTTTTGGAAAAGCTATTTTTGTTTAGAAAACAAAAAAACAAAAACAAAAATCACTCTGATTCTGAGCCACCATATAAAAACTGGATCGCCCAGAATATCAAACTGAGTTCATCCTTCAAATTTTTCTTCAAATCATCACTGTTCATGTCTCTTATGTGATGTTGTCGGGGAATGAGGTATATCAGAGAGTGGTTTTCGAAATCCTTGAGGTATGCTTTTTGAAAAACATTTGAAAAACATTAAATCTTTCTAAAATGTCTTTAAAACTTTGTAGCTTTCTTGAACAGAATATCTGTAACACAATATAATCTTTATTGACAAGTCAGGTAATGACTTCTGAAGCCAGGAGGGTCTTGAGGACAGTGTGGTTACGTTTCTGAAGCATAGGTCAGCACTGGAATATGGCAGGCCCTGGTGTGTGTGGGGGGGATACCCTCTTCTGATCGGAGGGTAAAGCACTTCCCCAGACACACTTGCAGCCAGGGTTTGGGGTGGGAACTAAATTCCACAAGTAGTGCTCTCTTCGGCAGCACATATCCTAGTATTGGGGCAATACGGAGGAGATTAGCCTGGCCCCTACACAAGGAGGAAATGCAAATTCGTGAAGGATTCTGTATTTTTTTTTTATTATAGTTTATTGTCAAGTTGGTTTCCATATAACACCCAGTGCTCATCCCCACAGAAGTGCCCTCCTCCATGCCCATCACCCCCTTCCCTCTCCCACATGCCCATCAACTCTCAGTTTGTTCTCAGCATTCAAGAGTCTCATGGTTTGCCTCCCTCCCTCTCCCCAACTATTTTCCCCTTCTCCTCCCGCATGGTCCTCTGTTAAGTTCCTCCTAATCCTCGTATACGTGCAAACATATGGTATCTGTCCTTCTCTGCCTCTTATTTCGTTCAGCATAACACCCTCAAGTCCCATCCATGTTGCTACACATGGCCAGATTTCATTCTTTCTCATGCCATGTAGTATTCCATTGTATAGATAAACCACATCTTGATCCATTCGTCAGCTGATGGACACTTAGGTTCTTTCCATGTTTTGGCTATTGTTGAGAATGCTGCTTTTACATAAATAAATAAGTTCCACAAGTAGATGCACTTTTGCAAGATTTTAGAGGTAGAAGTGAGACAGAAGCCATTTTCCTGTCATGCTTTTAGCGGATTCTGCTGGCAACACCATGGAAAAGTGGTTTTCCGGAAGCAACATTCCAGAACCCACCCTCTAGCTATCTGGATCCAGAGGGGGCAGTACAGTAATAGCAGTGACAATAACAGTGACGACATCAGTGACAGTTTTGTGATTTCAGCTGCCGGATCTTTGGATCTCAGTTAAGGGGACCTTTTTTTTTTTTAATTGCAGTATCATTCACATACCATAAAATTCATTTTTTAAATTAAAGAGCACAATTTACAAACTTTTAGTATATTCACAAGTTTTTATTATATTCACAATTTACAAATTTTAATAGATTTATTAAGTTGTATAACCACCACCAGTATATATTTCCAGACTATTTTTATCACACCCCCCTCAGAAAAATCCTTACTCATTAGCAGTAACTCCCCACTCTCCTCTCCAGCCTCACCTCAGCAACCAGTTATCTACTTTTGTCTCTACGGATTTGCCTCTCCTGGACTTTTGGCATAAGCAGAAACACACAAGTGCCCTTTTACGACTGGCTTCCTTCATGTAGCATGTTTTCAAGGTTCATCAACGTTATAGCTTGTATCAATACATCATTCCTTTTTATGGTTGGATAATATTCCACAGTAGATGACATTTTGTTTATTTTTTCATCAACAGATGGAGACTTGGTTTGTTTCCACGTTTTGGCTGCACGAATAATGGTGCCATGAACACTCATGCAAGTTTCTGTGCAAACATATATTGTCAGTTCTCTCGGGTATACAACTAGGAGTGGAATTGCTGTGTCATATGATAAGCCTATGTTCACATTTTTGAGGAATTGCCCAAGTGTTTTCCAAAGAGGCTGCTCCATTTTACATTCCCACCAGCAATGGCTGACACCTCCAGTGTCTCTACATCGTCATAAATGCTCATTATCATCTGCTTTTTGACTATGGTCATCCAGCAGGTGTGAAATCTCTTCATGGTTTCATTTGCATTTCCTTATGGCTAATGATGTTGAGCATCTTTTCATGTGCATATTGGCTATCTTTGTCTTCTTTGGACAAATGTCTATTCAAGGGGGCATACACTTTTTGAGAGAGAGAGAGCATGCGTGAGCAAGTAAGGGGCAGAATGAGGGAGAGAATCCCAAGCTGTCTCCACATTCAGCAGAGCCCAATGTAGGGCTCGATCCCTTGACCCTGGGATCATGACCTGAACGGACAGGAATCAGACGCTTAACGGGGTCCCCAAGGAGGCATACTCTTGAAGTCTTCTTGCAGCCTTGCAGGTAAGTAGCCTGCACGGGGGGTGAATTCCATCCTGTTCTGAGACTTATTCCCAGAAGTAGTGCTTCACACCTGCTCCTTTAGCCCTTCCAACAATTTTACAAATACTTGATTTGCTGCTTAAAACAGGTTTTATTTTCTGCACCGAACTCTGACTGATAAAGCTTTCGAAAAACATTCCTCAGAGGCTATTTGCTGGGTTGTTTTGTATTTTACATTGTGCTCTACACTCTAAATATTTAAGGTTGCTGGACAAGCTTCTTCGTGTCACAAATACTATCAGTGATGCATACATGTATTCGTTTTCTACCGGAGCCAGAATGAATCACCACAAACTTAGCAGCTTAAACAACACAGGTTTGTTATCTTACAGTCTATGGGTCAGAAGTGCAACACAGGTCTCGTGGGGTAAAATCAAGGTGTCGGCAGGGCTGCACTCCTTTCCGGACACTCCAGGGGAAGATCCATTTCCAGGGGATGTCCACTGAGTTATGAACGGAACTCAATTCCTTGCAGTTCTAGGACTGAGATCTCTGTTTCCTGGACAATTGTCAACTGAGGGCCATACCAGCTTCTAGAGGCCGACAGCAATTCTTAGCCTGTGTCCTCCCTTCCTCCATCTTTAAAGCCAGCAACAGTAGGCTGAACCCCTTCCGTCTCGCGCTTTGAATCTGTCGTCTTTCCTCTGCCTCATCTCTCCGGCCCATTCAGCTTCCTTCTTTTTCTACTCACTCTAAAGCCTGAGGGAGTTAGGTTGGGTCCATCCCAAGAATCCAGGTAGTGTCTCCATCACAAAGTCCTAACCTTCATCACATCTGCAAAGTCCCTTCTGCTATGTAAGGTATGTAGTCGGGTCCTGAGCTACAGTGAGAACATCTGGGGGGGAGCCCGTTATCCTTTTTACCACAATAAATATCTTCACAGTTTAAAACTTCCAACTCAGAAGTCGTTTGACATTAAAACTTTAATGTCGGGTTAATGTTGCATTCAGATATAGCTTATTATTTTTTTCAAAGTACTTCAAGCATAACTACTAATTATTGCTACTAATAATTATAACCATAACCTGAAGGTATAAAATAAAGTATAGATATTTTGACACAAAGCCCCAGGACACAAAAGTTAATAGCCCAAGTTCCTGCCATTTTTTCCAGCACTGAGACATAGCTGGATAATAACAGCTTATATTCAAATAGCACTGTATATGGGCAGCTGGCTGGTTCAGTTAGTAGAGCATGTGACTCTTGATCTCAGGTCATAAGTTCAAGCCCCATGTTGGGTGTAGATCTTGATAGACAGAGAGAGAGAGCATTGTTCATTACCTTCTTTATAATATGTGCTTTAACAATACCCCTGGGAGTTACACAAAATGGACTAAGTCCATTATTCTCTTTTTACAAATGAGCAAATGGAACTCAGACTAAATAACCACCAGAACATTCCTTTTAGGTGAAGTGATCTCACGAGGGGCATACAACTGATAAATGGACTAGGCAGAGAAAATGAGCAGGTCACAATCTTCACAGGGAAAATGGCAACATTTAGAAAATTTTTAGGAATGGTTTAAAACAAACAGTACTTGTTGATTTGATCTGAAACAGTGTAAAGGTTGAGCTTTCACTTTGAGGAAAACCAGGGGGTAAGTACTTGCTTTTCAAGGTTTTCATGAAGCTATGTTATCTTATTCTTCCTAAAAGAACAAATGAAAGAGGCACTAAAGGCACTCTATCAGATCTTGTCCCTTTTACTAGGGGACAACAGGGACAGAAGGGTGAGTGGACAAGTACAGAAAGGTGTGCAAAAAGCAAATCTAAACAAACCGAAGTTGGTAGAGATAAGAAACACACACACACAGAAGGATGGTCCTGTACCTTCTTCAGACTGCATTCTGCTTCATCAAAAATACAGCAGGCTTGGGGCACCTGGGTGGCTCAGTCAGTTGAGCGTCCGACTTCGGCTCAGGTCATGATCTCACATTAGTGGGTTCAAGTCCCGCATCGGGCTCTGTGCTGACAGCCAGCTCAGAGCCTGGAGCCTGTTTCAGATTCTGTGTCTCCCTCTCTCTATGACCCTCTCCTGCTCACGCTGTCTGTCTCTCTGTCTCTCTCTGTCTCTCTCTCAGAAATAAATAAAAACATTAAAAAAAAGTACAGCAGGCTTTAAACTTAAAATCTTGGATACTGTGATTTTTCCAGTTGTGCCACTCCCAAAGAGATGAGATAAAAAGAGAAAACGACTCAAATCATCTGCATCGACCCTACCATCTGCCTCTTTACCTTCCAGCACCCGTTAGGGAAACAGGATGGTCAATCAGGTACTTGAACTTAGTTCTTCGAATAGGGTGATGCCAGACTTGGTCAGTAGGACGTGGAAGAGTACCCTGGGGAAAAAGCAAATACATGAATACACGGCAGAGGGCGCTCTAGACAAATGAAATCAATCCTTAATCCTTTCCAATGTTTACATTAAGGGCATCTGGACAGTCTATGGAAGACAAAGAAAGAAAAAGAGCAGAATTCTCATTCAATACTATGGAGGAAAAGTAAAACTAGGACAATTCCAAGGTGAAAGATAAGTATCAAGACTAAGAGTAGTAATGATTGCTCAGGTAAATCACATTTAAAAAAGCATTTCCTTGGCAACGCTGGTGCAAACGATTTTAGTTTTCAAACTAAGAACTTAATTTTAAATTATTCTGAAAGACAAACGAGAATATATAATATTTAAAAAGAAAAACAACAGGCCTAAAATGGAGTCACTTGTGGTAAGCCCCACATCAGCAAACCAACACTTAAGTAACACCTTACCTAACTGCAGTTCTGGCATCCCCCCGAGGGGCATTTTAAGGCCATCAGGCCATCGGCTGGGAGTTCCTGATCAGCACAGGTGAGGTAATCAGCCTGACAGTCTCCCACCGTCCCCCTGGGGGAAGATGACCTTGCCTGAAATAATCCTCTTTTGTTAATGGCTTCCTTGTCCCTGCCCCCTTCTGCCAGTAAAAGCCCTCTATTTTGTACAGCTCCTCAGAGCTCCTTTCCACTTCCTATGTGGGATGCTGCCTGATTCATGAATTGTTGAAGAAAGCCAATTAGATCTTCACATTTACTCAGTTGAATTTTGTTTCTTAACAATAACACGCAGAGTAATTATTTAATGTAACTGGATACCAAGAAGATGTGTTCCCAAGTACTCCATGTATGTGTATGTTCACCTTTGGGGTTTTAACCTTCTTAGGAGGCAGTAAGATTTCAGGACAAGGACCAGCATTGGCTGCAGAGCTCAGAGAAAGAAGAACCTCCTCAGGGATAAACTCATTTGGAAGGGATGCAAGAAGGGGTTTTGAACGCGGCACCATATTCTTTTTCTCCTTTAGTTCCGGCAGTCCTAAGAAAGTGATGGGAAAGAAAAACATGCTGTAGTTTTTTGTAGACTTCATTGGAGATTTCCAAGCTGCCTCAATACCATCTGTATGCTTCTAACAGAGAAAACACTGCTTCTGGTTGCCGAAAACATAACAATATTTTAAACACTGAACATCATCTTGTCAAAAAAAACACAAAAAACTCACATTGCTTGCCCTCCTCCCCTTTACATCACTCGCAGCTTCAAAAACTGAGGCACAATTATCCAAATTCCAAATTGAAAATTAAACTCATTTCATTTTTCTCTATTAAGTGGGATAAGCCTTAACATGATGGAAATGTCTATTTTCTCTTTGATGTGAAAATGACAAAAGAAATCTCTCCTCAAAGCTGTCAAATTGTTGAGTAATTATTTCTGTGTGAATTCAAAGGTGAGAATAATTTACATTAAATCAAGGCATTTGTAGTGTGGAAGGGATCAGAGTTGGGTTTAAGAGCGAAAGCAGAATTAGCATGGTTGGAAATGAAGACAGCAGAATCATTTGCGCAAACTGGCAGAGGAGGAACGTTAGGAAGAACATTCTATGCAGCCTGACTAGGGCAGAGGAATTGTGAAGATGGGGAATGGGGACAAATAGGAAAAGGCGTCCTATGAAGTCAGTCAAGGAGGGTTGGGCTGTCACCGTTACAGAACTCTCCACTGATCTGTGTTTCCTCACAAAGTATGGCTTATGTTAATTTCTATAAGGAGGTGTCCTGCAGAACTTCTCAAGTTCACATTACCAAATCCCTTTGTCTCTTGCATGTTTGAAAAGGAGTTAGACTATCACAATGGGGGGTTGGGGGGAGGGGAATGTTGGGTGGGGCTTTAGCACAATCTTCCCTAAAAACAAGATGAAAATGTTGGAGGGAGTTTAGCATGGGAGTAGGAATGGATCTAGCTGATTCTTATTCTAGTACAGATCTGCATGTATCTATATATGAATGAAAATCTTAAATAAGGAATTCTTGTCATTTAGAGTAATTACTAAAACCCTGATACAAACCAGTTCCTTAAAGTCAGACACCAGGTATGAAAAAAAGTAGTTTCACGCAACTATTGGTACTTATAATGGGTGAATTTAAAACAATATAAAACTGGGGCGCCTGAGCAGCTCAGTCCGTTAAGCATCAGACTTGGGCTCAGGGCATGATCTCACTCTTCATGAGTTCAAGTCCCTCACTGGGCATCACTGCACACAGCTCACTATGGATCTTCAGTTCCCCTCTCTCTCTGGCCCTCCCTGGCTTATGCTTGCTTGAGCTCTCTCTCAAAAAAAATAAACATTAAAAAAATTTAAATAATAAAACAATATAAAACTCATCACCATTTGGGGCACCTGGGTGGTGTAGTGAGTTAAGTGTGGGGCTCTTGGTTTCCACTCGGGTCATGATCCCAGTTTTCTGGGTTTGAGCCCTGCATCAGGCTCTGCGCAGGGAGCACTGAGTCTGCTTGAGATTCTCTCTCTCTCCCTTAACCACCTGTGCTGTCTGTCTCTCTCAAAATAAATAAAAAAACTCAAAAAAACCACAACAACTCATCATCCCCATAACCAGTAAAGAAATCAAAGTAGTAATCAAAAACCTCCCCAAAAACAAGAGTCCGGGGCCAGATGGCTTTCCAAGGGAACTCTACCAAACATTTAAGGAAGAGTTAACACCTATTTTCTTGAAGGCGGTCCAAAAAATAGAAATGGAAGGAAAACTTCCAAACTCTTTCTATGAAGCCAGCATTACCTTGATTCCAAAACCAAAGACCCCACTAAAAAGGAAAACTATAGACTGCTTTCCCTGATGAACATGGACGTAAAAATCCTCAATTAGATATTAGCCAACTGGATCCAACAATACATCAAAAAAATTATTCATCACGACCAAGTGGGATTTATTCCTGGAATGCAGGGCTGGTTCAATATACACAAAACAACCAATGGGATTCATCACATCAATAACAGAAGTGACAAGAACCATATGATCCCCTCAATAGATGCAGAGAAAGCATTCGACAAAATACAGCATTCTTTCTTGATAAAAACCCTCAAGAAAGTAGGGATAGAAAGATCATAACTTGAGATCATAAAAGCCATATATGAAAGACCCAATGCTAACATCACCCTCAATGGAGAAAAACTGAGAGCTTTCTCCCTAAGGTCAGGAACAAGACAGGGATGTCCACTGTCACCAATGTTATTCAACATAGTATTGGAAATCTTAGCCTCAGCAATGAGACATCACAAAGAAATAAAAAGCATGCAGTTCAGCCAGGAGGCGGTCAAACTTTCACTCTTTGCAGATGACATGATACTTTATATGGAAAACCCAAAACATTCCACCGAAAAACTGCTAAAACTGATTCATGAATTTGGCAAAGTGGCAGGACATATAATGAATGCACAGAAATCAGCTGCATTCCTATACACCAAAAATGAAGCCATAGAAAGAGAAATCAAGGAATCAATCCCATTTACAACTGCACCAAAACCATAAAATAGCCAAAGAGATAAAAAATCTATACACTGAAAACTATAGAAGCTGATGAAAGAAATTGAAGAAGACACACAAAACTGGAAAAATATTCCATGCTCCTGGATAGGAAGAACATTGTTAAAATGTCAATACTACCCAAAGCAATCTACACAGTCAATGCAATCCCTATCAAAATAACACCAGCATTCTTCAGAGATCTAGAACAAAGAATCCTAAAATTTGTATGGAACCAGAAAAGACCCCCCAATAGCCTAAGGAATCTTGAAAAGGAAAACCAAAGCAGGAGGCATCCCAATCCCAGACTTCAAGCTGTATTACAAAGCTGTAATCATCAAGACAGTATGGTACTGGCACAAAAACAGACACTCAGGTCAATGGAACAGAACAGAGAACCCAGAAGTGGACCAACAAACGTATGGCCAACTCATCTTTGACAAAGCAGGAAAGACTATTCAATGAAATAAAGACAGTCTCTTCAGCAAGTCCTGGGAAAAGTGAACAGCGACATGGAGAAAAATGAACCTGGACCACTTTCTTACACCCTACACAAAGATAAACCCAAAATGGATGAAAGACCCAAATGTAAGGCAGAAAGCCATCAAAATCCTCAAGGAGAGTGCAGGCAAGATCCACTTTGACCTTGGCTGCAGCAACTTCTTACTCAGTACGTCTCTGGAGGCAAGGGAAACCAAAGCAAAAATGAACTATTGGAACCTCATCAAAATAAAGAGCTTCTGCACAGTGAAGGAAACAGTAGTAAAACTAAAAGGCAACTGATGGAATGGGAGAAGATACTTGCAAATAACATATCAGATAACGTTTTAGTATCCAAAATCTATAAAGAACTTATCAAACTCAACACCCAAAAAACAATCCAGTGAAGAAATGACCAAAAGATGTGAACAGACACTTTTCCAAAGAGGACATCCAGATGGCCAACAGACACATGAAACGATGCTCAACATCACTCATCATCAGGGAAATATAAACCAAAACCACAGTGAGATACCACCTCACACCCGCCAGAATGGCTAACATAAACAACTCAGGCAACAACAGATGTTGGTGAGGATGCGGAGAAAGAGGATCTCTTTTGGACTGCTTGTGGGAATGTAAACTGGTGCAGACACTCTGGAAAACAGCATGGAGGTTCCTCAAAAAATTAAAAATAGAACTACCCTACAACCAAGAAATTGCACTACTCGGTATTTATCCAAGAGATACAGGTATGCTGTTTCGAGCGGACACAAGCACCCCAATGTTTACAGCAGCACTATCAACAATAGCCAAAGTATGGAAAGAGCCTAAATGTCCATCGATTGACGAATGGATAAAGAAGATGTGGTATACATACACAACGAAGTATTACTCGGCAATCAAAAAGAATGAAATCTTGCCATTTGCAATTGTGTGGATAGAACTAGAGGGTATTATGCTCAGTGACATTAGTCAGAGAAAGACAAATATCATATGACTTCACTCGTATGAGGACTTTAAGATACAAAACAAATAAACATAATGGAAGGGAAGCAAAAATAAAAACAGGGAGGGGGACAAAAATATAAGAGACTCTTAAATATGGAGAACAAACAGGATTACTGGAGGGGTTGTGGGGGGGGATGGGCTAAATGGGTGAGGGGCACGAAGGAACCTATTCCTGAAATCATTGTTGCACCATATGCTAACTAAGTTGGATGTAAATTTAAAAAAAATAAAGATTAAGAAGAAAACTTATCGTTTGAAAAATTAGTCTTTACGTGGAGTAGTGAGGCAGGACTCTGATTCAAAAATACCATAAAAAGGAATGGCTTTTGATTTTATTGAAACAAGTGTATTGGAAAAATGCAACTAAATTAAAGCATCCTGAAACCTCAGATTCTAGAAAATGCTGAACGGACTGCGGATTGTTAGTTCCGACCAGGGCCCTGATCACTGATGTCTGTGGGATCTATGAGGAACTTTACCTGCCTCTTCCTTGGCTGCTGAGACTTCTAATTTTTTGCCCTCGGGTGTCGACGCGGAGGTTAGCAACGGAAAGGGGGTCTTCGGAAGAGACATAATAAACAATGCCTCCTACCACTTTCTTTAGTAATTTGGAACGTCCCTCCAGAAAGCTAGCTTAGACACAAATCCTCGGCGTACTGGGATTTGGCAGGTTTGTCACTCTGTCCTGCAGGCAAAGAGAGAGCGCGAGAGCGCCGCCATTAAGTGCTCATGTTAAGATCAGAGTTTATAAATCATAATTCATCTAGAGTGGGTTTTCCGTCCTCCGGGAGACCTCTACGTTCTCCCAAGTCACCTGACGCGACTGAGAAGCCTGCGGGCGGGTCAGGGTCTGGGTCCAGGCCGGAAGGACACGCCCGCCCCACCCGAAGGGCGCCCCTCGCTCCAGGCGAGGCGCTCGGTCCCCGGCCCCCCGCCACGCAGCGTCCTTGAGCGCGCCAGCCCCGCGGCCTCGGGGTGGGGCAGGGTCCGCGCCCAGGAGGCAACGGACGTGATGGGAGACACGCACGTGCAACCATTACCGGTAAATCGGGTTTCCCGCCAGACATCTGGCCGCTACGCCCTTTCCCGGAGCGCCTGCGGGTCGTTATAGAAACCCAGGACCCCGAGCTTTCGCAACCCTCACTGGGGGCTGTCTTGGGCGGTGCCTGCGGAGCACGGAGACAGCTAAGAATCCCAACACTCGGGGATCCGGTGTTTTTCAGCGCAGCGTAGGTTCAGCGGCAACAGAGAACAAAAATATTTAATCGGGCCGTTCTCACGGACTGCGAAAGTATCTAGAACCCGGTGCTTCCGCCCGCTGGTCGTCGCCAGTGCGCAGGCGCTAGCAGCGGCCGGGGTCGCTCTCCCTCTCCCCCGGGGGGGGACCTGTGTGGCTCCCGACCGCGGGCGTGGATGGATTGGAGCCGGCATCCCGTAAGAGATTTGTTTTTTCATCGATCTCTCCCACTTTTATGTTCTTTTGCATATTTTTCTAAAAGCCAAATTCAAGGAGAAATTAGGTAATCAAAAGCTCTGCGTTCCCAGCAGTTGGGGCTGCTGTCCCTGGCCTTGACGTTTCCATCAAGTCTTGGGCACTTAAGCACAGACCTGTGCCCCCACCCCATAACCCACCCAGCACACTGAAAGCATTCTTAGGTCTAGGCTTGTTGTGGTTGGAGGCAGGGAAGGAGACTGCGCTTTAGGTGAAACCAACCCAAGCAAAATCGTTGGGTCTTAAGAATTGTTCTTGGGGAACTGAGAGCAGGAACTGAGATCCCAGCCCCTCACCGCCACCAGGGGTCATTTTCTATTAAGATGGAGTCTCAATGCCTAACATTGTTGGTGGAATCCCAGTGTATAGATGACTCTAGTCTAGCAAATAAATTTTAGAAGAGAAGATAACTTAATCTTATTCAACAGCCCTATTCCTTAGTACGAAAGCACAGTACAAGCCTGGCCCAAACACTTTCAATACATGGTGTTTGAAAATCAACTGGACAGTTCTACTGTCCTGTGCTGATGGATTTGCTTTCTGATTTCCAGGGTAATAGCAATGAGAACTATGAGCAAAGTGTTGAAAATAGAAACAGCGCAATCTCTGTGGCCCCTTTTAATTCTCCTGGTCAAACACCTTGGCTGTCTGAGCATTTTGGCCTTTAGCCCTATTCCATCACCCTAATTTTTCTCTAGATTTTCCAACAATTAAAATACACACAGGGGCGCCTGGGTGGCTTAGTCGGTTGAGCGTCCGACTTTCACTTAGGTCATGATCTCGCGGTTCGTGGGTTCGAGCCGCGCGTCGGGCTCTGTGCCGACTGCCAGCTCAGAGCCTGGAGCCTGTTTCAGAGTCTGTGACTCCCTCTCTCTCTGACCCTCCCCTGCTCACGCTGTCTCTCTCTCTCTCTCTCCTAGAAATAAATAAAAATATTTAAAAAAATTAAAAAATAAAATACACACATAGCGCGCTCATAGCACACATGGACTGGCAGTCATCAAAACTGGTTAAGGGCAGAAGCAATGCAGAAGCAGGTGGACGCTAATTTTCCTGCAAAGTGTATTTGCTTTTCTCCTTTCTCACCGGTGTGGTGACTCTACATTTCTAGTTTGGAACTATAAGGAGAAGACTGAACGGACAACTGTCAGGTTATACAGTTTATCAACCTTTGGGTACTAGAAGAACAAAATAACTCCTCTTTTATAATCCTAACCTAGTTTAAAAAAAAAATCTAAGGAAGACATTGATAGAAGAGATGAAGACCAATGAACAGATTCAAGAGACACACAGAGAGTAAAGTCTAGGGGTGCCTGGGTGGCACAGTGGGTCGGCGTCCAACCCTTGATCTCCACTCAGGTCATGATCTCAGGGTTCGTGGGATGGAACTCCGCCTCGGGTTCTTGGCTGTCAGCCTGGAACCTGCTTGGATTCTTTCTCCCTGTGTCTCTGCCCCTCCCCCATGCACTTGCTCACTCAAAATAAACTTAAAAAAAAAAAAAGTAAAATCTATAGGTTTGGGGAAGTAATTGGCTCTGTGGTGTAAAGAAAAAACAGCAAACATTACTTCTATAGCAAAGGTTACTGCTCATTTTCTATCCTGTGCAAGGGTGTGATGATTACATAGGCTGTATCCTAAGCAAAGTTGTAGAAGAGTATGAAGTAGTAAGGACGAGAACAGATGAGAACTTTAAGAACATTACAGTAAGACCATAGCTCTTGAAGAATACAGCTGTTGCTATTGGGAAATTCCTCTCGTAATTTTGAATGCTAGCAAGGGAACCCTAAAGTGGACAAAGGTAAAGTATTATTGAGGTCTTTGGTGGAAAATATCACAGCAAAGGGCGCCTGGATGGCTCAGTTGGTTAAGCGTCCAACTCTTGGTTTTGGCTCAGGGCATGATCTCCCGGTTTCATGAGTTCGAGCCCCACATCGGGCTGTGCACTGACAGTGCAGAGCCTGCTTGGGATTCTCTCCCACTTGTCCCTCCCCCACTTGCTGTCTCTGTCTCTCTCAAACTTTAAAAAGAAAAAAGAAAATATCACAGCAAAATCCAAGATGAGCAGGTAATAATTTTCCTAAATAGAAAACCTCACAGTACTAAAAAGTACTAAAAAAGTTATAAGAGGGGCTAACTGAGCTTGCTGGCACCGGCTGACTTCTGGGGCAGCTTAACACCAACTCAGCAGGAGGGTCCTCCAGCTTCGAGTGGACGTGATCTCAGAACAGAACCAGTGAGTGTGATCACCACACGTGCCCTCCACTGGGAAAAGAAAAACAAACAGTGGGACTGTGTGTGCACCCATCTCCTTCGTACCAAGTCATTTTCTAAATGTGTGGGCAGGGATTGCACTGCCTGCCGGCACTTACATGCAGTATGCATGACTCCTGCAGGGAGTCCAACTGGGAAGTAGGCCAGTATTTGTACTTCATGTAAAGATATCAACAAATGTTGTGAAGGAGATGCTGGGGAAAGATATCTAGGTACTGCCCAGCCAAGCATTTGTCACGGGAAGAGGAACTTAGCCCGTCTTAGTTCCGTCATTCAATTCACTGAAGTACTTACTCTCCTTCTGATTCCACATGAGTGTGCCTACAGGAGGAAATATGCTTTCGGTTTTGTTCACAAGCGTATCTTCAGTACAGAGCACAGTCCCTGGAACGTGGCACAGATGCAGTCTAGAACAAACCCATCCTTCTCATCACACCATAAATTGGGCTTGTACAGAGCAAATTCGATCAGTAACCATGTATGATTTCTCATGGTGTATTGACAAACTGGTATGCCAGTTTTATTAACCAGATCCATGAACCTAGGTAGTTAGAGGCCAAATGCAAGCTGAGCCTAAAAGGTCAGGCCCCTAAACTTCAGTAAATTCATCAAGGAAAACCTGCCACACTGTGGCTTTGCCCTTGGTGCCAATGAATACTCACTTGGTCCAAGACACAGGGCGAGAGAGGGGCATCTGAGGAGGAAGGGACACCCCCCTGCCCACTCCTCTGGTTCTGCCGAGGCAGGTGGGTAGAGCTAGACCATGGAAGACTAGCGAACTTCCTGGCTGTTTATATGATAAACGCTTTCATGGAAAGAATGTTGTGATATCCAGTCCTAGTCATAATACATTTCTATTCGGAGATTCTTTGGAGGAAGGAAAGCAATGCATCTTGCTTCAGAATCAGTTTCCCCAAGTCTTGTCTGAAAAGGCACACTTCTTTTTTTTTTTTTTAAATGTTTTATTTATTTCTAGGAGAGAGAGAGAGACAGCGTGAGCAGGGGAGGGTCAGAGAGAGAGGGAGTCACAGACTGAAACAGGCCCCAGGCTCTGAGCTGGCAGTCAGCACAGAGCCCGACGCGGGGCTCGAACACACGAACCGCGAGATCACGACCTAAGCGAAAGTCGGACGCTTAACCGACTAAGCCACCCAGGCGCCCCTGAAAAGGCACACTTCTTGACCAACAGATTTTCCACCTTTCATTAGAAAACGAAGTCCATGGGGCGCCTGGGTGGCTCTGTCGGTTAAGCGTCCAACTTGGGTTCAGGTCACGATCTCACAATTCGTGGGTCCGAGCCCCGTGTTGGGCTCTGCGTGGACAGCTCGGAGCCTGGAGCCTGCTTCGGATTCTGTGTCTCCCTCTTTCTCTGCCCCTCCCCCACTTGCGAGCACACACTCATTCTCTCTCTCAAAAATAAACATTAAAATAAATTTTTTTAAAAAGAAGACGAAGTCCATTTTGCATTTTTAGAAACAGCCATTCACAAGTTTTAAGAGGCCAATAGCAAAAGGACTCACAACAAATAATGACCACAATAAAGAGCGGAGGCTCCAAGCATCAGTGCCACGACTGGGCCTCGTTATTTATAAATCTGTCATGTGTAACCTGGCCCCCCTCCATCATTCTGGATGAGAAAGCTGTGCTTTGCCTTCTCTTTGGCTATCTTCAGCACCAAAAGCTGCCTGACGCTGAGATGACAAACATTTATCATTATGAAATATGTAGATGATATGGAATAAACTTGAAGTTACTGTGAAAACAACAGAGACTCAGTTTTTCCAAAGATACGTATTTACCACTCTTCAAATATGAAATCCTTTGCCATTTTTGTAGGCAGATTTTAGGTTAATGCTAAGACAGTACATACTAAAGAAAGTGATGGTCCCAGTGATTCGACAAACAGGGAAGGGGGTGTGGGGATGGGGGTCCTGAATCGGAAATTCAGAAAAAGGGCATACACGACAGAATTAGAAAGGACATCTTTAATCGACCAAGTTTTCCATGACCGTCCTGCTGCGCTCAGAACACGATGGATTTGAGGCACTAGCTGGAGAGGTGTAGACCCCGGGAGGAAGCTGCCACACTGGCCCAAACGGCAGAGCCTGGCTGGAGCCTGAGCTCTCCTCTCACCCGAGAACTGGCACATTTGCACACGGCAATCTGCACTGTATCCCTAATTGACTGGACGCACAGACTTCGTGTTTCAGAATTACTTAAAACAACGAGAAAGGTCTATCTGCCACTTCATTAAAACAAAGGACAGTGGAGTATCTGGCGGCTTGCATGCAGGTTAGCACTCCGCCGGGAAGGGCATCCTGACAGCGGAAATGGGAATGTAAGGCAGAAATAAGGAAGGAAGCATTTAGAACAAAGGAATACAGAAGAGGAATTCTGGGATTTTTTAAAAAACGATCACTTCTGAGATTAACCCTTTTTCTCAAATCCAATTAGCCATTTAAAAGTCTTTATGGTTCATGGGGTCGCCTGGGTGGCTCAGTCAGTTTAGCTTCCAACTCTTGATTTCAGCGCAGGTCATGATGTCAGTCATGAGATTGAGCCCCACTGAGGGCTCTGCTGGGCATGGAACCTGCTTAGGATTCCCTCTCTCCCTTTGCTCCTCCCTTGCTTGCACGCACTCTTTCTCTCTCCCAAAAAAAAAAAAGAAAAAAAAAAAAGGAAATTTTATTAAGAACTTTGTAGATTACATAGATTGTACAGCATTCCTACTAACCTAAAGCTTATCAATTTTATCATTATTAATGTTCAAACAGAGCATTAAATTATGGTAAGAAAGAGCATGGGGGGAAGCAGGAAGGCCTCTATTCTCCCTATTTCAACCAGAGTTGAAGCCATGTTTTACCTCCTTCATAAACTGGGTTCCAACATTCCATTACCTGATACACCGGATAGAAACTTTAGTGATGCTAGAAACTACTCAAATGCTTATATAAGCTTTACTAATAATACTCATTTTATTCCTCAAAATCTTTATGTCCCAGTTGCTTCAATTTCTGAGCCATTAACATAAAACCTGGAGATAAGATATGTAAAGCAATATCTAAGACAGATCTTTCTCAGATAGTATATATGCATACATATATAAACTGTATTATATAAAAGACATAAGTCACACAAAATTTTGCACGGGATTAGTAAGCAAGCCCATTACACATTATTAACCAAAGTATGAACTATCTTCGATTAGGAATTTTGTTCCAAGACTATAAGCATTCTTTACACTGGCAAAAGTAAGGTCTCATTAATTTCCTTCCTCGCCATAAATTCTAAAATTGAACTATAAAATATACACATTAGCTCTAACACTTGGCTTCAATACCTAGGTAGAAGCAGACACACTTTTCTTTTTAGAAGCTTACCCTTATGCTAAACAAGATAAATCTGAAAGTAATTTTGGAGGCGGAGACATGAGTGCGCTCATAGTCTTGTTCAATTCTTGTCAGTTCCATTAAGGGAGAGCTTTATAAATCAGTCAAGGTATGACGGGGCCTGACATCATCTCGAGTCTGTTTAAAAGCACATATGCTCAGGAGTGTGCAGCATTTGAAACATTCACATTTTTAAAAGATTCCAACAAGATAATAAGGATTCAGAGTTAGACTTTATGGAGGGTAAGAGGAAAATGAGGCCCTTTTTCTGCCAGGGCTAGTGCTTTGCGACAACCCTATGAGGTAGGTAGTTGTTACCCCCATTTTACAGATGAGGAAAACTATGGCTCTGATACAGGAAGCACCTGCGCCCATCGTCACACTGCTAGTAAGTGTGGAGCTACCTGCGATGATTGCCTTTGCACGCTTTTCCGCAGCACCAGTGCTGTTCTGACTGGGTCTGCTGGGAAGGAGGCAATGGGTGTAGCAGACAACGGGGCCCCAGCCCTGCATCCCACTCTCATCCAGAAGCAGCTGTATTTTATCTGTTTTGCATGCAGGGCTTAAGTGTAACAATTCACTTTTTTTTTTTTAATGGTTTCATAATTAAAACAAATGCTACATCAGGCCTCGGGTTACTACAGTTGTAGTAGTAGTTTACCTTCATTATTTTCCCCCATGCGAAACAGTCAACTTTACTCAAAATTACCTGTGACCACACAAAACAAACGTACCTTTTTGCATAAAAGACCTCAACGATTCATAAATTCTATCTTTTTAGGCTACACAGCCCACATGACCAATCTTTAAATACACAATGTTCTGTTAGGCTTTCTATAAAGGCTTCAGGAGTCCAGTTTTCGGGCAAGTATGATTTTAAAATTCAATGAAAACTGCCTACACTAAATGAATTACTTGTGCAACATAATCTGTGTTCACAATTACAGAATATTTTCACACTACACCTTACTAACCTGCCAATGTCACCTATTTTACCCTACAACTGAAAAACACACTTCCCCAATCCTCATGCTTCCAAAAGCAAAACGTAGTTACTGGCATGTTTTTCCCCCCTTTCCTCAGCTTCATCATTGGGGCTCACCTCTAACAACTGCAGTATTTCCTGTCTGGGGCTTTGCAAGAGAAGCCTGACAAAAGAGTGTTTGCTTAGGCAATAATTTAGGCTTTACGTTATTTGTGATTGCTATCATGACTATTATAGCTAAAAGGTATAATTTTACAGTCTTATTTAAATTTTATGAATTTGAATGTTTTTACACTAACTTTTCCCAGTAGAGTCAACTATGAAACAAACAAAAATAGTAGTTACTGAAAGGTCACAAGCAGCCTCAATTTTCTGATTAAATTCTAACAGAAAGCAAGCAACTTTAGTTAGGCAATTGCAGGAGATTAATCCACCAAAAACAAACAAGAAACTCCATTTTCCTTCAGTATCCAGAACTGAAAATGAGAGCGTCTAACAGATACATTAGAAAGGTGGAGTTTTAGCTGTTGTTTTGGAAATAACAGAATAATGATAGTAGCTATTCTTACAGGAAAAGGGGAGCCTGGGGGCCTCAGTAGGTGAAGCATCGGACTTTTGATTATTTCCACTCAGGTCATGATCTCACAGTTTGTGAGATCGAGCCTCCCTCCAGACACTGAGTGCCAGTGGCCTGCTTGGGATTTTCTCTGCCCCTCCCTAACTCATGCATGCGCACACCCTCTCTGCTCTCTCAAAATAAAAAAATAAACTTAAAAAAAGAATACTTCTTACAGGTAAGAAATTTAAAATTCTTCCCTTTACAGAAGGAAAAAAGTATTGTGCTATAACTAATTTTCATTGCTATTAGCAAGAGGAAAATTCAATAAATCATCCTGAAACGTATGGAAATTTTAATTTATTTAGGAATGTAGGTAGTGGTGGGGTTCTTTTTAAATGTTTATTTATTTAGAGAAAGAGTGACGGAGAAAGAATGCACACACGAGCGGGTCAGAGAGAGAGGGGGGCAGAGAATCCCAGGCAAGCTCCGTGCTATCAGTGCAGAGCCCCATGCAGGGATCGATCTAACAAACCATGAGATCATGACCTGAGCCGAAATCAAGAGTCAGACACTCAACTGAATGAGCCACCCCGGCAGTGCAGTAGTGATTTAAAGAAGACTTTTGCTAAAAACAGCTAGCAATAAGGCCATGGCTATCAACCTAGCTTCTTTCACAGAAAGTAGCTATTATTTAAGTGTTTGTGACAATTTCTTAGAACATTCTTATCATCCTAGACTCTTTAGTTTTAAGCATCTTATTTGTTGTCACATCAACAAACGTGTCTTTGGACAGAAAAAAAAAATCACAGTAAAAGGAAGAGGAGAGCTTAAAAAAAAAAAATAGCCTTGATCAGCTCAACAAATACAGCATCCAGAATCTATACACAGCAACGAAGTCCCCTGCAATGAGAGAGTAACATTCACAGCACTTAAGAGACAAACAGAGCTAAGAATTCCATTGTCTCATGGGTCTACCGTTCCATCAGGAGACTCATAAACAAGTCTTAGATCAATTTGGTTTTCTTAACTCCCTCATCATATTTAAAACAGTTATAAACTCAAGTGATTGACTCATTTTAATTTTTAATAAAAACGCCTGAAAGTCCAAGCTGTATTAAAGCAGTCTGCTCAGGTGATGGCTCTGTTACAAGACCACCGCACAGACAATTATCACTGGGGAACACGTGAGCTGCTTTAAAAAAAAAAAAAAAAGCCTCCTTTCACATGCACTTTTGCCTGTTAAAAAGCTGGATTTGGTGTTTGAGAATTGCCTAAACTCATCTGGATCAAAGGTACTGGAATAAAACAGGTAATGAGGCTGGGTACTTGCGGTACAAATTCAGGGGCGACTACTAACAAAGTCTATTTACCTGCTAATGAGACTCAAACAGACTTTAAAACAATTCCAGAAAGATGTCCCAACCCTTTCTGGATGGAAGTAGGGCTCTTATGATGCCAAGATAACTTCTCAAGTTGGCTGCTTTCAATAAGAATCCTCTTTTGGGTAATTCTTCAGTCTCGCTTGGTTGAATAGAAACTTGAACTACACATGGTCTCACATATCCCATTCAATGCTCGGTCTTTACAAACATAATCACACCTCATACATAGAAACGAAACAGTTCTGCACACCACACTTTACCAGCAATGGGCATCTTAATACATGGAAACAACACAGAATAGAGTACAGTTCCTTGAAAATGATCACATATTAATTTGTTTCTCCTAAAGCATACTACCATTAAAAATGTAATAAACTGAGCAATGCAGAAGCCAGCTTCTGGATCTTTAAAAATCATTTTAATATTAATGGAGATGATTAATACTTAGATGTCACAGACTTACTAGTCTGCAAAATGTTTCAAGGCAGTATTTATTAAACAATAAGTATACCAAAGGGTACTTCTAAATAACTTCCAAAAAGTTATTACCTTAAAGTTTAAGCAAAACAAAACAAAAAAAAGTAACCTTCCACATAAGTTCCATGATAAAATAATTTAAATACATGATTGATTCAGCAAGTCTTTAAAAAACTGCTTTGGAAACTGTAAAAGGAAATGTTTTCTTTGTCCTGTGTCACTTCTTTCTTTTTCCCTTCCTACTTCTGTTCCCCTCAGTTTATAATATTTCAGATGTAAACTCAGGAATTCAAAGTGAACGGTATAATTACGCTTCACAGAAATCATGACCTACACTTCATAGAGAAAACAAGGCAGAAACTGAATAGAACTGAACTTTTTTCAAAAAAAAAAAAAAAATACAATCAGGACGTATAACAAGATTATCTTTGGAAACTAGTTATTTCCACTCTACTAAAAACAGCAAACTCTTCCATGTTATTTTTTCTTTCTCAAGTATACAGTTAATTAGCATACATTCCAACAGTGTGCATGAAAAAATTTCTAAGCCCAAAGTATTTAAATGATTTCTTCATGTTTTGGCTAATTCAGTGGCCAAGGAAACATGATGTTTAGTCATGGTGTTTAGAAGACAGAGTCAAAAAACAAAAATCCAGCAAAAGTCTGTCATTATGTCAGCTATAAGTCTTCCTTCTCCCAAAAAGGTAGGAAAAGAAAAAAAGTACTGCTTTAAGTGCACAAGATTCCAGTAAACTTCCAACATCTCAGCTGACCCAGGAATGGAGTAAGCCATCTGTAAAGCCCGGAGTGGTCCAAATAACACACATAACTTCAGTAACAGCTGGAAACAGATGCTGGCCCCAAATCAGGCAGAAATCCCATCTTCAGTGTCAAGGAATGAAACAGAGTCCAAGCTTCTAAAACACGTACCGACAAGTCCAGGAACGTGGACGGATATAATCCAGAAATGTGGGCTTGGATGGGGAAGAGAGAACGGAAGAGTTTATTTGCATGCGCCGTAGCACGGGGTGTTGGGGGAGACGGGGGCGGTAATGTTATACACTGCACAGTTCTACGATGCCTCCCAGCACTTCCATCATCTCTAAGCTATAAGCAGCTCGCAACTCAAAAGATGTTCATTAGGGGCACCTGGGTGGCTCAGTCAGTTAAGCGTCCAACTTCGGCTTAGGACATGATCTCACGGTTGGTTCGTGGGCTGAGCCCACGTCTGAGCCCCGCGTCAGACTCTGTGCTGACAGCTAGCTCAGAGCCTGGAGCCTCTTTCAGATTCTGTATCTCCCTCTCTCTCTCTGACCCTCCCCTGCTCACGCTGTCTGTCTGTCTCTCTCTCTCTCTCAGAAAGAAATAAAACATTGAAAATTTTTTTCTAAAAGATATTCATTATTTTTATCTACAATACAGATTATACTGATAAGTAAAAGGCTTATTTTTAATAGTGTAAAATATAAATGGTGGTAGGGTAAAGATGATAAAACCAATTACTATAGTACAAGGTTTGAAATTAGTGAGTTATCTAAATGAGAACAGAAGAAGCACTATGAAAGTTCAGAAATGGAAAAAGAGTGGAGCATGTGTTTGAAAAGGCTGAAAGATGTTGCCTCCAAACTGGATTTTGAGAAAATAAAATCTGACAGGTGGATGTGAGGTGCAGAGAGCACCATAACCAGAGACAGCCCCGAGCAACTGGTTCAGATGCAAAAAGGGGGTTAACAGTAAATGAGGCGGGAGCATAACAAAAACAAGACAGTAGGAGAAGCTTTAGGATAGAAACTGATTAATTGGACTACAGGCATCTGCAGTTACAGGTACCTGTGAGAAATACTTAAGTAGATAGATCAAGGAGGCACCGTTAAATATTCAGGAGTTCTCCATATGCAACTAAAAGTGACGGCTCTAAAAATGAGAATCTTACATAATTATGAACAACAACAAAAAAAAAAATGAAGGGAAAAGGGATCCTTAGGCTTATGAGTGTGGCTGGACGTTTTCACAAAGAGTTCATTATTTGGGGACAAAGTCATGGCAGGTGGGGTATACATGTCATTGAGAAGACGCTGCAGAACACCTATACTTTCAGGACATAGGAAGATAATTAGAAGACATTTTTTAAAAAAGCAGTGTGGGGGGGGAGAAAACCAAAAACTTAGATTGCTCAATGTAAACAAAACCAGAAAAAAGAACAATTTCAAAGACTGTGCAGGAAGATCAAATAATAAGCTAACCTTTTACTCTGTACTTCCCTCCCCTTAACATTCATCTGGCACCATCTCCACTACTCTTCTTCTTACTACTGCCCACGAACCCTCACAACCAGGGATGAAAACATTCCTTTTCCACCCCAGCCTGAATGCGGACTCACATTTTTCAGAGGACAGTGCTGACGTGCATACCACTCCTGGGAATAAAAGCACAGGATGACTCCGTTGCCCGCAAAAAGGGAAGTCCACACCATAACATTCCAAATTGGCCTTTTCCGACTATCATTGACAATGAAGTTGAAAGCCACTGAAGTTAGAAAGATGGTAAAAAATAAAAAAATGTAACTATCTGTCAGGAAATAAGAGGCCTCAGATATATGCTCTGATCATTATCACAATGAGCATCAACTCTGGGTATACCACTGGTCTTAGAAGTGAAAATGAAACTTCAGAGTTAAAATTTATCCATGATTAACCAGAAATCAAATAATATTCAGAGTAGGTGAAAATATATTTTGTGGAATCATTCATATTTAACCTTGTCCCTCCTCCACCCATCCAAAAAAGGGTCCATGTTTTTCAGGGGGTTACAGTTTTCATGACCTCCCAAATTACTATTGTCACTGCTCTTCAAGGCTATTCATGTTCATTCCTCTGCTTCAAAGGGTAAACATCCTGCAACAGTGTGTTTTAATTACTCAAAATCAATGTTGTAATCATCTCATAAACACTGCCTCGAAACGGTATTACTAATATCTAGTTTTCTACACTGCCTTCTATATTTTTTCTTTTCTAATTAATTTATTTAAATTGAAGTTATTTAGGGGCGCCTGGGTGGCTTAGTCGGTTAAGTGTCCGACTTTCGCTTAGGTCATGATCTGGCGGTTCGTGGGTTCAAGCCCCGCGTCGGGCTCTGTGCTGACTGCCAGCTCAGAGCCTGGAGCCTGTTTTGGAGTCTGTGTCTCCCTCTCTCTCTGACCCTCCCCTGCTCACACTGTCTCTCTCTCTCTCCTAGAAATAAATTAAAAAAAAAATTTGAAGTTATTTAACATACAGTGTAGTACTGGCTTCAGAAGAACCCAGTGATTCATCCCTTACATATAACACCCAGTGCTCATCCCAACAAGTGCCCTCCTTAATGCACATAACCCATTTAGGCCATCCCCCCACCCAATACCCTCTAGCAACCCTGTTTGTTCTCTGTGTTTAAGAGTTTCTTATGGTTTGCCTCCCATTTTTTTTAAATCTTATTTTTCCTTCCCTTCCCCTATGTTCATGTTGTGTTTCTTAAATTCCACATAGTTTCATAATCTCTCCTACATCATGTAGTTTGTCTTTGGCTGAACAAGGTCAATGTGAACCTGCCCCACATTCTGCTTATCTGAAATCAATGATATTTATCTTCCTATGACAGACTTATCTAGCTTAGAATATACTCTAGTTCCACCCATGTTGTTGCAAATGGCAAGATTTCATTCTTTACACCAATATTACACCACGTAATATTCCATCGTATATATAAACCATGTCTTTTTTTATCCATCCACCCATCAATGGACATTTGGGCTTTTTCCATAATTCGGCTACTGTTGACAGCACTACTATAAACATTGCGGTGCATGTGCCCCTTCAAAACAGCACACCTGTATACCTTGGGTAAATACCTACTAGTGCAATTGCTGGCTTATAGGGTAGTTCCATTTTTAATTTTTTGAGGAACCTCCATAACTGTTTTCCAGAGTGGCTGCACCAGTTTGCATGCCCACCAACACTACAAAAAGGGTTCCCCTTTCTCTGCATCCTCACCAACATCTGTTGTTTCCTGAGTGATTAATGCTGGCCATTCTGACAGGTGTAAGGCAGTATCTCATTTGGTTTTGATTTGTATTTCTCCGATGATGAGTGATATTGAGCATCTTTTCATGTGTTGTAAGCCATCTGGATGTCTTTTTAGAAAAGTGTCTATTCATGTCTTTTGCCCATTTCTTCACTGGATTATTTCTTTACTAGGTGTTGAGTTTGATAAGTTCTTTATAGATTTTAGATACTAACTCTTTATCTGATATGTCATTTGCAAATATCCTCTCCCATTCTGTAGGTTGACTCTGGGATTCCTGATTGTTTCCTTCATTGTGCAGAAGCTTTTTATCTTGATGAGGTCCCAATAGTTCATTTTCACTTTTGTTTTCCTTGCCTCCAGCGACGTGTCTACTAGGAAGAAACTGCTGCAGCCGAGGTGAAAGAGGTTACTGCCTGATTTCTAGGATTTTGATGGTTCCACTTTTAGGTCTGTCATCCAATTTGAATTTATTTTTGTGTTCGGTGCAAGAAAGTGATCCAGTCTCATTCTTCTGCACGTCACTGTCCAGTTTTCCCAGCACCATTTCCTAAAGAGACTGTCTTTTTTCCATTGGATACTCTTTCCTGCTTTGTCAAAGATTAGTACACCATAGACTTTTGGGGCCATTTCTGGGTCCCTATTGTATCCCATTGATCTATGCATTTGTTTTTGTGCCAGGACCATACTGTTTTGATGATTACAACTTTATAATAAAGCTTGAAGTCCAGAATTGTGATGCCTCCAGCTTTGGTTTTCTTTTACAACATTACTTTGACTATTCAAGGTCTTTTCTGGTTCCATACAAACTTTACAATTATTCATACTAGCTTTGTGAATAATGCTGGTGTTCCTTTGATAGTGATTGCATTGAATGTAGATTGCTTTGGGTGGCATAGACATTTTAACAGTATTTATTCATCCAATCCATGAGCGAGGAATGTTTTTCCATTTCTTTGTGTCTTCCTTAATTTCTTTCATAAGCTTTCTATAGTTTTCAGCGACAGATCTTCTATCTTTCTGGTTAGGTTTATTCCTAGATATCTTACGGTTTGGGGCCCAATTGTAAATAGGATCGATTCCTTGATTTCTCTTTCTGCTGCTTTATTATTGGTGTATAGAAATGCAACCACTTTCTCTACATTGATTTTATATCCTGTGACTTTGCTGAATTCACGTATCAGTTCTAACAGTTTTTTAGTGGGATGTTTCAGGTATTCCATGTGGGGTATCATGTCACCTGCAAAGTGTGAAAGTTTGACTTCTTTGCCAATCTGGATACCTTTTCTTTTTGTTATCTGGTTGCTGAGGCTAGGACTTCCAGCACTATGGCGAACAACAGTGGTGTTCCTGACGTTAGGGGGAAAGCTCTCAGTTTTTTCCCCGAAGATGGTATGAGCTGTGGGACTTTCATATATGGTCTTCAAGATGTTGAGGTAAGTTCCTTCTATCCCTACTTTCTCGGGGGGTTTTATGAAGAGATGCTATATTTGTCATATGCTTTTTCTACATTTGACATTTTCTGCATGATTGTTATGGTTCTTATCCTTTCTTCTATTAATGTGGTATATCACATTGATTGATTTGCAAATACTGAACTAGCCCTGCAGCCAAAGAAAAAAATCCCACTTGGTCATGGTTAATAACCCTTTTAATGTACTGTTAAATTTGATTGCTAGTAACTTGATGAGAATTTCTGAATCCATGTTCATCAGGGATACTAGCCTTTTAATTCTCCTCTTTAGTGGGGTCTTTGTCTGGTTTTGGAATAAAAGTAATATTGTCTTCATAGAATGAGTTTGAAGCTTCCCTTCCGTTTCTGTTTTTTGGAACAGTTTGAGGGAAGAGTTATTAACTCTGCTTTAAATGTCTTACAGAATTCCCCTGGGAAGCCATCTTCCCAGGAAGATGGGCCAGGAAGTCCTGGCCCAGGACTCTTATTTGTTGGGAGATTTTTGATAAGCGATTCAATTTCTTCGATGGTTATGGGCCTGCTCAAATTTTCTATTCCTGTTTCAGTTTTGGTAGTGTGTAAGTTTCTAGGAATTTTTCCATTTCTTCCAGATTGCTCAGTGTGCTGGCATATAATTTTTCATAGTATTCTCTTACAGTTATTTGTATTTCTGTTGGTTGTGACTTTTCCTCTTTCATTTATGATTCTACCTATTTGGGTCCTTTCTCATTTCTTTTTGATAAGTCTGGCTAGGGGTTTATCAATTTTGTTTATTCTTTCAAAGAATTAGCATTTAGTTTCATTGATGTGTTACTCCATTTGTTTTTCTGTACCATTTATTTCTGCTCTTATCTTTATTATGTCCATTCTCCTGCTGGCTTCAGGCTTTATTTGCTGCTCCTTTCCTAGCTCCTTGTGGTGTAAAGTCAGGTTGTGTATTTGTGACCTTTCTTGCTTCTTGAGATGGGCCTGAACTGCCATGTACTTTCTTCATAGGACTGCCTTTGCTGCATCCCAAAGGGTTTGGACCGTCATGTTTTCGTTTTAAATGGCTTCCATGTTTGTTTGTTTGTTTGACTGATTTCTTCTTTAATTTCCTGGTTAACTCATTGATTCTTTACGTGATCTATTCTGGAAAATGTTCCATGTGCACTCAAGAGAATGTATGCTCTGCTGCTTTAGGATGAAATGTTCTGAATATATCTGTTAAGTCCATCCTGTCCAGCGTGTAACTCAAAGCCACTGTTTCCTTGTTGATTTTCTGCTTAGTTGATCTGTCCATTGCTATAAGTAGGGTATTAATGTCCCCTACTATAATGGCGTTATTATCAATGAGTTTATGTTGTTATTAATTGATATATATACTAGATTTTCTTGATGGATAGACCTGCTAACTATGATATAATGCCCTTCTTCATCTCTTGTTACAGTCTGTGTTTTAAAATCTAGTTTGTCTAATATCTGTATGGCAATTCTGGCTGTCTTTTGACCTCTATTAGCATGACAGATGGTTTACCACCCCCTCACTTTCAATCTGCAGGTGTCTTGAAGTCTAAAATGCTCTCTTGTAGGCAGCCTATAGATAGATCTTATTTTCTAATCCATTCTGATACCCTATGTCTTTTGGTTGAAGCATTTAGTCCATTTACATTCCGAGTAATTATTGAAAGATAGGAGTTTAGTGCCATTGTGTTACGTGTAGAGTTGGTGTTTCTGGTGACATTCTCTGGTCCTTTGTAGTCTTTGTAGTGTTGGTCTTTTTTTTTTTTCCTCCACTCAGAACCCCTTTAAATTTCTTACAGGGTGCTTTAGTGGTCATGAACTCCTTTAGTTTTGTCTGGGAAAGTTTTTCTTCTTAAGTTTATTTATTTTTTTAATAAGAGAGGGGTGGGGAGGGGCAGAGAGTAAGAGAGAATCCCAGGCAGGATCCGCACCATCAACACAGAGCCCAACGCAGGGCCCGAAGTCATGAACCATGAGATCATAACCTGGTCCGAAGTCGGACGCTTAACCGAGTGAGCCACCCCAGCATCCCTGTCTGGGAAACTCTTCATCTCTCCTCTTATTCTGAATGACAGCCTTGCTGGATAAAGCACTCCTAGTTGCATATTTTTCCCATTCAGCACACTGACTATTTCCTGCTAATCACTTCTGGCCTGCCAAGGTTCAGTGGACAGGTCTGCTGCTGACCTTAGGTGTCTGGCCTAAGGACCTTTTGTCCCCAGCTGCCTTCAGAATTCTCTTTATGTTTGTATTATGCAAGTTTCACTATGATATATCATGGTGTTGACCTGTTTTTGTTGATTTGGGGGGAAGTTCTCTGTGCCTCTTAGACTCGGATGCCTGTTTCTTTCCCCAGATCAGGGAAGTTCTCAGCTATAATTTGTTCAAACCTTCTGCCCCATTTTTCCCACTCTTCTTCTGGGACTTTATGATACAGATATTGTTTCGTTTCATGGAATCATTTAGTTCTCTGAGTCTTCCCTTGTGATCTAATACTTTCCTTTCCCTCTTTTTTTTCAGCTTCATTGTTTTCAATAATTTTAGCTTATCACCTAGGCTCTTCTCTGCTTCTTCAATCCTTGTTTTCATTATATCCAGTTTATTTTGCATCTCAGTTATAGGATCTTTTATTTCAGCCTCACTAGTTCTTAGGTCTTCGATCTCTGCAGCAAGGGTTCCCAGTGTCTTCTAGGGGTTTTCAAGCCCAGCTATTCGTCTCATTTTCAGTTCTTGTTTAGATATATTGCTTAGGTCTATTTTGAATAAGTCCCTATCCATGATTTCTTTTTGACCTTTCCTTTGGGGAGAATTCCTCTGTCTTGTCACTTTGGCTACGTTTCTGCCTTTTGCATGTTTTAAAAGCTTGTTAGATTTCCTGCACCTGAGAGTAATGCTATGGTAACTAGGGGTCATACGCTGTCTGGGCCCTGGCACTTGAGGAAGTGTTTCTGGTGGATGCTGTGTGCACCTGGCTGCTCTTTCCTTCCGGTCAGCCCTCTGCAGAGCTCCTCCTTGCCTGCAGTGAGGGAATGTCCGGACCTTTAACTACATGTGCTTTGACTGTTTGTTGAAGTAACCCTGGAAAAAATGAGGAGGGGAAAAGCCAGATCCCCAAAACACAGAAAAGGAACAACAACAACAAAACTAAACAGAATCAAAAAACTACAAGGCTGATTCCAAACAAAAAGAAAGGAAAGGAACAAAATAAAAAAGAGAGAGAGAGAAAAGAAAAAGAAAAAACAAGTAGGAAACTATAAGGCTGATTCCAAAAGAAAAAAAAAAAAAAAGAACTGCACGTGTCACTGTCAAGCACTGGGTTTTCAGTGCCCCTGGTGCATGCTGGGTGCTGGCTGTGCTGGTCTGGAGGAGATGCCTCGTTGCCCTGTGTCAGTCAGTCTTGCTCCCATAAATAAACAGTTGCCAGGCACGGAGGGGCAAGGTTTGGTGTGAGCAGGTCCCACCTCCACTGGGGGCTGCTGTGATGTTCTCTGAAGCCCCACAGTGTTGGTGCTGGGGGGGAAATGGTGCCACCCTAATCTCCCGGCCCTGGACCGGGGATCTCACACCTCCTGGTACCCGGGGAGCCCCCACAGAACAGTGAGGGCAGTCAGCTTGCCCTGTGCTACAACTATCCTGTGCCTTCTCCTTGCAAGCAGCTGGGATTCAAAACCCAAAGTCTTAAAGGACCTGGCACCATGCAGATCCACTCCCCTCTCTGGAGTACAGCCTCTCTACCCTGCTGATGAAAGGCCATTAGCTGCCACCTACAGGGTCTTTTGTCCTTTGGGAGGCAATAAACCTTCTTCTAAGAGTACTCCCGAAACAGGAATGTTCCCTCCCAATGCGTCCCAGAGATCTCTCCACCGCTCTATACACTCCGGGACCAGCTCCCTCCTCCCCAGGAGCAAACGCCTGCAGCTCCACTCCAGAAAAAGTTGCGCATTTCCAAAAACTCAAGAGTTTTGAGCTCCAAATGCAGTTTGCAAACAAACAAAACAAGACACTCAGTAGTTCTCGCTCCCCAGTCCGTGGTCCAGAGAGGTTTTCCTCTTGTGCTAACTCAACGTCACACTTTCTCAATCCCTCTTTCTTTCTCTCTCTCCCTTTTGTCTCGCCACGGAAAGGGTTCCCTCCCTTCCACGGCACTGCCGCTTTCCTCTCCCACAATTCACCTCCACCCACCTCGCAGCTGCCAAGCTGTCTCTCTCCAGCTGTGGCGATCCTCCTGCTACTCCGCAGGTCAATTTCCCGGGTGGTCCAAGTGGTCTGACCTCAGTACTAGCTGTGTTTGAGGGACGAGGAAAGCCCAGGGTCCCCAGGGTCACCCTACGTCTCCACCATCCTAACCCCTCCCCTCTATGCTGCCTTCTATTTTCTACTTTTCTCTTTTACCTTGATACTCAGTACTCCCAGCATGCCAAGATACTTACTTCCAAAGAACATGAAGAGCACGAAAAGCACTGGATAGAAAAAGTTCAAGCAAACAGCCAAGGCATACTCGTGCACCACAGCAGACACGGCAAAGACAGCCAACATGGCAGCCCACTTGAATCTCTTCGTGAAAAACTAGGATAAAAGGAGAATATGAAAAAGTAATTTTTTGAAAAGTAATTAAGCATGAACTCTATACAACTGACCCTTGATTTTCTTAATAACACTTTCTTTCCTCTACCCTACTTTATTGTAAGCATATAGTATGAAATAAGACATATAACATACAACACATGTGTTAACCAACAATTTATGTTATCAGTAAGGCTCCTAGCTAATAGCAGGTGATTAGTAGTTAAGTTTTGGGGGATTCAAAAAATTATATGCAGATTTTTGACAGTGTGGGAGAGTCTACAACTCTAAACCTTTGTGTTGTTCACAAGTTAACTGTATATAAGACTTATAATTCTCACATGCTAAAGGCACCTATTTAATTACATTTATATTTGATTTTTCCGATCTACTCCTTGGATTAAATGAAAGGTAGTGAAATAATTACAAAAAATATCTATGCTTAAGAATCCTTGGATGGGGCACCTGGGTGGCTCAGTTGGTTAAGCGTCTGACTTCGGCTCAGGTCGTGATCTCACTGTTCGTGGGTTGGAGCCCTGCGTCGGGCTCTGTACTGACAGCCAATTTAGAGCCTGGAGCCTGTTTCAGTTTCTGTGTCTCCCTCTCTCTCTGACCCTCCCCTGCTCACACTGTCTCTCTCTCTCTCAGAAATAAAACATTTTAAAAAATTTTTTTAATCATTGGTTTACTAAAATAAGGCAGTGTCAAATCCATTAATGTTGAAGGATCTGGGCATATTTTCAAAAACTTATTTGTAACTTCTATTTGTAAGTCACTATCATAGACCACAGTTTTCATATATAAATGGACACATTAAATCTCAACCTTTAGAGTAACACGGAACAGTAGACAGTACAGGCATCCTCCCCATTTTCACGGGTAACTAAACTATCATTTATTTAGAAGGAAGTGACATGCCTTGTCCATAAGTGAAACTATATTTATAAATGAAAGAACACTCAACTGCAGTGCTATTTGCACCAGATCATGCTATTGCTTAACCAATGACTTACTTAATAACTAAAACCTGCAATCCAGAAATACCAGCATTAATCAATCATGAGATTCAAGATTACACTCCATCAGTCTAAATACATTCTGTTCTAAAGAATGTCTCAAAGACATATATCACCAACTGGAGACAGACCAAACATAAGTGTTTCCCTATTTTGGCAAAGAAACAAAAACAAAATCAAAAACAGCTCAACTGTTTGTTGGCAATGCGATTCATAAGAAATGATCCATTACTGGTAGATCATTTCAACTTCTCCAAATGCCTCCATGCGTTCTTACTGTAACCATGTGAAATAAAACCCAAAGCAAAACCATCGTATCAGATCTAGTAATTGTACATACAGGTCTCTGAGGAATAGTGTTCAAAGCGTAAGGTTTCTGGGGCGCCTGGGTGGCTCAGTCAGTTAAGCAGCTGACTTCGGCTCAGGTCATGATCTCATGGTTTGTGGATTCGAGCCCTGAGTCGTGCTCTGTGCTGACAGCTAGCTCAGAGCCTAGAGCCTATTTCAGATTCTGTGTCTCCCTCTCTCTGTGACCCCACCCCCACCCTCCCCCACTCACACTTTCTCTCTCTCTCTCCCTCTCTCTCAGAAATAAATAAAACATTAAAAAAAATTTTTTTGAAAGGTTTCTTAGACATAGACCTAACTGGCCCACAGCTAATTGAAGACAACTAAGTATAACTTCTTCCTGCTGCACAATATGAACACTTTCTGGAAAAGAATCTCCATTTCTTGAACATCAACTACATCTTGCTGCTTACCCAGAGAAAGTCCTTGTAAGCATAGTAATAGAGCCAGTCATGAACCACCACATTCCAGGTCCTGTAATAGTTAGAGTATGATGTAGAGTTCCACCAATCCTGAGGGGGAAAAAAGCAAAGGTTCAGAACTACACATACACATACACACACACACATGCACACGCGCGCATGCAGAGAACCAAAGCAAAACTCCTTGAAGGTTCCTGAAGAACATACGCGCACAACCTAATGCCCAGCGTGTTATAATCTGTTCGTACATACACTGATGTCAGAAAAACCTTAAAAGGCATTTTAGTTATTAGTGTTCAATATGACATTAATTCTAGTTCTACATATGATGAAGTCCCTAAGTTCATTTTGTCTCATTATTAAAGAAGTTATGATGGAAGATACCGAACATAGAGAATTACTAAGTATAAGGCTCATCTCAATAGCAAATCCCCTTACCTTGCTAAAACACAGGAGAGAATTCTAAGGTCATGTAGACTTAGTGTGCAAACCTGAAGAGCTGCCCACTGGTACCACAAGTGACAAAATTTACGTTGTACGAGGAGTGAGACAATGGTTACCTCCAAGTCCCAGTGCATCTTCAGACATATCTTGCTCCCTACTTTAAGATCAAACCAATGGAATCAGAAGCTACAATTTACAGCCCACACTTCCAGTTTCTTTGAGAAACGACTGGAAGGTGCTGGGTGTTGCCAGATGAACCACGAACAAACCAACCTCCAGAAGGTTTTCGGCAGGGTCACAGAATACTGTGAGCAGCCCCACTCTCGCTTACGTGAAGCTCAATTCCAACTTTGCAAGTGTAAGAATAGGATTTTAAGGATAATTAATGCCTTTCAAACTAAAGGAGGGAAAAGTGATTTCCTTTAGAAACCATTCAACCGTCTTACGTAATCTGCTAAGATCACCCCTACAGTACCAAAGAGCCAATGTCAAATGAATGAGCAGCAAAGTCTCATGACGCCCTCTGGACACGTGCTGTCCCCTTTCATCACCAACACAGGTACCAGGAGGAATTTTACGCTTTATTAAGGGAGCAAATATTAGAGGCAGAATGAATGGCTGTGAGGCCGTGCTAACTGTATCAATATCAGAATTTCAGACTGAATGTTGGTAAAACTTCTGGAAAAAGAACTTTACAATGTTTATGTTAGAAAGCTAGTAGCCAACTGCTCAAATACTTAACAATGAAGATGTCAGTACATAGGTAAAACGTGCAAAGAAAAGAGAAGTGCAAGTATACATTACCCTATAAAACATCCTGTCACCAAAACATAACATCTCAGCAAAGGCATTGAGCCAGCAGTGCAAAAAGGCAAAAAACATAAGGAACAGCATCAGCACACCTAAAAATAAGATTAACAATATTAAGAGTCTTTCCAAATGGTTCATATACCTAGCAGTCATTTTTTTAACGTTTATTTATTTTTGAAAGAGTGCAAGCACAAGTGAGAGAGGGGCAGAGAAAGAGGGAGAGAGGTTCTGAAGTGGGCTCTGTGCTGACAGCTCAAACTCATGAACTACAAGATCATGACCTGAGCCAAAGTCGAACGCTTAACCAACTGAGCCACCAAGGCGCCCCCCAGTAACTACTTTTACGTCATCATTTGCTTAGTTGTAATTATTCTGTAAAATAAAAGATACTGTTCCAGTTTACCCACTCAAGAGATGATACAGTGTTCTTTTGAAAGTTATTTTAATTTTAGAAAGGAATAACTACCTTCTAAGTGGGTTTCAAGAGAAAAAGAAAAAAAAAACAGGCTGGATCATTTGTTAAGTTTATCTATTTTGAGAGAGAGGGAGTGCAAATGGGGGAGGGGCAGCGAAGGGGGAGAGAATCTCAAGCAGGTTCCACACGGTCAACACAGAGCCCGATGTGGGGCTCGAACTCACAAACCATGAGATCATTACCTGAGCCAATGTCAGACGTTTAACCAATTGAGTCACCCAGGCACCCCATAACCCAGCCTGTTTTTAACAGAAATGCCTCAGTGGCATTTCTATTGCCTAGATGAAGCCTGCATCAGATTCTGTGTCTCCCCCTCTCTCTGCCCCTCCCCTGCTTGCACTCTCTTTCTCTCTCCCAAAGACATATAAACATTAAAAAAAAAAAGTTTAAGAAAAAAAAAATGCCTCGATGTACAGCTAGCTTAACTTGGTACCCAAAGCCTTTTAAAATCTGCATTCCTCTAAATCAGCTGCTTAAAACTGATGGAGATTTTGGGGCACCTGGATGGCCTAGTCAGTTGAGCGTCCGACTTCGGCTCAGGTCATGATCTCATGGTTCTTGGGTTTCAGCCCGGCATCCGGCTCTGTGCTGACAGCTCAGAGCCTGGAGCCTGCTTCGGATTCTGTGTCTTCCTCTCTCTCTGCCCCTCCCCTGCTCACACTCTCTCAAGAATAAATAAGACTAAAAAAATTTTTTGAAAGCAGCAAAAACTGAGGGAGATTTTGCTCCCTCGAGAACATCTGAAAATTCTGACGACATTTCACTGTCACAACTCAAGGGACGGGGGCCGTACTGGTATCTAATTACAGAGGTGGGGATGTTGCTACCTAACCTACGATATACAAGATAGCCTCCCCACACGGAGTTATTCAGCCCAAAATGTCCAAGCTGACCAAGTTAACTGATGGTGGACTCTACTCCAGTGTTGTAAACACCATAAGTGGACTTCTGCTGTTCTAAAATTCCCCATGCCTTTGCCTGCATCCCGCTACCCAGAAGCCCATTTCCACCACTTCTCTGCCAAACACCTGTTTTTCAATACTCAGTATTAAATGTCATGTCCAATATGATATGCAGTTCATCAGCATTTTGTTCATCCTACTTAAGTAATATATATTACAACATATATTGTACATTATGTAATATTGTAAAATATCCATTTATACGCCTACCCCTTTCATTCACCTGTTTATTAAAAAATATCAAAAAATATTTATGGAGCATCCACTACATATTACACAACATTAGAAAGATTGTGATTGGCTAACTGGCTATATGACACAATCCTTGATATCAAGGAATTGCAACCTAGTGAGGAAGATATGCATTTAATACACATTCTATTAGAGGGACAGATAAAAGAATTTATTGGAGTAAATCTGGAGGGACAATCAGAAAGGGTTACCTAAGAGCCTGGGAGAAGCAAAAGCAGAAAGAAGGTAATGGAAAAACATTACCAACATTTAAGGGGCAGAGAAAAAAGAAAGTAAGTAAAGGAAACTGTAAATACAATCACACTGAAAGCTTCCAGAGAGTAGAGTATGTATGTCCTGTTCATTACTAGGTCCTCAGCACCTAGCACACAATAGGTACTCCTATATCTCTAGAAAAAAATAAGTGGAATGAATGAAGTTAGGAGATAGAGGTATGGCCAGAAAGACAGGAGAGTAAGAATGAGTGGTGAGAAAGAAACTTCCAAATGTGGCCAACAGCTGCTTCCTGGAGAGGAAACAGGATAAACGCTAACCCATCTACCAGATTTAGAACCAGGAGGTTACTAGTGATTTCAACAAAGGCCATGTCGGTGGCCTGGATGGATTAGGCACAAGATTACAGTGAACTGGACAGTGAACGGGAAGACCAGGTGTAAACATGGGCTATCCACCCACAGTCACAGAAAGCAAAACTTGAGTGAGAGTCAGAAGACAAATGGGAAGACTGGGCTGAACCTGGAAGCACACTTACTTATGAGACAGATGGAAAGAGGTTGACTGGGTACAGATGTACAGATGAGTTCACAGCAAAAAACAGGTATATCAAAAGAGTGCATATATGATAGCCCTCTTTTTCCTGACGACTGCATAAAGAGCCACATGTTACCTGGCAAGATGGAATTAAATACACACAGGACCAGAACACGAGCGCTGAAGGGCTCCTGTTTGATATTCCGAAACAAAGGGGTGCAGAGCCTTTCAAAGATGTAGTATACATAAAAAAGGCAACCAAACACCTGGAAAACAGAAAGACATAATAATGATGGCTTGGTAAGGAAAGATGGTGATTTCTTTCCTTCAACATAAGAGGAATGTGACCCTCAGACTGATGTTTCCATTTACATTCAATTTAATGTCACTATATAAAATTGCCAAGCTACAATCCTTCACAGATATCACTCAAGCCTAGTTTCTACCGTACCTTCTCCCAAGCCTTTACCAAATGACGTACCAAACCCTTGGAACCTGCTTTTCCTGCTACATGAAACCCGGAACAGAAGAACTTATTTCATAAATGGGTATTTGGTTGAGACAAGACTTAAAAAGGAAACTTCTGGGATTTAGGAGTCTTATGATTCATACTCTACCCACACATATATATCCCAAAATAAAAAACCTTAAGGGGAAGGGGAAATTAATGTAGATGCTAACTAAAGTAACCAAATGAAATGACTTAACTAAAATAAATTATTTTACTGAAGGAAATGACTTTTGACCTTGACAAAACAAATACCATGTGCTGTACTGGTAATAGTTTAAAAGACTTCAGAAAGAGTTCTAGAGTCCCCTGTAGACAGGAATTTACCAAAACTTAAACTAAATTAAATGAGTATTATAAATTTGAATCCCCATCTCTCACCAATCAACAAACCTTAGGTGGTTAAAGAAAAAATTCACCTGTAAAAACTGCATTGCAACATAACCCCATCTTACAGTGGGAGTCCTAAAAAGGAAGAAACTAAGTAAGTTTTCTAAAGAAAGTAAATGAACACAGCACATCATTTCTGGCATAGGAAACGCCTGCATAATTCTGTCAAGAATTACTGGAATCAAACTGGATTGCTAGAATCACCATTTGGGGCTTTCCCGTGCCAGCGTGAGAATTAAAGCTTATCCTATACCCTTTATAACCCTGCAGGAACTGCCCCCTCCCTACTGCCCCACCTCACGCAGACTACACTTTGGTACTCAACACACTCCTAACCTCACGTTACCATTACCTGGGATAGTTGTCGCGGTAGATGAGGGTAGGAGCAAACAGAAAGTACAAATACTGGTTGACTGTGGGCACTGGAATAGTCTCTGGAAAAGGAAAACTATGGTTAGATCAGACACTCTTCAGCTTCTCCTGGCAAAACTAAAAGGGAGAAATAAGAAAGCACACCATAGGGAAGAATGCCTTCTCTTAGCCCACGTCACTGCTTCCTGATCTCCCCAAATGAAGACTTCTTATTCTCACACAGATTCAATATTACCAATCCATCTAAACTAAGTTACTCCTGTGACTTAGATATACCTTCTAGAGTCTGAAGCAGCAATTCCACGGGTAAGTACACATGGGTGTAATGAGTCTATTAACATCCTATAAAAATAAGACAAAGTCTAAGAGTCTGGTGATCAATGTTTTTCAATTGTAGGTACAAAGGCAGAACGGGAAAATCGGGAAACAGTAAGACAGTCTTCCAAATCAGTATGGATCCTACATATTTGAAATTGAACATAAGGTCTATAGAATGTAATATGCCATCCCACTAAACAGCAAAAGTTGAAATATTCTATTGAATAATCCTTGACCTAATGAAATTACATACTTGATTTCTCCTTAGCTGAATTTAGTACCCGAGGCACATTCTCTCTGACAAATGAATAGGCCTTCATTATGAAACGAATCTACAAAAGGAGGGGGGGAAAAGATGAATTTTCTACCATTGTCTTGTCTCCATAAGCAACCTCAGAACAGCACTAGATTATAATCATATAAAGAACTTCCTGATTTTGCATACACCGACTCAAGTTCACTTTTATGGAATAAAACAAATGAAAAACAAACTCAAGAACATGTTACTACTCAAATTATTTTGCATCAAACAGCATTATCTACTACAAGTATATTACAGTAAGAAATGAAAAGCCTATTCAGAGAACATCTCCTGAAACAGTCCTTCCCATTAGTCACATAGAGCAGCCAATGTAAGTCAGAAAATTCTAAAGGGTGTATAAGCAAAATAAATCCTTTATTCAGATGGGAACAGTTTATATGACAGTACAATGAATCAGACACCTCAAAGGTAGAGTTTTTAATTACAAAAATATTTTATAATTTAAATGACTTCTACACATGTTCAAGAACATGTGAGTCCATCCAGCACAGTTCAATATAACTTCATTACCAAGAATCAGAGGATACTGAAACTAGTATGAATTTTAAGATATGAGGTGATCTAGTTTACCACTTTAATTTTATAAATAATAGCTCAGAGAACCAGATAGAAAAATGTATCCAAATAATACAACTAAAAATAACAAAACAACAGTAGTACTTTAACTAAGCACAGCACTACATTGGACAACACTCAAAACCTTACCTGTTCAAGTATAACGATGCACCGGGAAGCTGGTGGTAGCGTATAAGCTAATGCAATGTATGTTGGTCCCAAACCTAGAACTATCAGGAAGACCGTGAAAAGGAAGGCATGGATGAGAGAGTGGACCACTGGATGACAACTCCGGCTGTAGCCTCTGGCCCAACGTTGAAAGAGGAAATAGGGAACTGAAAGTGTACTCAAAAACATGGTCCACCATGTCCACATAGCAATAGGAAATTTGCCAAAAGCGTAAGACATGAGGTTGAACTCAAGCACCAGCCTAGGGAGAAGGAGCACAGAGAAAGAACACAGAAGCAGATTTTTAATGTGCGTCGACTCACAGAATCCAGAACTATCAGACCTAAAACTCTCAACCTTAGGAAATACAACATTAATCTACTCTAGTCATGGAGGTAACAGCTGTGCTAGAGAGAGAACTGCTCCGAGCCTCTGCTTCACAACAAATTTTCTAAAAGCCCTAAGATAATATAGTCTTTGAACATAAGGTACCCAAGATCACCTAAAAGAATAATACTTTAAGCTTCTCAGTGATTAGATTCTAACATTAATCAATTTTAAGTTCTAAAGTTAATATCTAAAGTATTCAAACAGCAATCACTGTTAAGTCCAAAAGATGATTAAGAATAGGAAAAATTCAAAAATCCACTAATATGCTATTATACCATTATCGCAAAATGTGATTTTCTAATAATGCACATAATCCAATGTATGATTACCACTCTATTATTTTTAAGTTACAATTTCATTTTTACATTAAAAAGAAATGTTTTTCAAGCAGCAAATTCCAGTAAGCTATTTATTTATACTAACAACCTGAAATGCATACCGTATTAGAAAATCGATAAACTGTATATACAAAATTCTCCCATTTAGGAAAATTACTTAGAAACTGCTAATAATGGAATACTAAACAAGACCATTTTAAAAATTAATGAAACTTCTAATACTCCATTTAGTTATGCTCTTTGGGAGAGAGGAATCTCACCCTCCAGTGAGCTACTTTGGGAGTTTCTGAAGCCAACTTAAACCAAGTCACCCAAATTTACCAAAATTTAAATATAATGAAAGCTCCCAACACCCCGTGCAGGAACTACCCAAACATTCTTTTTCTTGTCTTACCTTCCTTCATCAATGTAATCTACTACCAGCGTGCTGAGGATAAAGAGAATGAGCAGGGCAATAAACATGTGGTATATTGTTCTGATGTGGTCCACCTCAAACAGCTCACTGTAAACACAGTTCAAATGAACAAATTAATTATCTGTATTTAATGTTAAACCCCCACATATTAAAGACTTAAGGCAATTCGGCAGGGGTCTAATCAACCCTTGAATAGAAATCATGAGCAAACATCTCCGAAAGTATCACAGAATATTAAACCTGAAGCAGAGACAGGCAATGACATAACCAAGGTGAAAACTTAATATAAAAGCTTAGGATCAAGCTCTTTCTAATAAAATGATACTGCCTTCTAAAAACAGCATGGATATCAAACATTTAAAACAAATGACGGGTATTCTTGAAAACCTGCCTGGAGTGGCTGTTTTGTAGGCAGGCAAAAGACAATGAAAACAGGAAACACAAAAGCTATCCCAAAGATTAACAAGTTGTTTTTTTTTTTAATCCTATTCTTACATTCCACTGCCTACATTTAATTTACATTAAGTGCTATCTATTTCCAAGATGTTAAAGTTCACATGCATCTGGGGAGCCTGGGTGGCTTAGTCAGTTGAGTGTCCAACTTTGGCTCAGACTGTGATCTCACTGTTTGTGAGTTCAAGCCCCAGATGGGGCTTGCTGCTGTCATGCAGAGCTTGCTTTGGATCCTCTGTCCTGCACCCCACCCCAGTCTCTGCCCCTCCCCTGCTTGCACTCTCTCTCAAAAGTCAGAAAACAAAACACAGCAACGTAAAGATTCACATGTATGCATTTCTATAATGACGATAATCAACCACTACCCTATATATCTATAAACTTAATCATTTACTAATGCTTTTACTTTCTATCCTCACTAATCTTTGCATTTAAGATAGGGCTACTTTTAAAATATAGCAACAACTTTCCAGATGACATTTTCTTAAATAGATGTTTTTTTCTATTTAACTAAAACAAGTTGTTTAGCTTTGTTTTTTGCAAAGATGTATGCCCGTCATTGGGATGCCTGGGTGGCTCAACTCAGTTAAGCGTCTGTCTCTCTCCCTCTCAAAAATAAATAAACATTAGGGGCGCCTGGGTGGTTCAGTCGGTTGAGCATCCGACTTTAGTTCAGGTCATGGTCTTGTGGTTCGTGCAAGTCCCGCATCGGGCTCTGTGCCGACAGCTCAGAGCCTGGAGCCTGCTTCGGATTCTGTGTCTCCCTTTCTCTCTGTCCCTCCCCTGATCACACTCTGGGTCTCTCTCTCAAAAATAAATATTTAAAACATAAACAAACGAACAAACATTATAAAAAGAATTTTAAAAAAAGATGTATGCTCATCATCTAAATAACTTTTCAAAGATATTTTAGATTTCCCTGGATTAGGGATCTTCAAATCCTAATAAAAACCTGAGACTTCAAATTCTAATATGACCTCTTTCAACAATAGCCAAATCATGGAAAGAGCCTAAGTGTCTATCACCTGACGAATGGATCAAGAAGATGTGGTTTATCTATACAATGGAATACTACATGGCAATGAGAAAGAATGAAATCTGGCCATGTGTAGCAACGTGAATGGGACTTGAGGGTATCATGCAGAGTGAAATAAGTCAGGCCAAGAAAGACAAATACCATGTTTTCACTTATAAGTGGAACAGGAGAAACTTAACAGAGGACCATGGGGGAGGGGAAGGGGAAAAAATAGTTAAGGAAAGGGAGGGGGGCACACCATAAGAGACTCTTTAATACTGAAAACAAACTGAGGGCTCATGGGGGTGGGGGAGAGGGGAAGGGGGGGTGATGGGCATGGAGGAGGGCACTTGTGGGGATGAGCACTGGGTGTTATACGGAAACCAACTTGACAATAAACTATGAAAGAAAAAAAAAATTCTAAGACGACCTGAGCCATAAAATATATGTTTTATTTCCTTGGTTAAAAAAATGTTTTATAATTATAGGATACTTTAATTTTATTATTTAACACAGTATAATTCTATCATTAAAATCTTAATTATAATGTTCAAATTCATTTCTTTTCCCCTTTATGTGAAAAGCCTGCATTTCCTCCCAGATACAGACTTTAAAAGATCAATTTCTTCAAACAACAGTGTGGCAGAACACTGAAATCATATTCTACATGACCTAATGTGTTCAGAAAACCCGCCTTCTTGGAGCACCAAGATGCCTCAGGCGGCTGAGTGTCTGACTTCGGCTCAGGTCATGATGTCGCGGTTTGTGAGCTTGAGCCCTGCGTGGGGCTCTCTGCTGTCAGCACAGAGCCTGTTTTGGATCCTCTGTCCCCCTCTTTCTTCTCATCAAAGTTAAGTAATACAGATCAAGTTGGCTCACAGAAAGTGAATTTTGATAAGTATTAGATGTATTGGTTATTTTTTCTTTTTTGAGAGAGAGCAAGCCTCCTTTGAAACTAGATATAGAACAGGAAGATCACAAAGGAGGAAAAGAGACAGCACGTGTACAAGAAGTATCAAAACCAATGTTTATACGAATACAGAACAAACTCATTAAACATGCGCAGATTAAGCAGTGATTTGAATTCAAACAAAGAATTTAAGAAAAGCCACTAAAAATACTCACTCTAAGAGAGACCGCCTTACAACAAAAATCTTTCCATGTTCCGGAGGTGCTCTGAGATCTCTGGGAAGAACAAAAAATTAAATTAAAATGTAAATACTTCAAGTATTTTAAGAAATGTAAACCTATAGATAAGAGAAAGAATATTACCAACTAGAGCATAAAACATGAATGAAGCAGCTTCTCACTATGACCCAGGTACCACGTTAAGGGTTCTATGCGTGTTACCTCACTTACTACTGAGCAACGCCGTGAGCTAAATACGGGCCTAGGGAGGAAGAGAGGTTAGGCGCCCCTCACTACAGCAGCGGTCAAAGGCTCTCCACAGCCCCGCCCCTACGGAAATGCAGGGCTGGCTTCACACTGACAGCCACTCTCTTCTGACAGGCCTCGAGCCCTGCTCCCGTTCGCATGCTGTGACTGGTCTGTCCTCTGAAATCGCACTGAAGTTTCTGATACCAGGGCACCTGGGTGGCTCAGTTAGTTAAGCATCAGACTCTTGATTTTGGCTCCGGTCATGATCTCACAGTTCGTGACCTCGAGCCCCACTTCGGGTGACCTCAAGCCCCACTTCGGGTGAGCTTGAGCCCCACTTCAGGTAAAAAACAAAAACAAACAAAAAACCAAAACCCGGAGCCCTGCTTCTCTCTGCCCCCTTGCTCACTTGCGCCCTCTCTCTCAAAAAAACAAAAAACAAAAAACAAAAAGAACCATGGTCTTAAATGAGGTACATGTTTGTTATAATCCTCATATTAAGATGAAGAAAACCACCCTTCAAGTGGTTCATTTGTCTAAGGCAACACAGAGCTAATAAAAAGTGGTACGTGTGTGTGAATCCAGGCATTTTTACTTCAGTCCATATCTGACTACTGAGCATGATCAGAGCACATGTTTGCACTAAAAGAAACTAATATTCATACTTACTTAGCTCTGTGGTTGTTCTCTCCTTCGAGAACAGAGAAGCTCGTGATAGCACACCCACCACTGTCTAATGATGTTGATTTTTCAATGAGGTTGTTCACAAAATCATCAAAGTGACTGCCAACTTCCTTCATAAAAAATGGCTTCAATTCCTAGAATTAAACACACACAAACACATACACATTAGGAACTAGCACATACTGGTGGATTATTAACATTTTCCAAAGGATTCTCTCAAACAGAGCTGGATCAGAAAAACGATTTCCACAGCTGAGCTGCAGTTGCAGAAATGGCAATTTAAAAAAGCAACATGCTAATTTATGCCTTTTAAAAAATTTAACCCTTTTATATATAAATCAAAACATCAAAGTAATTACCTACTAAACGAACTTCTACAAAAGATATATAAAAACAAAATAACAGAAATGATAAAAATGACAGTCTATTTCTCTTCCAATTTTGATCTGGAAAAGAACAAAAAGGGGCGCCTGGGTGGCTTAGTCAGTTAAGCGTCCGACTTTCACTTAGGTCATGATCTCGCGGTTCGTGGGTTCGAGCCCCGCGTCGGGCTCTGTGCTGACTGCCAGCTCAGAGCCTGGAGCCTGTTTCAGTCTGTGACTCCCTCTCTCTCTGACCCTTCCCTGTTCACGCTGTCTCTCTCTCTCCTAGAAATAAATAAAAAACATTAAAAAAAAAGAACAAAAAGTAATCTTAAGTCCCTTTTTATTTCAAGCCACCCCTACACCCACGAATACACTCTGTTTATAATTTAGGTCATGTCGTTTCCACGGGATATCAACATTTATACAATAATATTTGTTGCTACCTCCACAGCTATATATTTATCTAACCGTAACACACACTTTCATAACATAAAATTGTTATATATTTTGGTCTCAAACTATTTTTAACAACTTAAAACTTACATATCCACAGTTTTTGAAAAGTATGAAGAAAAACATACTTCTTCAGGTTATAACAGGCCACCTACTACAGGTATTCAAATTGTAAATTTGAGCATTTTTAAATTGGTAGGACGCATACACATACAGGCAAACAAAGCCTTACAATGACTTCAAGAAAGAAATGCTCATTCTTCTAACTAAACTGTTTAGGTTGAACCTAAAATATCACAAGTAGCATTTTTCTACATTCTGTTATACTAAGAGTTTGACTAAGTCCTTAAGAGGAAAGCCTGAATAAAAATATCAATGTATCTGAAGGCTTTTCAAACTGAGACGGGGAAACTAAAGAGACGCCATGAAAAACTGCTTTTTCTGCTCCTTTTCCTACTTCTATTCCTGCTAGGGCTCTTATCCCTGCCTTACATACGCCTTATAGAACAGATAATGTACGTCCTCCCTGGAAAGGTCAAGGAGTTAGTGATTTCTTTGGAGTCTTCCAGCACAAAGACATAACACTCAAGGAGTGACCAGGTGGTGTGGTCACGAACATTCCAAAGACCCCTGGGCTCCAGGGCATAAGTGACTTAGGAAGGACACCTAAATGTGTGTCTTTGTTCCGAATGCCTGAGAAGACATGTCACCAGACCACAATCCTCAATAAAAACCCTGGCCTGCAAGCAAAGACAATTCTCACTCCTTATCTACACTGTAGGTCTTCAATAAACTCTGCGCTCACTTCCTCTCAGCGGGTGTTTGACTTCTATCCTGAGAGAAGCCAAGGACCCTCCTGGCTGCTCCTGTGGGACAGCCCCTCTGGGTCCTTGGACCCAGTCAGTCTGCATCAAAACTGCTCCCACAATTCCCAAATGCCTTTTGGGTCCTGGGCAGTGAGATTACACTAAAATCCTAGCTGCCACGTGACAGCAGACAGAAATGGAAAATACAAGATATACACATATAAATACACAGAGAACTACCTACGTGTCACCTGAGCAATACATGGGAGATCGGCAAAGAAAGCAAGTAGGAAATGATTGGAAGTGGCTTTTTTGAGCCGGGAGTTGAGCTGAAACCTCACAAAAAAAAAAAAAAAAGGAAGATTTCAGATTAAGTGAAAAGTGCCAGAAGGAGGCAATATGATAAAATGCAGAGAGATAGGAAAGTATGAGCCAAACAGCAAACATCAGCAACACAGGTTGCTTTGAAGAACAAAATATTGAGGACCTATGTTCCTTAGAAGAAACAACAAAGAGCTTGTATAGAATTATTTTTTCATATCAAGGTTACCTCCTAGTATTTTATTTTAGTTCTTTTGCCTGTTCCATTTCGATTATATGTCCATCCTCACATTTCAAAATTTTTCAACAGGATGCTCTCCCAACAAACAAAACCAAAAAAAGGGATGAACAAAAAAAAGGTGTCTTCTCATTTAATCTCTAGAGTTGGACTGATTCATAAAGATTTTATTTATTTATTTTCTCCAACCTGTATTAACATGTTTTCCCATGCGGAAGGGAAGTGCTCGTTCTGGGCAGGGTTTCAGCCATTAGAGACACAATAACGAACAAAACCAAGACCCTGTCTTCACGCAACTTAAAATCTCAACGAGGGTGGATAGGACATACAGAATGCAGGATGGGTGTTATGGAAGAAATATGCAGAGGTATGGGGGGAGAGGGGAGCAGAAGGGAAGGGGTTTTTCATAGAGGTCAATAAAAGCCTCAGAGACAGTAGGACACGGGAGAGGATTTGAAGGACGTTAAGAGGGCAAGTTAGTGGATATCTGTGGGAAAAGTATCAGGAAGAAAAAAAGGATCAACACAAAAACCCCTGAGGCAGAAACACCCTGAGCAAATTTGAGAAATATTAAGGAAGCAGGATGTCACAGCTGAAGAGGAGTAATGAGAGCTGAGGTCAGAAAGGAGAGAGTGGGCGCCTGGCTGGCTCACATGGTAGAACAAGTGACCCTTGACCTCACGATTGTGAGTTCAAGCCCCATGTAAGACACAGAGCCTACTTGAAATAAGAAAAGGAAGAGAGGGATGTCAGGAAGGGGGCTACACAACATAAGGTCTTAACACTTTGCTCCCTGCTCCTATCAGGCCACTGAAATTTTGCTCAGCATTAAAAAGAGAAGCCTGCGGGGCGCCCGGGAGGCTCAGTCGTCATCATCTCCTGGTTTGCAGGAATGAGCCCCGGGTAGGGCTCTGCAATGACTTCCCTTACAAGGGTCCAACCTGCAGCAGGACACGCACACGGCTGCTACCATGTGGGCTGTCCACGGAACCTCCACGTCATCCCTGCGCAGGGGCCACGATGATCCCTGTTATCGTGCCAACTTTCGTATACGTGCTGCCAAAGCGAGGGCACAGGCTGTCCATTTCAATTCTGGATGCTGTGCGTGCTTGCCAAAACAGCTCCTTTGTTTTAAGTAGGCTCTATACCCAATACAAAGCTTGAACTCATGTCCCCTGAGATCAAGGGGTGCATGATCAAATACAAAAATAAACGTAAAAAGTTGGGGGGTGGCACCTGGATGGCTCAGTCAGTTAAGCATCCGACTCTTGCTTTCAGCTCAGGTCACGATCTCACAGTTCATGAGTTCGAGCCTTGTCTCAGGCTCTGCATGGACAGTGAGGAGCCTGCTTGGGATTCTCTCTCTCTCTCTCTCTCTCTCTCTCTCTCTCCCCCCCCCTTCTCTCTCAAATGTAAAGAAATAAACTTAAAAATTTGTTTTCTCAAAAAGCCTGGAATCTTGAAATGGATTCCTCATATTTTAGAACCAGTCCCCTTCCCAATTAAGTACTGGCTTAAATAGACCAGAAGCAAGAAAAAAATCATAATAAATGTTGTACAAATGTCAGTAAAAGCTGTTAAAATCAGGTCTTAATCCACCCAACTTGAGGTGAATAGAGTAACATCTTCTGTCACAAGCGCTTGGCCTTACACTCCAAAGTACTCCACAGCCTTGGTCCTGTGGTGAGGAAACCCAACAGCAATCTCCCAACCCTCACCCTCTTCATCAACGGTGCCCTCTTCTTTCCCCCTTCCTTCTATCCCTCTTCTCTCCATACTCCACGAGTCCTGCCTTTTCTTCTTTTCCAGTCACTCCACAAATAAGAGTATCCCTTGCTATCCCAACCCGCTATCCAACCCCCGGAACCAAACTGACTTGGAAGACAAAGAGCACTTTACTCAGCACCCAGGGTGATGAACAAGATAGACACAGCCCTGCTCTCATGGAGCTCACCGGCCACCAATGAGGAACGGCATAAATTATTAGTGGTGCAGGGAATGCCACAAAGTGGTATTCAGAGTGACAGGAAACAGAGACAGAGAAGACAGAAAGTAAGAGAATTAAATCACAGCCATCCCAACAGCATCAGGAACAGTATAAAGTGGTGACAGATGTCAAGTCTCCTTGTAACTTGCTTTCACAACCGCCTCCCCCACTGTGACCCCAACCTCTCACACCCTGGACAGGACAGAACACTTCTGGGGGAGGCTGAGGAAAAAAGGTACTTTTTTTTTAAATGTTTATTTATTTTTGAGAGATCATGAGCACACGAGCAGGGGAGGGGCAGAGGGAGAGGGAGACACAGAATCCGAAGCAGGCTCCAGGCTCTGAGCTGTCAGCAGAGACCAACCTGGGGCTAGATCTCACAAGCCGGGACTGTGAGATCATGCCCTGCGGTCGGACGCTTAGCCGACTGAGCCACTCAGGAGCCCCAAAAGGTACTATTTTAATATGACTGATTTATGTCTACTTTCCCTGAAATCAAATTTATATGTGGGTAGGAAACAAGTATCTTTAGTGTTGAGAAATAAAGTAGAAAAATACAAGCTTTCAGCCAGGCAGACCTGGATTCAAATTCTACCTCCACCAGCTGAGTGTGGCCTCAGGCAAGCTATTTTACCAGTTACTCCTGTGCAAAACTGAGACAAAAACATCTAACTTACTAAACTGCTGTGTGGAATTTTAAAAAAGCCTCAAAACAAAAGCCCCTGCACAAACTGCCCAGCACAGTATCTGACATAGTTATCGCCCTACAGATACCTATCCTACTGCTACAACCTAGCCAGAGCTACCTGATTGCGGGGTGGAAGGGGGAACCCAAAAAACAAACCAAAAAAATGTAATATAAAAATCATGCTATAATTATTTTTTATTATTTTTATTTAAATTTCTTTTTTTTTTAATTTTTTTAAATGTTTTATTTCTAGGAGAGAGAGAGAGAGAGAGAGAGAGAGAGTCAGCGTGAGTAGGGGAGGGTCAGAGAGAGAGGGAGTCACAGACTGAAACAGGCTCCAGGCTCTGAGCTGGCAGTCAGCACAGAGCCCGACGCGGGGCTCGAACCCACGAACCGCGAGATCATGACCTAAGCGAAAGTCGGACACTTAACCGACTAAGCCACCCAGGTGCCCCTATTTTTATTTAAATTTCAATTAGTTCACATACAGTATAATACTGGTTTTAGGTATACAATACAGTGATTCGAAACTTACATGTCACCGGCGCTCAGCGGGTCAAGTGCCCTCCGGAATTCCCCGGCGCCTATTGAAACCAAGCCC
>NW_027529934.1:12796494-12836534 GCF_008692635.1 Crocuta crocuta
AACCCAAGCCCCCCCCCGCCCCTCTAGTAACCATCAATTTGCTCCCCTAAGATTATGTGTTTATTTCTTAGTTTGCCTCTCCCTCTCTCTTTTTTTCCCCTTTGCTCACGTGTTTTGTTTCTAAAATTCCACATGAGTGAAAACCCTCTGACTTACTTCCCTTAGCAGAATACCTTCTAGCCGTATCCATGCCAATGCGCTGTAACTATTAAAAGGTTCAAATCTACCACATTCCTACACACAGCATTATACCAACAAGATGCCTAATATTCATTCCTTAATGCCTAGACTTGTCCTCTTTTTCTGAGGAACTAAAGTTAGCATAAGCTGGGGCCACCCAGACACAAGGAAGAACTCTGGTGTGGACACGGAGTTTCCTCAGCCTCCTCGTTTCACGGATCCAAATTCTGATGAAAATAAAGACTGACTGCTTGCAACTGTCACTCCCCTTGTAAGAGGACATACAGAAAAATACAGTACAAACAGTGCTCCACTTCTGCCTTTGGAGTGCTTCCAGAACATGAGACTGTCAGTAATTACAGAACTTCACCATGTGATCACTATAAATCCGAATAGCCTGATACCAGTAACCTAAAAAGGAGGTTGGGGTGTTACAGGCTTCCTAATTTGCTTATCTTCTCAATTTCATCTCTATTAGTATTAATTTCATCCAGCCCATGGATCATGATTGTCCCAGCACGACGACAGATGGACAGAAGGACGACCAAAGGAAGGAGGCAGGCAGCTAATGAGAAACTAGAAAAGCAGGGCGCTTAATCTACTTAAACAGAATCACTACATTTTAGAGCGCAAAGAAATGTCATTTTTTAAAAAGAACTTCTGGGGCGCCTGGGTGGCTTAGTCGGTTAAGCGTCCGACTTTCGCTTAGGTCATGATCTCGCGGTTTGTGGGTTCGAGCCCTGCGTCGGGCTCTGTGCTGACTGCCAGCTCGGAGCCTGGAGCCTGTTTCAGTCTGTGACTCCCTCTCTCTGACCCTCCCCTGCTCACGCTGTCTCTCTCTCTCCTAGAAAAAAAAAAAAAAAAAAAAAAAGAACTTCTGAGTACAGTTCACACACAATACTACTTTAGAGTCAGGTGTACAACACAGTGACTCAACACCTCTATACGTGATGCTGTGCCCACAAAGGTAGCTACCATCCGTCACCTTACAACACTTTTACAATATACCACTGACTATACTCCCTATCCTGTGCCTTTCATTCCCATGACTTCCTCATTCCATTAACTGGAAGCCTGTATCTCCCACTCCCTTGCATCCATTTTGCCCATCCCCCCACCTGACCCCCTCTGAAAGAAACCTCATTTTTTAAAATAAGCAGCTGAACTAGATAACCTCTAAGATTCTAAGAATGGGGAACAACCACCAGGAAGCAAAGATCTCATGGTCCAAACACTTAGTGAAGGCGCACACGAGTGATCAGAGATGAGGCTGAGGATGCAAAGAGGCCAGACTGTAACAGACCTTTAGGCCATTTTAAGAATTTTTCATTTTGGGGCATCTGGGTGGCTCAGTCGGTTAAGTGTCCGACTTTGGCTCAGGTCATGATCTAATGGCTCGTGGGTTCGAGCCCCGCATCGGGCTCTGTGCTGACAGCTCAGAGCCTGGAGCCTGCTTCAGATTCTGTGTCTTCCTCTTTCTCTGCCCCTCCCCTGCTTGTTCTTTGTCTCTCTCAATCTCTCAGAAATAAATGTTTAAAAAAAAATTTTTTTAAAGAATTTTTCGTTTTATCATAAGGGCAAAAGGAAACCAATGATATTTTATTTTTTTTAATGTTTATATATTTTGAGAGTGTGCATGCATCGGGGGGAGGGCAGTGTGCAGAGAGAGAAGGACAGAGAGAAGCCCAAGCAGGCTCCGTGCTCAGCACTGAGCTGGACAGGCAGGGCTCAATCTCACAACTGCGAGATCATGACCTGAGCCGACACTGAGTTGGGCGCTTAACCAGATGCCCCACAATGATATTTTAAACACAAGTTTCATAAGCATGTTCAGATTTGCATTTTAGAGAAATAATTCTTCTAAAAAGCTTTCCAAGTACAGGTTACCTTGAGCTGAGTTTTAAAATGACAAAAAAAATAAAAGAGCAAGGTCATTTATGAATAGATAAAATCACCCCATCAAAGGCACAGACTCATGAAAAAAATAAGAAAGCAAACAGAGAAAGAAACACAAAGTACAAATATATATGGGGTACAGTGTATAAAAAATTACACTCTGACTCCGCAAGGTCACATTGCTAGTCCATGAACTCCTTATGTCTCTGACTCAATGCCTGGCTTTGCATAGAGAACTTTTAACCTCTCAGAAACCAGAAACCTTTCCAGAACCAGAAACCTGACCTTTCTGAGCAAAACCAGTAACGCAATAAAATAGGTAATACAATGTTTAGGTCTTAAACTAAATTAATTCAAGAGAGGTTTCCCCTAACAACCCACACTAAAGCTACTGTACCTTATTTGTTTCCTTCATCGTACTAATACAATCTGAAATTCTATACGTTTCTTTTTGGTGTCTTAATGTCTGCCTCCCCACCTGACTTTAAACAGTGTCTTTTTGTTAACCACTGTACATCTAGCTCTCAGCAAACCAACTTGCAAGACTGCAGGTGTTAAATGTATTTCCAAACAGCTTTTGAAACCAACCCCTGGCACTGAAACGCCTACTCGTACCACTGCTGACTACTCAGTGTCTATTACAAGGCAGAAAGTACTTGTCTAAAAGAATTCCTCACCTTGATTTCTTTCTAAAAGCTAAGAAGGAAAAGGGACTAAAAATCACTACTGTGGATACTGTTAGTAATGGCTGTGACTTACTCAATGTCTGTGATACACTGTTAGGGACTTTCAGATATTAGTCTTAAACAATCTTTGTAAAATAGGGAACATAATTCCTATTTTACGTAAGAGAGATCTAAGCTCTAACAAATCAAGTAATTAATGACTTGCCCAAGGTCACAGACCTTGTAAACTAGAGAACCAGGATTAGAACCCCCAGTCCAGATGACCTCAGACATCATGGAACATTATATTGCTTTCCTTTTTTAAAAAAAAATTTAATGTTTTTATTTATTTCTGAGAGACAGAGACAGACAGTGTGAGCAGGGGACGGTCAGAGAGTCAGGGAGACACAGAATCCAAAGCAGGCTAGAGGCTCTGAGCTAGCTGTCAGCACAGAGCCTGACGCAGGGCTCAAACCCACAAGCCAGGAGATCATGACCTCAGCCGAAGTCGGACGCCCAACCGACTGAGCCACCCAGGAGTCCCCATTATATTGCTTTTACCATACTGTATCTAAAATATTTTCTTTATGATTAGCTAGTGCAATAAACCAAAAAAAAGCAAAAACATTAAAAAAAAAAAAAGCCAACAATCTACATGTAGCCTGAAAATGGTAGGTAGCTTAATACGTTAGTCCTGTCACAAAATTTCATTTGAGTGCACTCATGTAAAAGAGGTTTACAGTCATAAATAGTGTATTGTAATAAATTCCTCCTCCATATTAAAAAGAAAGCACTTGTTTGGAAGTTAAGTCTTGAGTATAACTATAGACTATGATATTCCTGATATCTTATTCTTATCAGTCTAAACTGAGTGAAACACATTTATGTATCTTTATCTGCTTAAGCAGCTCCCTCATCTTATCCAAATGATGTATTTTGCTATTTCTCATCATCTTTACCAACCTCCCAAGCCATTGTTAAATGCTAGAAAACCAGAAAGTATCTATCATAATTAACAAATGACACATTCGTAGGAATGACTATCATGAAATTTTATATCACGTTGTCAAAGAACATTTTAACACACACCAAAAACCCCCACAAAATGTTTAAAAATATATAACCAGACATATAAATTGATGCTGATTTTCCCGATGTACCTATGATGTACACGCCTACATGTGTCTATACTGTCAACATGGATCTGTGTGTATGATGGAAGAAGGAAAACAAAATATTGGGGGTGGGGCAGAACCAGAATGTTCGTCAATCAGTCGTATCCAGAATATTACCATCTGACTAGTTTTGATGCTCTGGATTCTCATTAATGTAAAATAAGGAGTAACTATCACTTATAAGGTCTTCAATAAGGCTCTAAAAACTATGTAACTTCTTATCACAAATACCAACTTACACTGACACCACTCTATAGCTTTCAAAGAACATTTTTAAAGTATCCAGTTCAGTTGTTGGTCCTCTTGTTTATCTATTCTATACACAGCGTTCTAAGCCAGCATGAGGACAGAAACCATGACTTCTTCAGAATCCCAGCACCTAACCCAGTGCCTGACAAACCCCAGGAGTTGGTAATTGAAGGAGCTGAATTACTGAACACCCCACCCCGCAAAAGGGCAGACGACAGGTACCTACCTGCATTCTGTGACGGATGATACCCTAAGAACAATAAACTGATTTCCCTAAGGTTCATCAAAGGAGACTAGAGACTGATTCATCTATGCCTTTAGGCAAAATGAGAAGAGGGAGAAAGGGCAATGTCAGAAGGCTACAGTCACACACAGCCAAAAGATATGACCAGAAGGTCAGGGGCAGGAAAGGAGAATGGAGAGTTGTGGTAGAGGCTGTTAGGTGTCAACCCACTTTTTTTTTTTTTCCTAACTCAATCCTGCTCCTTGAAATTTAGATGAAATGGCTGGAGTCACCTGGACACGAAAAGAGGATCACAGCCCATGAGGTAAAGCCCAGAGGTAGAAGGGACCAGGGTCCTGGAGGACCACAGAGTCACCATAACCATTCTAGACTTCCCACCTCTACATCATTTACATGAGAGGGCAATACACACCTATCTTGTTTAAGCCCCAATTATTTATCTTGTATTTACCTCATCTTAGCACAACCTAACCTCAATGTATACAATAATCAAAGAATTTCTGGGCTGAAAAGACTCAGATTTACTTATGTCTCCAGTAGTCTGCCAATATATCAAATACACTGACACTCTCCAAAAACGTTTTTAGAAGGTTACTTGGATGAGAATTAAACCACGCAAAGAAGTCCTCGTTTGCAGACATGCCACCTGAGCCTTACTCATGACAGTTGGCTCATTTAATAGTTAGGCAACAGCATAAAGTACTGATGTGTAAAACAATATTGGAAATACTACAATAGAAGGAAATGAAATTGAAATATGTTACAATAAATATGTGTTTTTAAGACATAGGAACAGGAAGTAATTTTTCATCCCCTCACATTAGACCTAGCATTCCCTCTACAAAGCTGTCTATATTAATAAAAGTTCCACAAATATCAACAGCATCAAAGCGCTCCCTTTTTTAACTCTTCTCATCCTCTTTTCTCTGGAAACTGTCCTCAAGGGTGAGGACAAGAACAGAATGTCTAGGCCAGGGCTGTACCATACAGCCCCACCCTTCTGGCCAAAATCCCAATTCTCTCTCCCAAAGATCTAAAATTCTGAGCTCAAAAAAAGGGACTAAAAACCTTATTAGCTGAAAAATTCAGAAGTATCTGAACTCTTGCTGTTAAAGCCCTTTTCCATTTCCAAAGGCTTAAGTGTTCAACTTCCAGGATTCCAAGAGATATATTAATATCTTTCAAATGTATTTTCTCTTCCTTAGCTAAGTCATAGTAGGTTTCTTTTACCTGCAACCAGAGAAATAATTTGATAGTTTCACTAAGACAATGTTTAAACAACGCTAATTTATCTATTAATATAAGTTGGTTGGGACTTAATCACTTGAATTTCTCTTGGACTGGTCCAAGAGCTTTTAAGTCTTATTACAACACAATTCTAAGCATTTCAAAAGGGTTGACTCAGGGTTACACAATGTTGTATGATTCCACTGGCACCAGATCTTATTATAATTACTTAAAACTTTCTGATGACAGCATTTGGACCTAGATGTGACTTTAAGAGGTCCAATTAGTTCAGTCACTAGTTTCATCATCTCTTGTTCTTCTTCCCTTCAGACTAAAGAGCTTGCTCAGTACTCGACCTTTGCACACTTTTAAGATGAGCTCTTCCATCTTTCAGAGAGCTCTTTATCAGTTGCCAGATTTAGCAAACACAAGTACAGAAAACCAAGTAAATGTGAACTTGATAACAAATGACTTGTTTAGTCTAATTATGTCTCAAATATTGCATGGTGACTACAAAATTATTTGTTGTTTATCTGGAATTCAAAAGTATGCCTACTGTATTTTATCTGACAGCTCCCGTTCTGTGGAGCTGAAAGAGTCACCCTATAAAATCCGCAGACACCACGCTCTTTACACCAGGTAAACGGTGATTTAGGAGCAAAAGTTTAAGTTAGTGATGCAAAGACACAGACTACTGGGGCTGGAGGAGACCCAGGACGTAGCTAGTCCCATGTCCTCACCTTAAAGATTAGGGGAAGATGGTCCAATGTTGAATGACCAACTGGGTTGGAGCAGGACTCCAAATTACAAATGACTACAAAGATTCTTGATTTTCGTTTGTTTTAATAATTACTTCTAAAAACCCGTAAGAGAAAAGAAGTCAATCTCATGGCTCTAAACAATATTCACATACCTGTCACCTCAATGGTCATTTCTCATTAGTAAATATCAACCCACAAAACAACAACAAAATATAACCAGTTAAGAGATCACTCTCATAAATGGATAATTTAATAAAATTATGTATGTAAAGCACCTAGTACAAGGCGTGGCCCCTAACAAGACATCTAAATGCAGCTCCTTTCTCCTCCCTGCCTGTTTACTTACTAATACTAAATTATTACATAGCTTCCTATCTTGTCTTATCTCCAAACTCTATACATCATCTTCAACTTCATATCAGCATAGCATTCCTAATACATCTCCCTCAGAAACATTCCAATTAATAAACAATGGCAAGATGTTCGATCTCTTTAGATATCAAATTGTCAATAACAACATTCCTAAGTCAAATCACCAAAAGTTCACCAAAAGAATTTCTGATTTCATTCAGAAAGCACCATGTAATAAATGCAGGGTAGAGAGTAAGAGTACACACTAAGTATGCAGTATAAAGTATAAAGGAGGAAGGACATCATTTCAAGGTGATATTTAGAAAACTGTAGAGGCAGCAACAGGAGCTACAATTGGAAGGATATACAGTATTTTGATTGGTGAAACAGGAAATTAAAGAAAGCTTCAAGCAGAAGGAGCTTTATGAACAGGGCATGAAGGCAGAGAGGCAAATGCTTTACAACCTAGCCTCAATTTTGCAAATGTATTGTTCTTTCTGTCAGGCCCCAAAAGGGGCACAGAGGCCCATCAAGTGTCACTTCCAAAAGACGGTGTGAGTTTCCTACCTCCACACTTCTGCTCAAGCTATGTCCTCCCTTGCACTACTATGTCACACACACTTGCACATCATAGAGTAATAAATACTGGATTAACCAACATCTGCCTTCCCTCAGTTTCCTTTCCATTCTTTCATTCATCTCTTTCTCTCCTTCAAATCCTCCTAACTGACCAAACTAAAAACGTAATAATTTTATTCACCGATTAATATACAAAGCAGATAAGTAGGATGTTGTCTTCATAACAAAGTTTCACCTTAAAACCTTGAAACATCCCCCCTGTGTCCATCATATGCCTCCCCCTCCCCCCAACCTCTCCTTCCTACTACATACTCCCTTCCCCTCCCTTTCCTCTTTGGGTTTGTGCTTCTGCATTAAAAAAGAAATTCTCTCCCACTTTAGATTTTTTTTTTTAAATAAACAGTAATGATAGCCCTTTAATGTATTTGAAACTTGCCCTCACAAACAGAACACAGTAAGGGCTTTGTGTCCTTGCTGGGAAGGGGAGAAGGAACAAGAGGAACAGAAGGGGAGAAAAGTAACAGAAGGTAAATCCAGGTGCGTCCAGCCAGTCTAGAGGAACAAGGGGCAGAAATACTCCAGTCTGCCATAAAAACAAAATGTCTTTATTTTAATCACGGTATTTGCAAGAATGAGCCCTTAAAAACAGTACATGTGCCCTTAAAAAATTTTCTTTTGCTAGCCGAAATTATAAATGATCCCTCAGATAAGTGGAGGTTATCTAATCATCAACTCTTTAAACAGTCACTTACAATGGAACAAATTATTAAATGGAAAAGACATGTGCCAGAAATAATCTTGATCACTGCAGTTGTAAAGGCTTACACAGGTAACCCAGTAAAAATCAGGAAAAATAAACAAAAACTTAACAAATGTTACCTAGAAGTCTAGACTCACAGTTTCAAGCATAGTAAATATACCACTGAATACCACTTTGTAAAAATACAGTGAGTCAGGGGCGCCTGGGTTGTCAGTTAAGGGTCCAACTGCAGCTCAAGTCATGATCTCACGGATCGTGAGTTTGAGTCTCGTGTTGGTCTGTGCTGACAGCTCAGAGCCTGAACCCTGCTTTGGATTCTGTGTCTCCCTCTCTCGCTGTCCCTCCTCCCCTGTTCACACTCTTGCTTCTCTCTCTCAAAAAATGAGTAAACGTTAAATTGAAAAAAATACAGTGAGTCATTACATTGTAGAAATCACAAATATACCGGACGGATGAGTGGAGGTAGAGAGAGGTCTGTTAATGTTAAGCAAACAGGTATAATAGTGCCAGCATCATCCCTGGACGGAAGAAGTGCTGTACTTCAACAGACGAGACAAAAGTGAAAGCTTTATGTCCCAGACTAGAGAACAACTGAAAAACTAGCACTTATAATTATAAGACACTAATACTAAAGTGGATGTAAATACTCTTGCACATACTGTTTTATGAAATATGATCATAAAAATATCTAAATAAATTATCCTATATAAAGGCATATATGCATACTAAATTAATAAATAAAAACAGGCCTATTCCATCACTAATGGATGCCTACATACTCAAGTTGACCCAGTAAGTTTTGGAAGTGATCTTCTCATTGGAAAAAAGACTGCCTTGGATTTGAAGTCACATTACATTTAGGCACATACAGTATTAGGTTAATAGTAAACCAAAAAAAAATTGTTCTTGGTCCTCTAGCATTTCCTGAGGGCACTGCTGAATTCTGAATTGTAGAACAGTTCGCCTCACTTGAAATGGCTCCATGTTGTTTTTGACTTCGTATTTCTTCTTCATCTCTAACAAGGAATCTTATTGGAGACTTATTATTTACTATGAACCACAATTGTTCTTTCATAAAGCACTCGCATTGACATTCATGCATTCAACTATATCATGGGTCACAAAAATCAAGTTCTGCCAGTACAAGCCAGGAAATGAGAGTGATGGACAGGACGGAAGAGAAAAAAGCAATCTGGTTCTTCAATGCAGGATGGCAAGGTGGCAGACCTTCTCTTCCTGTTCCAAGCAGGACAGTGTCAACTGATGAGAAAGGCAAATTATTCCATAAGCAACTAAGCATTAAAAATTTTTCGAAACAAAGCTTCCTACCCTAACTCTACATTATTGTTTCTAGAACATGGAGCTACTTACCTCTGCCTCCGCTGTCAACCGTATCTTCTTTGCCATCAACTGTTTTAGGTCTATCCTACCTAAAGAAAAAAATAGGTAACTTTTAATTGATGGACACTGTAGCAGGGCGCCTGCGTGGCTCGGTAGGTTAAATGTCCAAACTCTTGGTTTCCGCTCAGGTTATGATCTGATGTCCAGCCAAAAACTGGTATAGGAATGTTTATAGCAGCATAATTCATATTAACAGAAAGTAAAACAACTCAAATATCCATTAACTGAGAGATTAACAGAATGTGGTCGACCCACAGAATGGAATATTATCCAGCAGTAACAGGAGAGAAACACTCATACGCTAATATGGATGAAACCTGAAAACATGCTAAATGAAAGTCAGTCCGAAACAGACAATTCTACATAGACAGACAGAAGGTTGGTGGTTGCCCAGAGGTCAGGAGTAGGTAGGAGGGTGAGGAATAAGGAATGCATGCATAATGCATACAGGGTTGTTTTTTTTCTAGGGTGGGGGGGTTGAAAATATTCTAAAATTTACAATCTCCTTATTCTGAAAGACTCCTTTCGGTATATTAAGTCACATTAATGTAACTTCCTAATGTTTAATTTAATTGAGGCTATTAGTCTATTATTAATCTAACTTGAGCACCTTTCTCATAATTTTCAAGAAAAATTGATTTTTCAGGTATGAAAATATTTGGTTTTTATGAGCATCTGTTGCTCTGTATGATTCCCATATACAATGTACACTGTGATTTATTACTGTCGTGGAATTATAGACAGTTCCTTAATTTCATAGTGAATCATAGTACTATTATAATTTAACCAAGCAGCTGGACCGTCTGCCCTTTTATTCTTTATATTTTAAAGTTTATTTGAGAGAGAGAGAGGTTGTGAGTGGGGAAGGAACAGGGAGAGAGAGGGAAAGAATGAGAATCCCAAGCAGGCTCTGTGCCACTAGCTGCAGAGCCCAACATGGGGCTCAAACTCACAAGCCGTGAGATCATGACCTGAGCCGAAAACCAAGAGTCGATCACTTAACCAACTGAGCCTCCCAGGAGCTTGTCTGCTCTTTTAATAAACTATGGGAAGACTTCGTTTTGAAAGAAATTTGCCTCCATTCATGAGTCTGTCTTCACATATATCTTCCATAATAGCTTAGCTAAATTTTAGCTTTTGATATGTTTATTAAATACTTTTAAAGTTTTTTAGGTAAAGGTTCTAACTTGTATCCTATGTATAGGAAGAAAAAAAATAAAAAAGTTTTTTTAAGTTTTTCTTTTGTAAAAGATTCACAGCTTAAAGCAACAACTTTAAACATAACTAGAAAAGTTAAATGTCAATGCAGAAGCTAATGTCTACTCTATTAAAGTTGGTGCCCATTAATAGTTGCATACATCACTCACTTCACATACTAAAATAATGTTTGTTATTGGAACCTCTTGTTAAGGTTAGATTTTTCTTTGAGTTGGAGTTTTACTGAAATTCACTTAAGTTCAGCATAGACTTACTGATCTTGAAATAGTACCTTTTTCATTTCTGTATTGTTTTCAAAGCATATCTTCAAATATTATAGTACCTTCTTCCAGAAAAGGAATTTTATAATCTGATAGTAAATGCTATTTTATCTTTCTTTTAACTTTTTTAATGCTTATTAATTTTTTTATTAAATATTTTTTAAATGTTTTTATTAATTTTTGAGAAAGAGACAGCATGATCAGGGGAAGGTCAGAGAGACAGGGAGACACAGAATCCGAAGACAGGCTCCAGGCTCTGAGCTAGCTGTCAGCACAGAGCCTGACGCAGGGCTCAAACCCGCAACTGTGAGATCATGACCTGGGCTGAAGTCAGACGCTTAGCCGACTGAGCCACCCGGGTGCCCCTAAAAAAAAATTTTTTTTTAATGTTCATTTTTGAGTCAGAGAGAGAAGGAACACAAACAGGGGAAGGGCAGAGAGAGAGGGAGACACAGAATCGGAAGCAGGCTCCAGGCTCTGAGCTGTCAGCACAGAGCCCAAGGCAGGGCTTGAGCTCACGGACCACGAGATCATGACCTGGGCCAAAGTCAAACACTTAACTGACTGAGCCACCCAGGCGCCCCAATGTTTATTAATTTTTTTGAGAGTGAGACAGAGCATGAGTGGGGGAGGGGCAGAGAGAAAGGGAGACACAGAATCCCAAGCAGGCTCCAGGTTCTGAGCTGTCAGCACAGAGCCCAACGCGAAGCTTGAACCCAGACGGGAAAATCATGACTTGAGCCGAAGTGGACACTCAATGGACAGAGCCACCCAGCTGCCCCTATTTTATCTTTTTAATTGAAATGTCAAGATGTCTACTATACTATGGGAACCAATAATATCAGACATCATCATGTGTAAAGAGATCTTCCACACAAACAGGTGAATAAAACAGAACAGAATGCGAGCTGAAACATGCGAGCTGAAACATATGCGAGCTGAAACATGAAGATGACTGCCACTTCTCTTTGCTGTCTTTGTAAAAACCTATAATGTAACTTTGTATCATTTTAGTAGTATCTTTTACTGAGAATTTACATTTTCTCCATCTATTTTCCTTGGCAAAATTTACCTGATTCTGCTGTTTCAGAATCAGCAATTGCTACTGTATAGTCTACTTAAAGAAGGAGTGAGGGCACTCTAAATTAAGTAATTTCCAAGAAATACTTACTTTGCAGGTTAAAAAAGAAAACCACACAGGCCAAAAATAGAGTCACATATGCCAGGCCAAGTCATTAGGTTAGGAACCTAACCTAATTAAAGTTTCCACTACTTCCTGAAATGCAGTTTTAACCAATCAGGAATTATCTGGTCAGTATCAACGAGGTCATCGGTTACATGACCTCTCTATCCGGCCCCCAAACAAAGGAAGAGAAGGTAATCCATCCATAAGACTTCCGCCCTTCCTGTTGCTAACTGTCGTACCCAGTTACTACCTATAAAATCTCTCCAGTTTGTGCACCTCCTCTGAGCTCCCCTGTACTTGCTAGATGTGTTGATGTCTGATTCATGAATGAATTAATAAATCCAATTCCTCCAGTTGGATTTTTGTTCTTTAACACCAGAATGAACTTTAGGGGCATATTTGGGCTAATTTTTTTTCCTTTAATGTTTATTTCTGAGAGAGAGACAGAGAGTGACTGGAGGAGCGAGAGGGGCAGACACAGAAGCTGAAGCAGGCTCCAAGCTTCGAGCTGTCAGCACAGAGCCCAACACAGGGCTCGAACCCATGAACCATGAGATTGTGACCTGGGCCGAAGTTGGGATTCTGAACTGACTGAGCCACCCAGGTACCCCGTATTTGGGCTAATTTAAATTTAATAACTTTCTCTCCCTATTCTAAAAGTAATTTTCATTACAGGAAACTAAAATCCAAACACTCTCTCCCAAAAGAGCTCTAACAAAACTACCCATTGTCTTACAGTGTTCAAGTACCTAATGTTAATGCTTTAGTAAATATCATTTGTCCTTCTACTTCGGCAAATACACATACTATAAATGTACATACTATAAAAATAGACTCTTACATACAGTTTCAGAACTTGCTTTTCTCACTTAAGAGAGTATCTTTCCACGTCACTACATATTCCTCTGTATCATTTTTATTCACCTATTATTCTGTTTTTATGACTGAAACTTACTATATTTAATCCCCTATTAGACACTTAAACTATTTATATCCTTTTACAATACTCCAGTTGGGAAAAAGGCATGGAGAAAGAGAAGGTCCAAAATGCAGCCCATCAAAGGTCTATAATGGGAGACAAAAATAAGTAATAATGGCTGAGAACTTTCCAGGATCGTAGAAAGAGGCCAATCCTCAAATTAAGTCAGGCCAAGCAGGATAAATAAAAATCTACACTTAGATATATCACAGCGAAATTGTAACACACAGGTTTATTTTAAAAAACATCTCTTAGGGGCGCCTGGGTGGCTTAGTCGGTTAAGCGTCCGACTTTCGCTTAGGTCATGATCTCGCGGTTCGTGGGTTCGAGCCCTGCGTCGGGCTCTGTGCTGACAGCCAGCTCAGAGCCTGGAGCCTCTTTCAGTCTGTGACTCCCTCTCTCTCTGACCCTCCCCTGCTCACGCTGTCTCTCTCTCTCTCTCTCTCCTATAAGCAAAACATTAAAAAAAAATTAAAAAAAAAAAAAAAAAACATCTCTTAGAAGCAGCCGGAAAGCAAATATCACCTACAAGAGAACTGTAATTATGCCTGACTTCCCAACACCAACAACTGAAGCCATCAGTTAGTGGATTAGTATCTCCAACCATTGACAGTGGTGGAGTTTATAACTGGGACGGTCATGTCATGAAGAGCCTGGGTGTATTTTACCAAAGGCTCTGAGGAAACCAAGAATTTTAAGCAGGAAAGTAACAGATTTGCTAATGGAAAGCCCACTCCGTAGCAGGCTGAGAAAGACTACAGAAGAGAGAAATGCAATAAATCCAGACAAGAAATGAAATAGTAAGCCAACAAAAGGCAGTGAGGGTAGGTAGGAGAAGATAAATTCTAAAGATATTCACAAACTGGTAACTAAATAGGCAATATGAGAGTAAGACAAATATTAACTTGATTTTTCTGTCAATTATAAGAATGCTTTTTTGATTTAGTTCTCTACTATCTATGATTGGACCATGGTTTAATAAATAATCTATTTATTTTACAGATAAATGAATATTGAAGATTCTTCCCTTCAAATAATTCAATTACCATGGGGAAAGGGGGAGAGAATCATTGTAAAAGATTAATTCTCACCTCCTGTACATCACTTCCAAAAGGAATATGTTTATCCATAAATAACATAACCAACATCACAAACTGGTTTTATCTAGTTGGGGACTGAAAAATGGGGAGTATTTTTGCTCACAGCTAGACTAGCCTCTGAAGGCCTCACTCTAAATGACATTAAAGCTACACAGTAGAAGAAAAATACATTAAATAGCCAATTCTACTCATGCTCCTTCACCTTAAAATTAACTTCACATGATATTCGAAAGATATTTCTTACTACCAAAAAATTAAAAAATTAAATATCATAAAAGCCAAAAAAATAATGTCCTAAAAGCTAATCTGCAATGACTTTTATTATTTTATTAATTTTTATTTTTTCTTAAATATTTTATTGTCAAGTTGGTTTCCATATTTTTATTACTTTTAAATGTTCTTTATTTATTTTTGAGAGATGGACAGAGTATGAATGGGGGAGAGGCAGAGGGAGGGGGGCACAGAATCTGAAGCAGTCTCCAGGCTCTGAGCCGTCAGCACAGAGCCGGATGTGGAAGCTCGAACCCATGAACTGTGAGATCATGACCTGAGCCAAAATCAGACGTTTGACTGAGCCACCCAGGAGCCTCTCTAACGTGATGATTTAAAGTACAACCACTGGGGTGTGGGGGAGAAGGGAGAATGGGTGATGGGCATGGAGGAGGGCACTTGTTGGGATGAGCACTGAGTGTTATATGGAAACCAACTTGACAATAAATATATTAAAAATAAATAAATAAATAAAGTGCAGACATCCAACCACATAAGTCAACTCAAGGCTTCTAAGTTTTCTAAAACACTGATCATGCAGTTTCTGTTAAGATATGCCTAGGTCTACTGATATCACTAACTTATAACATTCATATTACTGAAAACTGATCATTAACTCATAACATCTAATTAGCAGACCCAAGGATGAATCCCTTAAAAAAAAAAAAAAAAACTACTCTACACTTTGTTTTCTCCTAGGCCTCTGATCTCCAACAAATAAATCAGGCTTGCAACATTTACCTTTGTGAACACTACCTAACCCTCATGAAGTCTACTGTATTTCATGGGAATATTTAAAATTTATTCCCTGAAATATCAAAAATCTTATTTTAACCAGTTTTGATGAAGAGCTTCCTAAAATCATCACATGCTATACCCCCTTAAAAAAAAAAAACTATATCCTACACACTTTTATGTCCAATAAAAGAGATCATTTACTGTACTGCGCTATCAATACCTATAGTAAACCTGAAACGAGAGCACTCAGGACTACACTAACAACTCCAAGGAGTTGTGTCTTTCAACTTGGGCTGTCTCTTCACGGCTTTGCATCAAATCTGCTTCCTCTAACAATCCTATGTTTATACTATGCCAAATCCACTGCCAAGGTTGCCCAGAAGGAAAAAATAACCAAGCTCATTAAACTGGTAACTCATTTATTCATTCAATTACATATTCAACTCATTAAATAAAAACCCAGTGAATACCCAATATATAATGAGTAGTACACACATATTCTAAACCCTTCCTTTAGAATCTCAGGAGAAATGTGCAAACATAGATAATTACAACACACAGATGACTGTAGGGTGGAGTGAGCTTTTGCAGAGGAAGTCAATATTTGAGCTGGGTCCCAGATGATAAAGAAAAATCATGGTGAACAGGTGCTAGAAAGAGCATAAAGACTTGTAAAAAGTTGGGTTTGGGGGGGACTTGAGCCTGGGTCAAATGTCTCTCGGGTGCCATGCTTTCTTTGCTTTACAAAACTGATTTTTTATAGGCTTTTGCCTAAAGGCAGCTTTTTATTTACCTGCTTTCTAAATGACCAACTCTCCAGATCAGTGCTGTCCAACAGAAATATAATACGAACCACACATGTAATTTTAAATTTTCTAGGAGCCACGTTAAAAAGTAAAAACCGGGTACAAGTTGAGTCCTTGAAATGTGGTATGTATTTTATGACAATGTTCTCTCAATTCAGACTAGCCACATTTCAAATGCTAAACTGGACAATACTGAAAAGTAAGTCTACTGGCTCCCATACTGAATGGCATGGTTCTTTTTCAAGTTTATTTGTTTTGAGGTNGAAAAAGACAGAATCTCAAGCAGGCTCTGCGCTGTTCTGACAAAGAACCCCACAAACCGTGAGATCATGACCTGAGCCGAAATCAAGCTGTCAAGACGCTTAACCTAATGGGCCACCCAGGTGCCCCATGAATGGTATAGTTCTAATTCAGGGGTCAGAACATTTTTTTTCAGTAATGGGCTAGAGAACAAGTTATTTCAGACTTTGTGTATTTCAGACCATATGGCCCACTCCACACACAAACATGGCTGTGTTGGCCAACTCCCGTTCTAGATGGCTAATGTACTGTAAATCTGGCTGACAAAACTGCCAGGTATGTACACGACTTCTTGCAAGTTAACAGAACTATGGTGAATGCTGGTGGCTGCTTCCCCAATAAGGGCATGTGCTTCGTTCCCCTTGCCAGAGACTGACTTGAGACGGAGCATGAGTATCTGTCAGAGCAAGGGCACCATAAAGATGACCCACTCAAGCTAGTTTACTGAGAAGAGTTAAAAGAGGGCCCTTTTCTACATGTGTGGCCAGAGTTTAAGAAAAGCAACAAAGGATAGTGTGGAATTCTAGAACTAGTAACAAGTACCAGGAAAGCTATCCTTAGGCCTCAAAGGGCAAAGGAAGGAAATGGTTAAGGAGACCCAAAGAGAACTATTAGACAGGAGTGATGGTTACCCAGAACAGAGGAAACCAAAGTTATAAACACACTCACCTTACTCTCTGCCCTTGATCTCCTGACAGTCCCCTCTCCACCTGCCGTACCCCCACTCCCATGACCAAATCCTACCAGAAACCACAGGGCATGAGAATCTACGGATGCAGCCCATTAAGGTCAGCCTCCTGGGGCACAAAATAGGGTGGTAAAGAGTAGGGAGACAAAAAGAAGATAACCTGTAATCTAACTATGGCCAATGAGGCATAAGAAGTCTGCTGGGAATTTCTAGCTAAGATTCACTGCTCTAAAGAGAAACCCTAGGTTTCTAGGTTTCCCTAGAAACCTAGGGAAATAGTTGCTCTTCTTCTGACAGAGACTGTTTCGGTTTTTAGTTTGTTTGCTTTACCAGTTTTCTTACCCAGCCTAGAGTTACCAATCCTCTGTCATTATTTCTACCCTTCTCTGCTCACTGCCACCAATTTCCTGGACCCACTGGGCCACATCCCAATCCCAGATACTGCCTGCTATCTGCTCTCTCCGATTCTGAATGGTCATGCACTACAGAGAGAATTAAGAAAATGGGCCCACTCTAAACTGACGTTGTCAAGTCCTAACTGGTCCTGCAAAAGAAAAATGAAATCTTTGTCTTGACCTCTTGATGAATTTAACAGTCCTCACAATCATAGCTCCCAACATTTTCCACCTTCCACAAGTCCCAGCTGGACCAAGCAACCTCCTGTTGATTACTTTGGGTACAAACTCCTTAAATGTTTTCTATCTTTGTTACTTTTCACAATCTTCGATCCTCTTAAGACTCCATTCTTCCCATGTCAGAAGATAGCAGAGGCCATCTCTTATCAATAGTAACTCTTCAAACTGTTGCCTTGATCCTTCCATATCCTTAGAGAGACTGTTCAGATTGTTCTCAACACACTGAGTCACTTATATTGTCCACATTTACATTCAGAGCCAACCAACTCCCTAAAAACGGTTTCTGAAATTATGATATGGATGTCCCCAGTGGCATGCAAAATTAAATCTGAGGTTTACCAACATTTGTCAAGTGTTACATATTTATTTAATGTGTGTGTGTGTGCGCGCACACGCGCACGTGTGTGTTTTAAGTAGGTGCCACACCCAGGCTGGAGCCCAACATAGGGCTTATGACCCTGACATCAAGACCTGACAAGAGTCAGACGTTTAACCAACTGGGCCACCGAGGCGCCACATTAGACAACATATATTCTTAACAGCCCTGTGTGATAAGCAAGATGGATATTTTTAAAATTAGATAAGATTCAAAGAAATTAAACATCTGGCCACAGTCACATGGCCTGGCCAGTAAGTAACTAAGTACGAACTAATACCTGTCTTCTAAACCCCAGTCACACAACAAGCAGCACAAAAAATAAAATTTTGTTTTTAATGAAACCAGACTATCTTGTTTTTCTTAAAAATTAACATTATTTATTTATTTATTTTTGAGAGAGCAGTGTGAGCAGGAGAGGGGCAGACAGAGGGGGAGACATAGAATTCCAAGCAGGCTCCAGGCTCTGAGCTGTCAGCACAGAGCCTGACGTGGGGCTTGAACTCGTGAACCAGGAGGCCATGACCTAAGCTGAAGTTAGACACTTAACCAACTGAGCCACCCAGGTGCCCCTAGACCATTTTGTATTTGTAATGAAAGACCAATAGCCCCAAATTATTTAGCATGAGGACAAAAGATTGAGATTTTCAAGGTGTATTATGGATGATCTATAAAAGCAATAAATGGACATACCAATCACAACTGGTCTATAATTTTTTTTAAAGCTATAAACAGGTTTCTTTTTGTTTTAATGTTTGTTTATTTTTGAGATAGAGGGAACAGAGGAGGGGAAAGGGGGTGGGGAGAGAGGATCTGAAGTGGGCTCCATGCTGACAGCAGGGAGTCCGATGCCCGGCTCAACCTCACAAACCATGAGATCATGACCTGAGCTAAAATCAGATGCTCAATCAACTGAGGTACTCAGCGCACCTAAAGTTATAAACAGGCTTCTATTCTAGAAACTGTATTACTCAACTAGAGTTAACTTTGGTTTGTTTTTCTTTTATTACCAACCTGTTGTCAACTGTATGGGTGGGCTGCCACCCACAATAAGAGAATTGGCCTGTTTATCATTAAACTTTTACAACTCCACATGCCCTTATTTTAAAATCAGTAGAGAATTTCTGGTAAAAAAAAAAATACAAGATTTCATGCAGATTACAATTCTCAGTTGAAGTATTACATAATGGGGAATTACCAAGTTTCCTTAGGATCTGGGACGGAAGAGTCCAGTGTCTTCAATGAGAGGATAAAATACCTTAACAAGCCTAGTACTATTTGTCTCCTTGGTTTTGCATTCAAGGGAAATCTAAGCGCTGACAGGCTATATATAAATCATCCACATAGGTAGGTAGTCAGTCACTGACTAACTACACAGTAAAACTTCAAGCCACATTTTCTGACTTCCTCCTGCCTTTCCAATTGGCTTCCTATCCAGGAAAACAAACCACAAACCCATCTGTACTACCTCCCGTCTCGCCCAACCAATCCAAACACAAGCGCATAATGCTTTACAGTCTTCAACCCCATGCCTTTTCAAACTCTTATCTTTCTTCTGACTTGAAAGTCCTGTCCTCGTCTCTTCTTCAAAGATCCAACTCAAATTCTACTTTGTGAGACACTTCCCTCCATTCTAAGGCAAGTCTCGTCCCCTACCCCATCAGTCTCCTACCCCACTTAGTTACTATTAATTTACTTACTATTTACAACCCAGGACTGTTTTCTGGTTTAGTATCTTATTCACCGAAACTCCCCTAACTAGCAAGCCTGGTATAATGCCTTATTTATAGATCAAAGGTACCGAACAAACATTTGATTAACCTGTTGACTAAAAGGCAGTAAACCAGACTTTAATCTGAGATGTGTGTTGCCTAGGAAGGCATAATCAAATGACAGTTGGGGCACCTGGCTAACTCAGTGGGAAGAGCATCCAACACTTGACCTCAGGGTTATGAGTTCCAGCCCCATGTGGGTGTAGAAGCTACTAAAAAAATGAATTTAAAAAATAAAAATAAATAAATGACTGCTAAGAGCAATTCTTATTCTAAGAACCTAGAATTTCAAGACTGAAACTTTTGATAATATTATTAAAACAATCCAGGTACCAGAATGTTCTTCATAGAACAAAGATTTAAAAATGCAAGCTCTTCCCATAAACTTTTCATCTCTACACATTTCTAGCAACTACACCTTAAAAACTGTTGATTGTAGGAGTGCCTGGGTGGCTTAGTCGGTTAAGCATCCAACTTTGGTTCAGGTTATGATCTTGCAGTCTGTGAGTTTCAGCCCCCACATCACAGCCCCCGCTCTGTGCTGACAGCTCAGAGCCTGCAACCTGCTTGGGATTCTTTGCTTCCCTCTCTCTCTCTGCCCCTCCCCCGCTCAAGCTTGCGTGCGCGCTCTCTCTCCCTCTCCCTCTCTCTCTCTCTCTCCCCCCTTCAAAAATAAACAAACATTTAAAAAAAAATTTTTTTAACTGTCGACGGTATATTTTCCTGATCAATACATGGTTACAACTTGTAATACTATTCCAGTTTTAGGGCTTGGCAACATATAGAGGTAAAACCAGGAAGAATATATCATTAGAAGCAAAACACAATTATTGGCCTTCTCTTTCAAAACAGTCAAGTTATACTTCATATCCTGTTATTTAAAAATTTATGTACCTATTATGCCCAGGCAAAACTGTAATTCAAATGACTTTTAGCAACTCTTCTCAAACACAATTTTGCCTCAAATGCATTATAATTCAGAAAAGAATAATCACTAACAATATTTTGTTTGCCCTCTTAGAATTTGAAATCTTTTCAGGACTATCTTTATTTTTTATTTTATTTTTTAATTTTTTTAATGTTTTATTTACTTCTGAGAGAGAGACAGTGTGAGCAGGGGAGGGTCAGAGAGAGAAGGAGACACAGAATCCGAAGCAGGCTCCAGGCTCTGAGCTGGCTGTCAGCACAGAGCCCAACACAGGGCTAGAAACCACGAATTGTGAGATCATGACCTGAGCCGAAGTGGGACGCTTAACTGACTGAGCCACCCAGGTGCCCCTTTTCAGGACTTTTTTTAAAGTTAAAAAGTTGTCAAAGAAAGCCTTAGCTACTATTTTCCATTTCTTTGGCCTAATCTTCATGTAATAAATTAAGATAGTCAAACTTACTCCTTAAAAGCTATTTTTAAAAGTACTAATTAATAGGCAATAAACTTACTTCTGCTGGCAATTGTTATGTCTCAGCGTACAAAACTTTTTTCAAGTAAATGGAATTCTTCATCTCTCAAAGTGCCATATAATCTATTCCAAAGTTCATATCATCTATGACTGAGAAAACTTCAAGTAGGCATCACATACTGCTATAGGAGTACATTATATTCAGAAAGCAATTTGACAACAACTACCACACGAACCTCAGAAATATGTATTCCTTTGACCTGAAGCAATTTCTAGGAATGTACCCAAGGAAAAATCGCACAAGCTTGAACTTTCACTTATCTGCACTTTCTAAAGTAAACATGTTTTGCTTTTATCTTAACAACAACAAAATGTGCTCTCAACCTACTCAGTTGTTCAAAGCTCTGTGGGGTGGCCAGTTTTATGATTAGACGCATCTATTGGACAAAGGAGAATGATTATAGAATAACAATATTTAAAACTTTTTTCCATATATTTTTGCCAAAGGGTTCACAAAACTTGTTACGAAAGGCATGCTCTCCAATGGTCAGATAGATATATCAAAAATACTGAAACTGAGTAGAACTAAAATATATCCACTGAGCTGTTATCTGTAAAAACACTTAAAACAGTGACTGGCATGGGACAAAACCAGTGTTAGTGGCTCTCAGTAGTAGTAGATTGATTAGTTATAAAAGTGAACAAAACAGCAAAATAAAAGGTAGTGAAGAATAAGTACTATCTGTCAATGAGAAGAAAGGTAGAGAACTTCCTCAACCTGATTTAAAAAACCCCACAGCTATCATAATTAACGGAAAGACCAAAAGCTTACTCCTGGAGACCAGAAACAGGACAAGTTTGTTCACTTTTGCCAATTCTATCTATTCAACACTGTACTGCAATTCTAGCAAGTGCAATTAGGCAACAGAACGAAAAGGCATGCAGACTGGAAATGAAGAAGTAAAGCTAACTCTTTGCAGATAGCATGATCTTGTGCATAAAAAATGCTACAGAAACCACACGTGCAAAAAACTATTAGAGGTAATAAATGAACTCAGCAAGGTTGCAGGATACAGTATCAATATACAAAACCAGCTACATTTCTATATGGCAGCAACAATCAGAAAATGAATTCCATTTACTTTCAGAAAACAAAAACAAAAACAACTCCATTTACAACAGCAGCAAAAAGAATACACTTAGGAATAAATGTAACAAAAAAAAGTGCAAAGCTTGTTCTCTGAAAAATATAAAATACTGCTGAAAGAAATTAAAGACAACCTAAATAAACGGAAAGACACCTAGTAGTCAAATTGACAAGGACAGAAAATAGAGAGCGGTGGTAGGAACTGAGGAGTTCTTTAATGGAGATAGTTTCAGTTTTACAACTTGAAAAACTTTTGGAGATCTGGTGCACAACAATGTGAATATACTTAATGCTACCAAACTGTACACTTAAAAATGGTTAAAATGGTAAATATTGTTAGGTATATTCTTACCACAATTAGAAATTTAAAATATAATAAATAATTCTTAAATGGGAGGCGCCTAGGTGGCTAAGCTGGTTAAGCATCCGACTTTGGATTTCACCTCAGGTCATGATCTCATGGTTTGTGGGTTTGAGCCCTGCATCAGGCTCTGTGCTGACAGCGCAGAGCCTGCTTGGGATTGTCTCTCCCTCTCTCTCTGCCCCTCCCCCACTCATGCTGTCTCTGTCTCTCTCAAAATAAGTAACATTTAAAACAATAATTTTTAAATGGGCAAAGGACTTAACAGACATTTCTCCAAATAAGATATATAAATGGCCAACAGACATAACGTCACCCATCATAAGTGAAATGCACATCAAAGCCACAATGAGATATCACCTCACACCTGACAGGATGGCTACTATCAAACAAACAGAAAATAAAAAGGGTTTGTGAGGATGCGAAGAGACAGAACCCTTATGAGAACCCTACTGGTGAGAACGTAAAATGTTGTAGCTGCTATAGAAAACACTATGGCTGTTCCTCAGAAAATTAAAAACAGAATTACCAGGGGGGCCTGGGTGGCTCAGCTGGTTAAGCGTCCAACTTCATGATCTTATGGTTCAAGGGTTTGAGCGCTAGGAGCGCAGAGCCTGCTTGGGATTTCTCTCCCCCTCTCTCTCTGCCTTTCCCCCACCCACGCTTTCTCTCTCTCGAAATAAACTGTTTAAAAAAGTTTAAAAAAATAATAAACAAAAAGAGAATCACCATATGATCCAACAATTCTACCTCTGGATATATACCCACAAGAAATGAAAGCAGAGTCTCAAAGAAATATTTGTACAATCGTGTTTACAACAAAAAAGTCTAAAGCAACCCAAGTGTCCATCAATGGACGAATAAATAAGGCTTTAAAATGGAAATTCTTATTGTGATAAAAACACTTTACAGGAGAGTCACCCTCTTAAATTTTTAAGAGTATGGTACAGCACTGTTAACTATGTAAGCTCAACCTCAGACCTCAACGGCTTATTCATCTTTCATAACTAAAAACTTCATACGCTTTCAACAAGAACTCCCCATTTCCTCTAGACTCTAGTAACCATCATTTGTTTCTACAAGTTTGACTACTTTAGATACTTCCCATAAGTAGAATCATACAGTATTTGTTCTTCTGTAACTGGCTTACTGTACTTAGAACAATGTCCTCTAGGTTGGGGCACTGGGGTGGCTGAGTCAGTTGAGTGTCCGACTTTGGCTCAGGTCATAATCTCGCAGTTTGTGAGTTCAAGCTCACTGCTGTCAGCACAGAGCCCGCTTTGATCCTGTCTCTCTTTCTGCCCCTCCCCTGCTTGTGTGCCCGAGCTCATGCTCTGTCTCAAAAAAAAAAAAAAAGAAATCCTTAAAAAAAGAATTACGCAAGCTGAGTATAAGGAAAAAATCCTTAGGGCTATGTCAAAATGATCGGATCACAAGACAGTCAGATGAGGGGCGCCTGGGTGGCTCAGTCAGTTAACCGTCTGACTTTAGCTCAGGTCATGATCTCACGGTTCATGGGCTCGAGTCCTGCATCAGGCTCTGTGCTGACAGCTAGCTCAGAGCTTGGAATCTGCTTCAGATTCTGTGTCTCCCTCTTTCTCTGACCCTCCCCTGCTTACTCTCTCTCAGAAATAAATAAAACATTAAAAAATTTTTAAAAAAACAACAAACAAGACAGTCAGATGTGAGCTCTTGACGGCAGTGGGTCTCACCCAGCGATGCCAGTCAGCATTGTCCAGAGAACTTTCCCAAACTTAACATTCCTGACCCTTCCCCTCAGATTCTAACCAGTAGGTCTATAATGGGATCCAATAAGCTGTTTTTCTTTGTTGAATGATTTCTTTTCATTCTACACGTGAATTTTATGTGTCAGTTTGACTGGGCTAAGGAATGCCCAGATAGTGGATAAAACATTATTTCTAGGTGTAACGGTGCTTCCTGAAGAGATAAGCATTGGAATCAGACTCCGTAAGAAAGATCACCTTCCCCCGTGCCAGAGGGCCTGTGAACAGAAGGCAGAGGAAGGACAAATGCGCACTCTTGACTGGGCTGGGCGTCCATCTTCTCCTTTCCCGGTTCTCAGGCCTTTGGACTGGAGCTATACTGCCGGCTTCCCCGGGACTCCTGCTTGTGGATGGGGATGGTGTGACTTCTCAGCCCCCATCTGAGCCAATTCCTCATAATAAACCTTCCCGTGTATCTCTACCTATCCGACTGGTTCCGTTCGTCTGGAGGACTCCAATGCGCACACCAACGGACTGTCTCCAACCTGAACCTACGTGTCACCTGGGAACCTCATTAAACTAAAATCTTCAAAAAAATACAAATAAAAACTGAAATAAATCTTATTCAGTAAAGAGGAGTGGAGGCAGTTCTAACAAGCTCTCGGGTGAGGCAGACAACCCTAGTCCTGTGTGGGAGGCCACACTGGTGCCATGGCTTGCTACCCAGAGGCCACATTTTACCCGTCTGCTTTCTCCTCAAAGTGAACAAATGTTAAAACAAGTGCAGAAACATATTCTATTTTCAGATCAGCATTATAACCAAGGTGGAGGTCAAACTTCCTGTTTTAAGTTAAACATTTCAATTTTTAGTAACTGCATTGGAACCCAGAATTTTAAACCTTGATGAACTAACAATAGAGAGTAGTGAAAATATGCAGAAATTAGAGTAATTTAAAAGCTTTTTAAAACCTGGGACATAAAGAGAAAATTGTAACTGGTGGCAGAATGCTGCAATAAAAAGTGATTTTTCTGTCTCCAAGACAGACAACATGGATTATCATCCCGTCCCCAAATCACAGAAGGGGAATGTTCTACTCCGTGTTGGCTCATCCCTGTGTACAACTTTCACATTATATATCACACTAAAACTAGCCACGTGTAATAGAGATATTTCATAAATAGCTAATTAAAAGCCTAACAATCAATAAACCTCATTATGCAAACTTAAGCAGCAACATTTATATTCCTGGTGAGACCCACCTGCTGTATTTACAATTAAATTTAAGGAAGAAAAGCAAAAATAAAAAAAAAAAGTCCTTTTATGAAAGAGGTCTCACGATGCCAAAGACGACTGTCTCAGAAAGTTCCACCCCTAGCTGTTAACCAAACAAGGCTCAAATTTCATATCCTTCTTGAAATCAAACCCTTAAGAATGTCACTGTGAAACTAAATAGGCTGATGCAACAGATGACATCAGCTGGAGTTGTGTTTGCAGGTCTATCAATCTTAAGCATAAGCCTTGACCTTAACAACAAGCCCAGTGTCATACCCTCTGTATTTGTGTGTTAGGCAAACTTAGATAGAAGTAATAGAACTCCCTATTCTCTCCCTCCCCCACGCTTTACAGCCCTGTGCTGAATTAGCTTAGGTACTCTGCTAATTACTCTATGCTCATTACATCTGTTAAGAGTAATTAGTAGCATTTATTTGCAGTAATCTAATTATGCCAACTGGGGGAGGAGTTCTCATTCACTTAATGGGGGCAAACACAAGTACCGACCATAGCTATAGCCCCAGCACCTTGCCAGGCACTGATAATGATTGATGGGTCAGGGGGTGAAGGAGTGAATAAATGGATGAATGGTGTCTAAAACACAGTAGATACCCCAAAAATGTTCACTGAATTAATTAACAAGCGCTTATCTTCTAATTTTTTGTTCCCAGATATAGAAAACTCCAAGTAACATAAATCCAAAATTAGACACTGCAAACTCCCCTTGTATCAATAAGGCTCACCTCTATGACATATGCAGCAATTCGCACACCACTGTCACCAGTACAAGGCAGCTGTGACTGGCACTTAAATCATAGTGTTCTCTTTATCAATTTATTTTTCACTTCCGTGCCTTCACACTGCCTAACAGTGTGCCAGTAAGTGGGTATACTTATAAAGGGAGCTTATAAGCCCACTTATGAAGAGAGCTAAACAGATGGCAATCCCAGAGCGCCCCGCTGGCTCAGTGGGAAGAGCTGGTGATTCGTGATCTCAAGGTTGTGGGTTCAAGCCCTGTGTTGGGTGTCGAGATCACTAAAATAATAATTAGGAAAAAAAGAGAGAGAGAGATGGCAATCCCTATTCTAAAACACTGAATTTGTTCTTTTTTCATAACTCACCTCAAAAAAATTAAAAGCCTCTCTCACAGCTATTTAGCTCTCACTGATCTTTGGATCAAGTTTGCTTCTCTTTCTTTAGTACACTGACTACGAAGCCCATTGCCATGGGCAAAGACCCTCAATCAATAAATATCGTAGGCACAGGCCATGTGGACTCCAGCAAGCATCTCATCTACAAGCATGGGGGCACTACCAGGAGAACCATTGAGAAGTGAAGGCAGCAGATGAGCAAGGGCTCCTTCAAATATGCCCAGGTGCTAGACAAGCCTAAGGTAGAGGGAGAGTATGGCATCACCGCTCACACCCCTATGGAAGTGTGAGAGCAGCAAATACTACATCACCATCATCAGTGCCCCAGGCCCCAGGGACTTCTTCAGGAATGTGATCACTGGACATCCAAGGCCAATGAGCCATGTTCATCATGGCAGGGTCATGCAGGAGTTCGAAGTGGGCATTTTCAAGAAGGGCAGACCTTCTAGCGTGTGCTGTGGCCTACACGCCGGGCCTGAACCAGCCCATGGCTCACACTGGCCATTAAGAGGGACTCCACCAAGCCTACCTGCAGCACTATGCACTTCCATATCACCTTAGAAGTGAGCACCTACCTGAAGAAGATGAGCTCACAAGCTGGCCATGTGGCCTTTGTGCCCATCTTGGGCCGGCACAGCAACAACATGCCCTGGCTGGAAGGTCAGGAGGACAGATGAACCACCACCAAGTGACTGCTGGAAGTCTCTGGATTCTACCCTCCCACCCACTAACCCAGTCAACAAGCTCCTAAGGCTGCCTCTGCAAGACATGTACAAGATCAGAGGCACTGGAGGCACCTGGGGGCTCAGTCAGTTAAGCATCTGACTCTTCATTTCCACTCAGGTAATGATCTTGTGTTTCGTGGGTTCAAGCCCCCCATCAGGCTCCACACTGACAGCATGGAGCCCGCTTAAGATTCTCTCTCCCTCCCTCTCTGCCTCTCCCCAACTGGCTCACATGTACTACCTCTCATATTAAATAAATAAGCTTAAAAAAAAAAAGGGGGGGAAGAAAGAAAGAAAAAGATCAGGCATTGTGCCAATGGCCAGTGGTCACCCTTGTGACCTCACCAGAGGTCTGAGGAGAAGCACCATGAGGCCTGTCTAAAGACCTGCCTGGTGACAACACGGCTTCAACATGAAGAATGTGTCTGTGAAGGACACTACTTGTGGAAAAGTAGGTGGAGACAGCAGGAACGAATGCCCCCATGGAAGGTGGCAAAGTTGTGGCACAGGTGATGGTCTTAAACCACCCTAGGCAGATCCGTGCTGGCTGTACCCCAGTGCCGGGCTGCCGTACGGCTCCCATCTCCTGAGCTGAGGGAAAAGACTGACCAACACTTGGGCAAGAAGATAGAAGACAACTGAAAGCCCTGAAGTCTGGTGACGCAGCCACTGAGCAGACAGTCCCTGGCAAAGCCATGCATGTAGAGACCTTCTCCAAGTACCCACCGCTAGGCCATTAGGGACATGAGACAAATGGTGGCCCTTGAAGTTATCAAGGCAACAGATAAGTCATCTCCTGTCAGCAAGGTCCTGGAATCAAAGGTAGCGAAGAATGTCCTCTACAGTGTCCTAAGCAATCTTCACTATAAAAACTACTTAACAGTCTATGTATTTACTGAGAAAGATTAATAAAACTTAAGTAGCTGGAGAGAAAAAAAAAAGTAAAAGCCTCACCATTACCAGATGTCCCTTGGGACTCTTTTGAAGGCTTTTTCTGGTCTTCCTTTTCCTCAGAACTTTCCTGAGACTTTGACGGCCGTTTTCTGAGAGACGTCTTCTCTTCACCCACCATTGTCTTGTCTAGAGAGGAAGACATGAAAAGCTTTTGTAGGCAAGGAAAACTTCCTTTCTTCCCTTCTAGGTTTCTGGGCTGGTCTGATAATTAAATTGACGTAAGTCAGATTACCATGAGAAAACTTTAATTTTGTATGTATGGGAGCCCATAAAAATAGGGGACACAAAGAAATGACCAAAGCAGGCAACTCTGTACCTTTTCAAAAAAAGAAACAATAAATGTGTGAAGAACTGACAAGAAAAAGGGGTCTGGACTTGAGGGAGTAAATTAGTGAAGAAGTAACAAGGTTTGTTAAATAGCTTTCCCAGCCCTAAATTCCTTGGTGATAGGGCTGCCTTCTACCCTCCTGATACAGGGAGGGTACCTTTCACGTGGAGATTCCCTGTTTTCAGGCAGACAAAAGAGGGTCAGAATGTCTTCCTTACACTGGATGTAAAGTAACTATAATTCAAAATAATCAATATGCCAAAGTAGCACATTCTGGGGTGGCATATTTTGCTCCCCTTCGCTTTAAAGTATCTGGCTTAAGCAAATGTCACAGTATCACCATATTTAGGAGAAATATTTATTCTCTTCCTCTGGTTTTACTTTATCATGGTTAAGCATTTTCTGAGTACAACACACTGTAAATATTTAAAGAAATTAGTCCTTAAAAAGTAATGGGTTTCAAAGGCCCTTATTTAAACAAAGCCCCCATTCCTTTTTTTTTTTTTTTTGAGAGACATAGCAAGAGTGGGAGAGAGGTAGAGAGAGAGGAAGACACAGAATCTGAAGCAGGCTCCATGTTCTGAGCTGTCAGCACAGAACCTGACATGAGGCTCCAACCCACAAACCATGAGATCATGACCTAGGTCAAAATCAAGAGATGGACACTAAATCAGCTGAGCCACCCAGACACCCTACAAAGCCCCCATTTGTAAAGAACAATTTTGTTGAACAAGGCAGAAATATCTGAAAAATTAAGAATTGAATAACAGAAGATAAGTACACAGACCCCACAAAGTAGAGTACACTTAACATCAAGGGGTGCTGGGTGGCTCAGACAGTTAGGCGTCCGCTTCTTGATTTCAGCTCAGGTCATGATCTCATGGTTCATGAGATCGAACCCCCACATCAGGCTCTGTGTTGTCAGCGTGTAGCCTGCTTGGGACTCACTCTTTCTCTCTCTCTCCCTGCCCCTCCCCTGCTCTATCTCAAAAATAAATAAACTTACCAAAAAAAGTCAAGTCAATGGTAAAAGCAATACCTAAAGTTCAGAGACAGAAGAGACCACTAAGAGATGCAAAGGTTTCACAGAAAAGGTATCTGAATGGAGTCCTAAAGGATGAGAACGGAGCACTCTATGGATGAGAAAGGGTTAAAACTAGGTCCTTATAAGTCCTGTCAGAGACCATAAATTGATGGGACTACTTTACTGGAGGACAGGAAACAAGCTCTTGTTGAGCATCTAAAAGTTCAAGGACTCTGCTGGCCGCTTTAAATTTTTTTATCTAATCTTCGTAACTCTATAAAAAAGGTATTATTAATCACAGTTCACATAAGAAAAAATAAGGCTCAGAGTAGTGCCTTCTGCGCACATACCAGAAACATACCTATAATAGAATGAGTTGAGGTTTTTAAGAATGCGCACCAGGGGAAACTGTGGGGGAATCTCAGAATACCAGAAATGACTTCTTTAGGACTTGGGACTGGCTAGATGATTTTTTTGTAAAAGTCCAAAGAAGTAGGGGTTGACTCTGGCTTGGGCGCAATCAGAAAGCGGGAACAATTCTATGATTCAGAAGATCAACAAATCTTCTCCACAGGGAGGCCAAAGCTATAACCAGCAGAACAGCAATAATCATTCACGTTAGCCTGGAGAGGGGGTGGTAGATATTTTGTGACTTGAACGATGTTCATGTTTTGCCTAGGTTAAGACATGATTTTAGCATATTGTTTTGTCTTGATCCGTCACGGTCACAGAGCAGCCTTATCTGATGCTGACGTTCAGTGGAATTGTTTGTGTTCAACAGAAGGACACCAAGAAGACCCAGATGGCAAGCACCAGACCTGCCCACATGGCGGCCTCGCTGATAGTATCAGCACAGCTCTGGGACTCCACGGCTACTCACTTCTCTTCTCAGTGAATGGCCCAGGACCACACAGGGCCAGATTTGAGCCTAGGTCAGATCCAAACCACAAACATCATTAACTATCTGAGTGTTGTTTTTTTTTTAAGTCGGTTAACAGAGAAATGTGATGAAGGAAAAGACTAGAAAGGAGAGCTAAACTACAGCGGCCTAAGAAACGAGGACTGTTTTTCAGTTAGGCAGTGGTGAGCCCATTCTAAACACTGAAAATATGATCAAAGTCAAATTTCAGGCAGATCAATATCAACACAGTACAAGGTTTACTCCAAAGCAGTATTTTAGTATGTTTTCCTTCCTTTTTTTTTTCTTTTATAGTTTATTTATTTTTGAGACAGAGAGAGACAGAGCATGGGCGGGGGAAGGGCAGAGAGAGAGAGGGAGACACAGAATCTGAAACAGGCTCCAGGCTCTGAGCTGTCAGCACAGAACCCGACGTGGGGCTCAAACCAACAAACTGCAAGATCATGACCTGAGATGAAGTCGGATGCTTAACCAACTGAGCCACCCAGGCACCCCTACTGTATTTTCCTTAATGTGAAACAAAAAGAAAAATAATGAAGTACTCACCACATTATCTTTAAAGTTATATATTTTTAAATTTTAATATTAGTCTTCCTAAATTTTTATGTTACAATGTCCTTTCCCATACAAAATGCAATACAGGAAGAGTTTGACTGTTTTCTTAAATACTACTGCTCAGCAACGTAAAAATCAGGCTAATCTAGATCAATTTTTCCAGAAATCAAACAAATGAAACAGAATTATGGAACAGCAGATGAATACATGAAGTCGAAATTTTAGGAGACCCACGAGAGCCAATTCAGAGGAACCTAGGAAAGAGGTCAGGGCAACCGATAAATTTAAAAGTTCTTTGTGTAACAGTGACAGAGGAAGCTGGAAGGGCATCTAACTCTCCAACAGAAAGATCCGAGAAGAACTGACCACTGGGAGATGACCACAAAGTGAGACATCAGGAAGTAGAAAAGAAATCAGGTGGGGGCTGGGTGGCTCAATCAGTTAAGCATCGGACTCTCTTGGCATCAGCTCAGGTCATGATTTCATGGTTTCATGGGTTCGAGCCCCTCATCGGACTCTGCAATGACAGGGTGGAGCCTGCCTGGGATTCTCCCACCCTCTCTGCCCTCCCTTGCTCATGCTGTCTCTGTTTCTTTCCAAATAAATAAATAAACTAAAAAAGAAAAGAAAAGGAATCAGAGAAGAAAACAACAGATAAAGAAAGATCCAAGGGGCACCCGGGTGGCTCAGTTGGTTAAGTGTCTAATTCTTGTTTTGGCTGAAGTCATGATCTCATGGCCCGTGAGTTCACGTCCCACACCAGGCTCTGGGCTGACATCGCAGAGCCTGTTTGGGATTCTCTCTCCCTCTCTCTCTACCCCTCCCTCGCTTGTTCTCTTAAAATAAATTTAAAAACTTTAAAATTTTTTAAAAAAATAAACAGCTTTATGTATCCTACTCAACAAGATCTTTGACAACTGTTCTTAATCAAGGATAGGGAGGGGTGCCCTAGACTTTTAGGGTATGTAGAAACTTCAATTATTTCAATAACTGAAATAATTACACGTTTTATTACATAAAGCAAGCTGTACAGGCTGACTAAAACAATGCTACTTTGCTTTGGCTGAGACTCTATCAATGCACTGAGAAATCAATTATCTCATGCTGATTAAAAGCACTAATTAAGAGGTGAAATAACTACTTAATAAAACAAGTTGACAGACAAATGCTGTTTAAAAAGCAAAAAAAAAAAAAAAAACCCAGAAAAACACTTAAGCATGGATATGCTATAGAATAATGAAAACATTATTAGAAGAGTTCTTGGTGACGAGACCAGGGACCAACAACCTAATCTAGAGAAGAAAGCTTTACTTCAAAAGTTAAAACACACGGTACTGAGTCTGCACAATTATTCTGCCATAATTTAAGTCTTATTAAAATATTAGTACTTATTAAAGTATTAAAATAAATACTTATTTTAGAAGTGACCCGAATAAGAAAAGTGTTAACTCTACGTAACAAAATCTGTGTATCCTAATCCATACGAACTTCTTTGGCCTCAATTTCCTCTCCTTAGCAGGAAGTGAGAACTGTGAAGGCCCGAATTTGGTATCTGAACACTAAGTAGTTTACACTCCTGCTCCATCATACCACTGTAGCCTCGCTAAATCCTCCAACCTCTCTGGAACCTGTTTCTTCATCTAGAAAATGAAGATAGGGGCGCCTGGGTGGCTTAGTCGGTTAAGTGTCTGACTTTCGCTTAGGTCATGATCTCGCGGTTCGTGGGTTCGGGCCCCGCATCGGGCTCTGTGCTGACTGCCAGCTCAGAGCCTGGAGCCTGTTTCAGTCTGTGACTCCCTCTCTCTCTGACCCTCCCCTGCTCACGCTGTCTCTCTCTCTCTCCTAGAAATAAATAAAACATTAAAAAAAAATTAAAAAAAAAAAAGAAGATAAACACTACTGCACAGAGTGATAACAAAAGAAGATAATACACACTAAAGTGCCACCATTATTGACAACCGAGTTTGAAAGCTTAACTAAGTAATCTGATGCGTGTACGTCTCCCACCTGTATGCTAAATGGCAGTCAAACATTAAGCCACATCATCCCTCAAATTCCACTGTTTGCTTTTATGATATACTAGATGAGGGTAAACAAAGGGCCATATTTATATACTTTCTCAAATGCAGCTCAATGTTTCTAAGAAAACATTAACAAATTGTATTACTGTCATACATACAGATGTTAGGAAGGATAAATCACTTAAAATGGCACAGCTCAATGTTGACCAAATCCGCAGATCATGTAAATCATAAGATTTGAGGGGATATCTGAATCTCATTCACTCCCCCCTCCCTCCCCACCGCTAACTTTTCCACACTTGAACTTCAATATCCGTGTACATAGATCCATCCAACACCCTGGGCTGTCAGCTCTCTGACTTCCTCCCATCTCCAACAAGCTGTTCTCATGTTCCAGTCATACCTTCCCCTTGAGCTTACTGTTAACCAACAACTGTACCATGTCCATAATTCTGATTTCCAGCAGCTGAACTACCAGTGTTCCCTCTAATTCCATTCTTCTCACAGTCTTACCTATCTCAGTTAATGGTTAATGGTCTTCCCCATTTCAGTCTTCACCTAGATATTAAACAAAGCCTAGGAGTCATCCTCAATTCTTTACTTTCCCTTATCCAATCCAGCAGCAGCCTATAAAATAAATACCCAACTCTGATGTCTTCTCACCACATCCACCACCTATACCAGAGCTGAAGCCACTGTCCCATCTCATGTAGCCTCCCAACTGGTCTTTCTCCATTTTCTCCTTTCTGGTCTATTTTTTAACAAAGCACCCAGACTAATTCTTTTAAGGTGAAGTCGGAGCAAGCCACTCCCCTGATCAAAACCCTTCAAACACTGGATCTTGTTCTAAGTCACCACCATTGTCTAGCAACTCTTCCATGATCTGCTGCTCACTCCCTGCCTCTCCCCAGGCACCCACAACTTCCCACAACCCTTTCACTTGCTCTGCTCGAGTGACTCTGGCCTTCTGCTGTTCTCCGAACAAGCCACAAGCATTCCTACTCACAGTCTTTGCTATTTCCTTTGCCAGGACTATCTGCCCCAGATACTATCAAGGCTTTCTCCTTTGCTTCATTCAAGTGCTCTGCTCAAATGTCCCCTCCTCGGGGTCTCCCCTGTCTACCTTTAACTAAACACTCTTGCACCCTGTTACTGTCTTATCCCTTACCTTCCTTTATTTTTCTTCAGAGCACTTACTGCCCAACGCATTATAGTGTTTATTGTCTATCAGCCCCACAAGACGTTAATTCCCAAGAAAAGCAGAATTTTGTCTCGTTTGCTATTTTATCCAAGCATCTAGAACCATACCTGGAACACACTCTGCATTTAATATACATTTGTTGAGTGGATAAAGTGTTACCAGGCATTTTCACATGTGTTAAGGAAATGAAACAATGAGGGCACCTGGCTGGCTCAGTCTGGAGAGCACATGACTCTTGATGTCAGGGTCATAAGTTCAAGCCCCACAATGGGCATGAAGCCTACTTTAAAAAACCAAACAAAGTGCTGAATAAATAAATACTTCTTAAAAATTAAAAAAAAAGGAAATGAAGGAATTGAAACAAATGTCCACTTCCCATGCCCATGAAGCAACCATTAACCGAATAGCATGAGAGCTGAAAAGGTGTTCACTTTTATTTCTAACTTTACCTACTAATGCTAAAAGATAAATGTAAAAGATACATATAAAAAGATAAATATAATGATTAATGAAGGCATTTACCTAGCTTGTGATTTAAATTATATATCTAATATAAATATACATAAAAAGGATCTGTTCTAGAACTCAGGAGTTTTCATCAGCATCTGCTGTTCAGGACACAATTCTACACTTAGGTTGTCCAAGAAACAATTTGCTGACAAATCCCATGTCCTCTGCTCCACTGGATAATCTCTTAAGCTTGAGATTATCTTCCTGAAATGATTCAAATAATTAGAAAAACATTATAAATAATGGCTAGTAAATTCCCTTTACTGGGTACTTACTGTCTGCTCTGCTCTCTGATATGAACTTTGTTTACATTACCTCCTTTAATCCTAACAATAACCCTATAGGATAGGTAATCCCGTGTGGCATCCTCAACCAGAAAAGGGCAGTGATTGCCGGCAGCAGAACTATAGATGACAGTAAGGAAAAAAAGTAGGAAACAATATTAAAAAGCGAGAGCAAGAACAGGTCTTTCAGTGTGGGATCAAAAGGGTTAGGTTTCTTGTAAGTCCCATAAATCATCCTTGTGTCAAAGCAGACCTTCAAGTTCATGCTCTAATGACCTGGTACACCTTAAAAAGGCTACATTAGTTTAAACACAGAAGGCAAGAAAAAAGCTTTTTAATTTGCATCGAAAAAATTTTGTTAAGAAAAAAAGAGAAAAACGTGTTAAGTTCTGGCACTTGAAAGGTATATGCCAAGTATGGGAAATTCATGTAGATTAGGCACTTCTTTCTACAATGATGGTAGGAAAAGGTGTTGCAATAATACAGAGGTCTACGTCATTATACTGTACACACACACACACACACACACACACACACACACAAAAGGTATAACAAACCATTTAGGGAAGTCAAACAAATCCTCACAGCAGAAGTGATATTAAAGCTAGAGCTGAACGAAAAGACAGAAGTTTCTAGGTATCAAAACAGGATGGGAAGAAGAGAACATTCTATGATAAGCATGAACAAGTAGAGACCTTGCTGACAGACTCACAATTTCAAATACTCTCTGGAGGTCTACTACAGTACCAAGCCCTGGGATACAAAGTGACTACATAACAGCCTGTGGCCTCAAAGAGTAAAAATCTAGTGATTTTTTAATTATAGCATAATATAATTATAACATATATAACAGCTAGTGATATTACAGAACCGTAACTGAGATGTACAGAGTATTAGGGAAAAACAGGCCTGGCACCCAACAGAACTTAGGGGCAATTAGGAAACATTTCCTGAAAAAAAAATCTAGGTTAAATCTTAAAGGAAGAAAAGGAATTAATGCTGGAATGAGAAAGGGCAAGAACAAAAGGTCAAGGGCTCTTAGGGCTGATTAAGAATTTGCAACTTAAAACAAGGAGCTGCAGAGGTTTTAAACAAAAGGGTGGGGGCGGCTGGCAGGCTCAGTCTGTGGAGCGTGTCACCTTGATGTTCAAGCCCCTGGGTGCGTGCAGAGATTACTTAAAAAAAATTTTTTTAAATATATAAAAAAGAAACAGGAAGGTGACTTCATACTTGTCTTTTAGTAAGATAATTCAGACACCAACGTAGAGGATGAGAGACCGGCAGGGAGAAAAATTAATTAGCACGCGCGCGCGCGCACACACACACACACACTAAAGTCCTGAAATAAGGCTCTAACAGCAGGTGATGATTAAGTGAACAAATGATTTCATGAAAAAATTAGAGATAAGGGAGAGAGATCTACAAACATTAAGCAGAGGCATTGATGATATCCAGGTGGTTACATCCAGAAGGCATCCAGAAATGTAGATCCAGAGTTTATTAACTCAACTGACTAAGGTTCTGGGTGTACCAGTGAGATAAGTAACTACAGGAGAAATGAAAGGAGTAGATAAGTTCAGCAGAATGTGCCTTTGGGTCAGCCCAGTGACAATGATAAGCAGACAGGTGAACAGTCTAGTCTGGACTAGAGACAGAGATCTGGATTCATTGGTGGCAGTGGCCTAAGGCACGGGATGGAAATAGACCAGGGAGAGCCCACAAATTAAGAAGTTACCTAGGAGGAGGCACCTAACTGGCTCAGTCAGAGGAGTGTGCAACTCTTGATCTCCAGGTCGAGGGTTCAAGCACCACACTGGGTGTAGAGGTTCTAAAAAAAAAAAATTAATAAATAAACTTAAGAAAAAAAGAAGTTACCTAAGAAACAGCAAAGCTAACATTTATGAAACACTTACTGTGGTTCATTTAATCCTCACAACAATCTATGCAGTAGATACTATTATCCCATTTTACAGGTGGTTACGCAATTTTCCTAATACTACAAGGTACCTCAAGAACAGTGAAAAAGTAAAGCCTAGTTGAGATTAGAGAACCAGAAGCAAGTAATATTAGAAACCCAGTTAGAAAATTCAAGAAGTAATGTGATCAATATCATGGAAAATTCAAGTAAGACTAAAAAGGAAAAAAAAAAAGAAAAAGGAAAAGGAAATAAAAAAAGAGGGTTGGACATAGGATATTTCACAATTTGGGGACATTAATAGCTACAATTTACTTGTATATTTCATTCCAAGAAGGACAAAAAAATATATTGGGTTGGGTTGCAAAATAAGTTGAGGAAGTAAAGACAGTGATCACGAGACCAGTCTCTCAAGAGGTCCAGCCATAAAGGAACCAGGAACTAATATTTACTAAGCCAGTAACATTTAATGCTGGGCAGCAGGACATAGCCATCAGTATCTCACTGAAATGTATCATTTAAAAAAATCTCACTTGCATTTTAAAAGCTACAAAAGATTCAGAAACCCTATGAAACTTGTTCAAAGTCAAGAGTCAGTAAATGACAATGGAAACATTTACACTTGAAGTGACAAAGAGCTGACTAGATAGCTATTTCAAAATACAGCACAGACTAGACACTATTTCTTAAGAATCCAATCTGTGCATTGGTTTCATAAAGCTCAGTGTGATCATATCTAATTTGCCTGAAGAAAGGGAAGAAAAAAAAGACTTCAGAAACAAATGAACCATGTTGGAAAGAATATCAACTTTAGCCTGCCTGCCGTGTTCCTATTATAAGGCGTTCAGGGGTACTGAGGTGACTCAGTCGGTTAAGTGTCTGACTCTTCATTTCTGCTCAGATCATGATCTATCTCATGGTTCATGAGGTCGAGCCCTGCATCCAGCTCCCCACTGACAGTGCAGAGCCTGCTTGGGATTCTCTTTCCCTCTCGCTCTACCCCTACCATGCTCACTCTGCGTCTCTCTTAAAATAAACAAACATTAATTATTAATTAAAAATAAGGCTTTCAAGAGAACCTATAAATCTATAAAACAGTGTGACCAACTTTGCTATATCACTCTCACATTCAATGGAGAAAAAGAGAACAATTGCAAATAAATTTACAATCCAAAACATAAAGTTTTTCCCCCTTCCTTCCAAACAAAGGTTTACCCAACTACAACCCTACACAACACGTCTATATCAAACAACTACATCATTAAGCCAGCTGGCTAAACTGAAGAACCCAGACAAATTCTCATTCACACACTTCTGTATGGTCAATATACTCATTTATCCTTTGCTGATAAATTTCAAAAAAAAAAGTTGTTAACTGGCCTTTGTTTAAAAAAAAAAAAAAAAACTTTTCCTATTTCCTTCCCAAAGGAAACAGGTACTTTTACCTAGTTAATATTTTCCATTCAAAAGCTCCTTCCTCTGTTCTCCAGCTCGTTTGTTTTTTCATTGTGCCAGGTGCTAGACCAGACTCTTATAATTCAGACATAAATAATATGCACTAGCTAGCCCGGGCTTCATGAAATGTACATGCCAGTAGAGGAAACAAAGTATCTAAATGACAAACACATTACAATTGATGATTAACTGCTGCTAAGGAAAACAAGAGTACTATGAGAGCTTACCAGAGATAGGTTGGGTTTCCTGAAGTGACATTTGAGAAATGTGTTGGATTTGAGGAAAGGAGAGAATGGCACATTACAGGTGAAGGAAATCCCTACGACTAGAAGAGAGTAAAGAGAAAGAGGCTTTCTTGGAACAAAAATAAAATCAATGTGGCTTGAGCCTAGAGAACCAGGAGGGAAGTGGCCAAAAAGAAAGGGAGATGGAAGAGTGGCAGCAGTATTTTGGTCTTTCTCCAAAGGGAATGTGAAACGTTTGAGAGTTCCAATCATGTGATGCACTGGGACACGTGCACTTTTTAAGAATCACTCTTGAATACATCAGAGCTCCTACCTTTGAAAAGTCACTCTCAAGTCTAGACAACACAGCATTTCCCTAACAAGTCACTCATAGATATTACACACATAAATGGGGGGGAAGAGGGGGAAGGAGACTTGAAGCTGAATTCTACGTCAAAGGCAGGTACTCTGAAAAAACAGTTTAAACGATGGCAGCGACCTAGAAAGTGACCAATGAACTTAATCTATACATAAATATGAAAAAAGAGCGTTTCTACTTGTTTCTCGGTGACAAATGACTTCTACATATACATATCAGAGGAACTGAATGGCTATTAATATTTCACAGTGACAGAAAACTACACCTTAATATTTGAAAATAAAATATGAGTTTGATGAAAGGCTTTGGTGCCCAGATTTCGATATCTTGAAGTGCCTGCCATCTACTTTGATCCTAAATCAATGAAAAGCTAACTTCCTGAGCTCATTTTTGCTTTCGCTTCTTAAAGAATAAAATGTCTTCTACTTCTTTACTACCAGCTCGAGGAATGTCACGGTATCTGGGAGGCACCCAACAGACCTCCGAGGGTCCCAGGGCTGCCAGCCACGCGGGCGCCCTCCNGGGCCGGAGATGCAGCCGCCACCTCTTTCCCCTTCCTCGCCGGCAGACGAGAGTAGACCCGGGCGGGAAGTGAGGAGAGGATGGGGGAGCATCGGCATTACCTGGGGCCGGAGCCCGACAGCCAGAGAGAACGGCAGGGCCGGGGAGCCCTCTCA
>NW_027529934.1:12837829-12838042 GCF_008692635.1 Crocuta crocuta
TCCCCCGGCTCCGGGCCTCCTTCTCGGTCCTTTGGCCCAGGGCACGGCCAGGCCCGCCGGGCCGGAGATGCAGCCGCCACCTCTTTCCCCTTCCTCGCCGGCAGACGAGAGTAGACCCGGGCGGGAAGTGAGGAGAGGATGGGGGAGCATCGGCATTACCTGGGGCCGGAGCCCGACAGCCAGAGAGAACGGCAGGGCCGGGGAGCCCTCTCA
>NW_027529934.1:12838064-12901261 GCF_008692635.1 Crocuta crocuta
AGGCTCTCCGGGGGCCCAGGCCGGCGGCGCAGCCAGCCGCGAGGCCAGCGAAGATAAACCTCCCCGCTCTCGGGCCCGTCCGCCCCCAGCCTAGCGGCCCGCTACGCAGCGTCACGCGCAAGGCCCGCGCCGGCTCGGGAGCTCATTGGCCGCCCGGGCCGCCGTCAGGCTCCGCCCACCGCCCACGGCCGCCCCGCCCCTTCCAGGGCCCCCGGGTACCCAAGGCCGGCGCGCCCACCTGGCCGAGCTCCCTGGGAGGGCAGCTCAGCGCGAGCCGGTCTTGATACCCGCGACCGCAGCTTGCCTTCCGTTTTGCTCCAGCGAACCGAGGTAACTTCCTCCAAGTCTGAAACGGCACCCGGCGTGGTAGCTCGGGACCTGCGAGTCCTGTTGCCTCTTCCACAGACTCGCAGAAGCCGCTTCTGGAACTGTGGACCTTTGCAGTTTGAATCGATCCTCTCTCTCTAGGAGCAAAATAGAAGCAGTAGCCAGAAGCGTTTACCACGGGATGCTTTAATGCTTTGTAAACTATGCTAGATAAGGAGACAGTGAGATTCGTGAAATGATGGGACAATTAAGAAATTTAAAAGGGAACTTCAGAAGCGCCCGGGTGGCTCAGTCGGTTCGTCAGACTTCAGATCAGATCATGATCTGTGGGTTCTCGAGCCTGTGTTGGGCTCTGTGCTGACAGCTCAGAGCCTGGAGCCTGCTTCTGATACAGTGTGTCCCTCTCTCTCTGCCCCTCCCAGGCTCACGCTCTCTGTCTCACTCTTTCGAAAATAAACATTAAAAAAATTTTTTTTCAAGGAATTTCATAAAGGAAAAATAATGATGCAGAGAGATTTAGGACGTAGATTAGATGCAACGGTAATCAGGCTTTTTTTTGCAAAGGCAAAGGTGTAGGTGAATTTATAGTAAAGATAGGTGAAAAGGGAATACTGAGAGCATTAGAAACCAGGGCCAAGCTCAAAGCCTGCTAATCCAGCCTGCCTGATGACTTCCACCCACTCCAAACCAGTTGAGATGGCCACCCATCACCTTGTCAAGCTACCCTGATCAAATGGATAGGGCTTACTGGAACTGACTACTCCTAACCTTTAAACCAAGAGGATTTGTACAAGTCACCCTTGCCACCAATGCAGGGCTTGAACTGTGCGATCGTGACCTGAGCCAAAGTCTGACACTTAACGAAAGGAACACACCCCAATAAACGAAAATCTTAATGATAATCATTTCTAATAATTATTGTGTTCAAATAATAGCAAGATAAATTGTTACAAAATAAATACATAATGGTATATGAATTACATATGTTTTAATTTTACCCGTCATCCAAATATCATTAGATCATCAGTCAAAAATATTTAAATTGTCATGTTTAATGTTTATTTATTCTTGAGAGAGAGTGCGTGTGTGAGCAGGGGAAGGGCAGAGAGAGAGAGAGAGAGAGAGAGCGTCTCTCTCTCTCACTCACACACACACACACACATACACACACACACACTCCAAAGCAGGCTCCAAGCTCTGAGCTGTCAGCACAGAGACTGACATGGGCTCAAACTCAAGAACTGCAAGATCATGACCCGAGCAGAAGTCAGACGCTTGACCGACTGAGCCACCCAGGCACCTCTTAAATTGTCATTTTTAACCTTTCATTTCATTATAAAAACAATAGTATTGCAGGTATTTTCCCATTTGATTCTTATAAATGTTTATTTATTGAAGTCGGAGGATATATTTTATTTGATAGTCTGTGTAAACTTGATTTATAACTTTTATTTTATTTTTCTTTAAGATTTTATTTTTAACTAATCTCTATACCCATCATGGAGCTCTAACTCACAACCTCCAGATCAAGAATCACATGCTTTACGGACTAAGCCAGTCAAGTGCCCCTGATTTATAACTTTTAAAGGATTAAACTGAAGGCATGTGGCTTCAATTTGCTCTTTGGTCCTCAATCCCATAAATGCTACCAGTGGTCCTATATACGGCATATGTCTTCTGCCTTGTTTACAGTTATCTGTATACTTCTTAGCTACCTTCTCCAGCTTCCCACATATACTGCACACACACACACACACACACACACACACACACACATGCTTCTGAAGAACAGAGATGGTTTTACTGATTCTTGATTCCCCTATATAGAGTCCATCACGGTGATTGTAGGCACCAATAAATAGGTTTTGAATTTAACTGAGTCACATGTATAGGAAGCAGGAGGTATATTTCAAGCGGTTTCTCTAGATACAGTGGATTTAAGAAATCCAAACGCAGGCAGCAGTGATAGTCATGAAGAGTCAAGTCTTGTCCCCAGGACATGCAAAGCATAAGCAATAGAGAACAAGTTTACCCAATCTGCATCACTAATATGCATCCTTTGTCACAATGAATAACTTCTATAGGTGAAAGTTTCATTGACTCAGAGTTGGGCTGGCCAGTGAGTGGTAATGAGACATATGTCTTCTTGGTATGTTACTTAGAAAGAGGGGCATGAAAACGTTAAGCCTCGTGCTCAGGGATAAAACAACTCTCTAAAACTATTTAAGATCCTCTACATAATATTCTAACTGTCCAGCTTTTATTTTCCTGGGGAATCTAACTCTATAGAAATTACCAGTAAAAATTCAAGTAGTCATTGTGGTGGTTTTAGCCATCTACTAGGAGTTTGACTATGATTTCCTAATAGGTTCTTAGGGCTGAATTAATTTAAAAAAAATATGACACAACAATAAACTTCATTGTTCAGCTATCTGTTCATGCTGTTACAGGATCAATAGGAAACAATGGGCACAGGTCTTTAAATTTCAGGTCAGAAGGCAGACTTGTACAAACAGAGGATTATTTCCCTCCTATGGGAACAGAGAATGTAAATTAACATTGTGCTGGGTCTGGGCAAGAACAAATTGGCTTGTCACCTCCTCTATCTTACCAAGTCAATTTTTTGACTTGAAAGGTTTATATTGGAGCTAATGGTAACAGCAAAAGCACAGAATTCCAAAAACACAGTATGTGTTGAAATAATGGGTAACCAAGTAGTGAGTAATCAAGATTCAGGGCTTCTCAAATTTTTCTGCCAAAAAATCATTTTACAGAGAAGGAATAAACTTACATGTCCCACTCGCCAAGAAATCTAGGCGTTTGTCCCCATATCCTCACCCAATGTCTTTGATGTTTCAAGTGTTATCTTTAAAATTAATGTAAATTTTGCGTACCAGTCTATCATATCGGTGGTATTCTATAAAATAATGTTTTAAAGATCTACTGTCAGACTAGAAAACAGGTTTCCTATTTCTATCTTTGGCTAATAGAGTTTCTTGGAAAAACAGGTTCCAACTGGTTTTACTCTGTCTTACATAATGACAAAACCTTTTATATAAATGCATATTTTCCTATTTTTGTGAGAATTATAATTATTAAAATATATTCAATATATACATGTGTTTTAAAGTTTAATAATAAACCACGGCACAAAAACAGACACTCAGATTGATGGAACAGAATAGAGAACATAGAAATGGACCCACAAATGTATGGTCAACTAATCTTTGACAAAGCAGGAAAGAGTATCCAATAGAATAATGACAGTCTCTTCAGCAAGTGGTGCTGGGAAAACTGGACAGCGACATGCAGAAAAATGAACCTGGACCATTTTCTTACACCATACACAAAGATAAACTCATAGTGATTAAAGACCTAAATGTAAGGCAGGAAGTCATCAAAATCCTCAAGGAGAAAGTGGGCAAACACCTCTTTGGCCTTTCCTACAGCAACTTCTTACTCAGCACGTCTCCAGAGGCAAGGGAAACAAAAGCCAGAATGAACTATTGGTACCTCATCAAAATAAAAAGCTTCTGCACAGTAAAGGAAACACTCAGCAAAACTAAAAGGCAACCAAAGGAATGGGAGAAGATATTTGCAAACAGCATATCAGATAAAAGGTTAGTATCCAAAATCTATAAAGTACTTATCAAACTCAATACCCAAAAAACAAATAATCCAATTAAAAATGGGCAGAAGACATGAACAGACGTTGCTCCAAAGAAGATGTGTAGATGGCCAGCAGACACAAGAAATGATGCTCAATATCACTCATCATCAGAGAAATGCAAATCAAAACCACAATGAGGTATCACCTCAAACCTGTCAGAATGACCAAAATCAAAAATACAAGCAATGACAAATATTGGTGAGGATGTGGAGAAAAAGGAACCCTTGTGCACTGTTGGTGGCAATGCAAATTAGTGCAATCGCTACGTAACAGGGTGGGGGTTCCTCAAAAAGTTAGAAATAAAACTACCCTAACATCCAGTAATTGCACTACTGGGTATTTACTCCCAAAATACAAAACACTAATTCAAAGGGATACATGCACCCCTATGTTTACTGCAGCAATATTTACAATTACCAAATATAGAAGCAGCCCAAGTATCCATCAACTGAAGAAAGGATAAAGATGTTGTATGTACACACACACACACACACACACACACACACACACACACTGGAATATTATTCAGGCATAAAAAAGAATCAAATCTTGCCATTTGCAATGAAATGGATGGAGCTGGAGATTATAATGCTAAGTGAAATAACTCAGAGATTTCACTCACGGATGGAATTTAAGAAACAAAACATTCAAACAAAGGAAAAAAAAGAGAGACAGAGAGATTGGCAAACCAAGGAAAAGACTCTTAACTATAGAGAACAAACTGGTGGTTACCAGAGAGGAAGTAGGTGGAGCGATGGGTGAAATAGGTGAGCACTGAGTAATGTATAGATTTGCTGAATCACTAAATTATACATTTGAAACTAATGTGACACTGTATGTTAACTATATTAGAATTAAAATAAAAAACGTAATAAAAAAATATTATGAGGGGTGCCTGGGTGGCTCAGTCGGTTGACCATTTGACAATGGCTCAGGTCATGATCTCATGGTTCATCGGTTCGAGCCCGGCATCAGTCTCACTGCTGTCAGGGCAGAGCCCACTTTGAATCCTCTGTCATTCTCTCCCTCTGCCCCTCCCCTGCTTATGTTCTCTCTGTCTCAAACATAAATAAACATTTAAAAAATATACTAATTACGAGTACTAATACTTTGTCAGTTATATACATCACAAATATCACTTCCAGTTGTTTCTTGCCTTTTGCACTCCTCTTATAGTGTATTTTGATGGACAGAAGCGAGTAACATTTTCCTTAATGGTTTGAGCATTTTGTCTTAAATTCTTCCCTCACGACATCACAGAGAAGTTCTCACAAGTACCCTCCATTATGTTTGTCTCGCATTTTGTCCATCCCCCTACAAACCTCTCTTCCAGCAAACCTAAGTTTGTCCTCTGTATTTAAGAGACTCTTATGGTTTGCCTCCCTCTCTGTTTTTATCATATTTTTCCTTCCCTTCCCTTTCCTTCCCCTATGTTCCTCTGTTGTGTTTCTTAAATTTCACATATGAGTGAAATCATATGATATTTGTCTTTCTCTGACTGACTTATTTTGCTTAGCATAATACATTCTAGTTCCATCCACCTTGTTGCAAATGGCAACAATTAATTCTTTTTGATTGCTGAGTAATAGTCCATTATATACATATACCACATCTTCTTTATCCATTCATCCATCGATGGACATTTGGGCTCTTTCCATACTTTGGCTATTATTGATAGCACTGCTATAAACTTTGTGGTGCATGTGTCCTTTCAAAACACCATTTTTATATTGTTTGGCTAAATATCTAGTAATACAGTTGCTGAGTTTTAGGGTAGTTCTATTTTTAATTTTTTGAGGAACCTCCATACTGTTTTCCAGAGTGACTACACCAGTTTGCATTCCCACCAGCAGTGCAAATGTGTTCCTCACCAACATCTGAATCCTCACCAATAATTGTTGTTTCCTGAGATATTAATTTTAGCCATTCTGACAAGTGTGAGGTAACATCTCATTGTAGTTTTGATTTGTATTTCTGTGATGATGAGTGATGTTGAACATCTTTTCAGGTGTCTGTTGACCATCTGGATGTCTTCTTTGGAAAAGTGTTCACATCTTGCCCAATTTTTCACTGGATTGTTTGTTTTTCTAGGTGTTGAGTGTGAAATTCTTTTTTTTTTTTAATAGTTTATTGTCAAATTAGTTTCCACATAACACTCAGTGCTCATCCCACAAGTGTCCTCCTCCATGCCCATCCCCCCCTCCCCCCACATCCATCAGTCCTCAGTTTTTGTCAGCATTCAAGAGTCTCTCATGGTTTGCCTCTCTCCCTTTCCCCCACCATTTCCGCCCTTCTTCTCCCCCTTGTTCCTCCGTCAAGTTCCTCCTAATCCTCCTATACGTGCAAACATANCGGAGCTCCTTCTCCGCCATCTTGCCCCCTCTCCACCTTGAGTGTGAAATTCTTGATAGAGTTAGGATATTAACCCTTTATCTGATGTGTCATTTGCAAATATCTTCTCCCGTTCAGTCCGTTGCTTTTTACTTTTGTTGATGTTTCCTTTGCTGTGCATAAGCCTTTTATCTTGATGAGGTCCCAATAGTTCATTTTTGCTTTTGATTCCCTTGCCTCTAGAGACATGCTTGGTAAGAAGCTGCTGTGGCCGAGGTCAAAGAGGTTGCTGCCTGTTTTTGCTTGTAGGATGTTGATGGTTTCATGTCTCACATTTAGGTCTTTCATCCATTTTGAATTTATTATTATGTATGGTGTGAGAAAGTGGTCCAGTTTCATTCTTGTGCATGTTGCAGTTCTTCCAGCACTATTGTTAAAGAGACTGTCTCTTTTCCATTGGATACTTTTCCTCCTCCTTTGTCAAAGATCAGTTGGTCATACATTGGTGGGTCCATTGCTGGGTTCTCTATTCTGTTCCATTGATCTATGTGTTTGTTTTTGTGCCAATACCATACTGTCTTGATGATGACAGCTTCGTAATGTAGGTTGAAGTCTGGGATTGTGATGCCTCCAGCTTTGATTTTCTTGTTGAACATTATGTTGGCTATTCGGAGTCTTTTCTGGTTCCATACAAATTTTAAAATTCTTTGTTCTAGCTCTTTGAAGAATGCTGGTGTTATTTGGATAGGCATTGCATCGGAAGGTATAGATTACTTTAGTCATATGCACATTTTAACAATATTTGTTCTCCCAATCCATGAGAATCAAATGTTTTTCTCTTTCATTGTGTCTTCTTCAATTACTTTCATAAGCTTTCTATATTTTTAAGATTTTACAGATCTTTTACCTCTTTGGTTAGGCTTATTCCTAGGTATCTTATGGGTTTTGGTGCAATTATAAATGGATCAATTCCTTGACTTCTCTTTATGCTGCTTCATTATTGGTGTATAGAAATGCAATAGATTTCTGTACATTGATTTTATTTTTTTAATTTTTTAAATTTATTTCTGAGAGAGAGAGAGAGACAGCGTGAGTAGGGGAGGGTCAGAGAGAGAGGAAGGTACAGAATCCGAAACAGGCTCCAGGCTCTGAGCTGGCAGTCAGCACAGAGCCTGATGCGGGGCTCAAACCCACGAACTGTGAGATCATGACCTGAGCCGAAGTCAGACGCTTAACCGACTGGGCCACCCAGGTGCCCCTGTACATTGATTTTATATCCTGTGTCCTTGCTGAATTCATGTACTAGTTTTAGAAGTTTTTTGGTGGAGTCTTTCAGGTTTTCCACATAGAGTATCATGTTGTCTGTGAAGAGTGAAAGTTTTACTTCCTCCACACCAATTTGTATGTTCTCTCTCTCTCTCTCTCTCTCTCTGCCTTTTGTCTCTTTTTGTTGCCTAATTGCTTAAGCTAGGACTTCCAGTACTCTGTTGAACAACTGTGGTGAGAGTGGACATCTCTGTCAGTTCCTGACCTTAGGGGGGAAGCTCTCAGTTTTTCCCCACTGAGGATATTATTAGTGGTGGATCTTTTTTATATGGCCTTTATGATGTTGAGGTATGTTCCTTCTATCCCCACTGTCATGAGGATTTGTATCAAGTAAGGATGCTGTATTTTGCCAAATGCTTTTCCTGCATCTATGGAGAGGATCATAGGGTTCTTGTTCTTTCTTCTATTAATGTGGTGTATCACACTGATTGATTTGAGAATATTGAACCAGTCTTGCAGCCCAGGAATAAATTCCACTTGATTGTGGTGAATAATTTTTTTATTAAGGTTATTTATTTATTTTCAGAGAGAGAGAGCATGAGTAGGGGAGGAGCAGAAAGAGAGGGTGAGAGGGGCGCCTGGGTGGCTTAGTCGGTTAAGCGTCCAACTTTCGCTTAGGTCATAATCTCGCGGTTCGTGGGTTCGAGCCCCGCGTTGGGCTCTGTGCCGACTGCCAGCTCAGAGCCCGGAGCCTGTTTCAGTCTGTGACTCCCTCTCTCTCTGACCCTCCCCTGCTCACGCTGTCTCTCTCTCTCTCCAAGATATAAATAAAACATTTAAAAGAAAGAAAGAAAGAAAGAAAGAAAGAAAGAAAGAAAGAAAGAAAGAAAGAGAGAAAGAAAGAGAGGGTGAGAGAGAGGGGACTCACGAACTGTGAGATCATGACCTGAGCTGAAAGCTAGAGTTGAATGCTTAACCAACTGAGCCACCTAGGCAATGCGTGACTAATTCTTTTAATATACTGTTGAGTTCGATTTGCTAGTATCTTGTTGAGAATTTTTGCATGCGGTTTCATCAGGGACATTGGCCTGTAATTCTCCTTTTTAGTGGAGTCTCTATCTGGTTTTGAAATCAAAGTAATGCCGGACTCATAGCATGAGTTTAGAAGCTTTCCTTCCATTTCTATTTTTTGGAACAGTTTGAGAAGAATAGGTATTAACTCTTCTTTAAATGTCTAGTTTAATGGCTTCTTCCCCTGGGAAGCCATCTGGACTAGGACTCTTGTTTGTTGGGAGATTTTTGATAAGTAATTCAATTCCTTTGCTGGTTATGGGCCTGCTCAAACTTTCTATTTCTTCCTGTTTCAGTTTTGGTAGTGTGTGAGTTTGTAGGAATTTGTCCATTTCTTCCAGATTGCCTGGTGTGCTGGTGTATAATTTTTCATAGGATTCTCTTATAATTTGTCTGTACTTTTGTCTTGTTGGTTGTGACTTTCCTCTTTCATTTGTGATTTCATCTATTTGGGTCCTTTCTCTTTTCTTTTTGATAAGTCTGGCTCAGGGTTTATCAATTTTGTTTATTCTTTCAAAGAACCAGCATTTAATGTCATTGATCTGTTCTTTTTGTTTGTTTCTATATTATTTATTTCTGCTCTAACCTTCATTATTTCCCTTCTTCTGCTGGCTTTAGTCTATTTGCTGTCTGCTTTTCTAGTTCCTTTAGGTGTAAGGTTAGGTTGTGTATTTGTGACCTTTATTGCTTCTTGAGATGGGCCTGAATTGCCATTTTCCTCTTAGGACTGCCTTTGCTGCAACCCAAAGGGTTTGGACTGTCATATTTTCATTTTCATTTGCTTCCATGTATTTTTTTTAAATTTCTTCTGTAATTTCCTGGTTGCTCCATTCAATTTTAAGTAGGATGTTCTTTAACTGCCATGTATTTGAGGGCTTTCCAAATTTTTTCTTGTGGTTGACTTCAAGTTTCATTGCACTGTGGTCTGAAAATATGCATGGTATGACCTCAATCTTTTTGTATCTGTTGAGGGCTGATTTGCAATGTAGTGTGTGATCTATTCTGGAGAATGTTCCATGTGCACTTGAAAAGAATGTATATTCTGCTGCTTTAGGATGAAATGTTCCGAATATATCTGTTAAGTCCATCCAGTCCAGTGTGTCTTTCAGAGCATTGTTTCCTTGTTGATTTTCTATTTCTAAAATGTCTGTCCATAGCTCTAAGTGGGGTATTAAAGTCCCCCTGCTATTATGATATTGTTATCAATGAGTTTCCTTATATTTGTTATTAATTGATTTATATATTTGGGTGTTCACATTGGGGGGCATAAATATTTACAACTGTTAGAGTTTCTTAATGGAGACACCCCTTAATTATAATATAATGCCCCTCTTCATCTCTTGTTACAGTCTATGTTTTAAAATCTAGTTCATCTGGGGCGCCTGGGTGGCTCAGTCAGTTAAGCATCCAACTCTTGATTTTGGCTCAAGTCATAATCTTGCTGTCGGTGGGTTTGAGCCCTGCATCAGGCTCTCGCTGATGGTGCAGAGTCTTCTTGGGATCTTCTCGCTTCCTCTGTCTCTGTCCCTCCCCCTGCTCACTCGGGCTATCCCTCTCTCTCTCTTTCTCTTTTTCTCTCAAAAATAAATAAACTTTAAAAACATAATTTTTTTTAATGTTTTATTTATTTCTAGGAGAGAGAGAGAGAGAGAGTGCGAGCAGGGGAGGGCCAGAGAGAGAGGGAGTCACAGACTGAAACAGGCTCCAGGCTCTGTGCTGGCAGTCAGCACAGAGCCCGACGCAGGGCTCGAACCCACGAACCGCGAGATCATGACCTGAGCGAAAGTCGGACGCTTAACCGACTAGGCCACCCAGGCGCCCCAAAACATAATTTTTTTTAATAAAAAAATAAAATCTAATTGGTTGGACATAAGTACAGCTATTCTAGTTTTCTTTTGACCTCCATCAGCATGAGAAATAAGTCTCCACCCCTTCATTTGCAATCAATCCACAGGTGCCTTTAGGTCTAAAATGAGTCTCTTGTAGGCAACATATAGATGAATCTGGTCTTTTTTATGCATCCAGATAAACTGTCTTTCAATTGGAGCATTTAGTTCATTTACATTCAGAGTGATTATTGAAAAATATGAATTTAGTGCCATTGTGCATAGACTTGGTGATGTTTTTGGTCCGTTGTAGTCTTTGTTGCTTCAGTCTTTTTTGTTTGTTTGTTTCCTCCAACTAGAGAATCCCCCTTAAAATTTCTTGCTGGGCTGGTTTAGTGGTCATGAACTCCTTTAGTTTTCATTTGTCCAGGTAATGCTTTATCTCTCCTTCTATTCTGAATGACAGCCTTGCTGGAAAAGGAATTCTTGGCCGTGTATTTTTCCCATTCAGCACATTGAATATTTTCTGCCACTCTCTTCTGGCCTGCCAAGTTTCAGTAGACAGGTCTGCTGCTAACCTTATGTGTCTACCCTTAAGGTTAAGGGCCTTTTGTCCCTAGCTGCCTTCAGAATTCTCTCTTTATCTTTGTATTTTGCCAGTTTCACTATAGTATGTCGTGGTCTTGACCTGTTTTTGTTGATTTTGATGGGAGTTCTCTGTGCCTCTTGAACTTAGATGCCAGTTTCCTTTCCCATATTAGGGAAGTTCTTCACTATAATTTGTTCTAATAAACCTTCTCCTCCTTTTTTCTGCTCTTCTTCTTCTTGGACTCCTATGATATGGATATTATTTCATTTTATGGAATTACTAAGCTAAGTCTCCCCTCGTGATCTAATACTTTCCTTTCCTTCTTCTTTTCAGCTTCATTATTTTCCATAATTTTATCTTCTATATCATCTATTATCTCTTATGCTTCTTCGACCCTCATTGTGACTGTATCCAGTCAGTTTTGCATTTCAATTGTAGCATTTTTTTATTTCAGCCTGATTCATCTTTAGGTCTTTGATTTCTGCATCAAAGTTTTCTCTGGTGTCTTCTAGGCTTTTTTTTCAAGCCCAGCTAGTAGTCTTATGACTGTTGTTTTAAATTCTTGTTCAGAAATATTGCTTATATCTGCTTTGAGCAAGCCCCTGGTTGTGATTTCTTCTTGACTCTTCTTTTGGGGAAAATTCCTCTGTCTTGTCATTTTGGTTAAGTTTCTGTCTTTTGCATGTTTGAAAAGCTTGTTACATTTCTTGCACCTGAGAGTAATGCTATATTAAAAAGGGGTTATACCCTGTCCAGGGCCTGGCACTTGAGGAAGTGTTTGTTCCGTATGCTGTGTGCACTCTGCTGTTGCCTTTTGGTTGCTCTTTCCCACTGGTCAGCCCTCTGCAGAGCCCCTCCTTGCCTGCAGAGGGAGAATGTTTGGACCTTTAACTAGATGTGCTTTGATTTGTGATTGAAGTAAACTTCATACCTTACACACAATCTCTCTCCAACTGTGGAGACCCTTCTGCCACTCTGCAGATGGACTTTTGGGTGTTCCAAGTGACCTGACCTCAGTACGGCTGTGTAGGGACAAGGAAATCCCAGGGTCCCCCTACTTCTCTGTTATCTTAACTCCTCCCCTCTGAGAGTGAGAGAATCCTAAGCAGGCTCCACACTCGGTACAGAGCGCAACACAGGCTTGATCCCACAACCCCGGGATCAGGACCTGAGCCCAAATCAAGAGTTGGATGCTCAACCGACAGAGCCACCCAGGTGGCCCAGCCATGCATTATAAAGATACACACACACACACGTGTGTGTGTGTAAATATCCATACATTTATGCACATATGTCTCTGTGTATGTATGTGTACATGTGTGTGTTTTAGCGTTTTAAGGTATTCTATACCAAGAGGATTTCTCTAGACACTTAATCAGCCATAACACACAACATGAAAAATCTGACAAAACCTATTTGGGCACAAGTTCACACTCCCCATTCCACCCCCATTATCAAAAAGAAAAAAAAACCCTTTAAATAAACACTAGTCTCTGAGAAAATGTACCATAGTCATTCTGTGATTTCATTTACTCCTGGACATTCTTGCATCAGTCATGAATGAAAGAACATGGAGATGTGAAAGATAAGATTAAAAAAATAAGCTGAAGTCACATTTAAAGCAGTTGCAAGGATATTTGTCTTCCTAGACTGTCACTTTTGTGATTCCATAGATTGAAATTCAACGGTAACTATACTTCCAAGTGACAATAGTTGTTGATATTATTGTTGTTTCAAATAGTTTCTTTCACTCAAAATGCTAAGCAGTACCTGTGTATCTGACACCAGATTCATGCTGTGAGTAGAGTGAAAGAAATGATAAAAGATAAGTTTTGCCCTTAGGTAATTTATGAGGAGCTCTGGGAAACATTTCTTGTACACAAAAAATTAACCGTGCAAAGCAAACCGTGGCAAGGGCCAAATAAATGGTGAGAGTTGAGCAAGCTAAAGAAGTTCAAAGCAGGGAACAGAAAAGCTAGCTTGGAGTGAGGGTGGGGTGAGCAACGGTCCTGGTGTGCTGGAAACGGAGGGGCTTCCTGGGTTGCAGAACCCTCAGAGAGAAAACAGAATAGTGCTGGGCAAACAGGATGCTTGGTCACCTTAACAAAGGCAATGTTGTAGGAAGAGTCAGAGAAGGCCTTGTAGAGAACAGGAGATGAAAGTTGGAAAGGACCCTGTGAAGTTAGTACTCATAAATGAATACCTATAACACAAATAAGAGCTAACCCACTTCTCCACTCGAGCCTATAGTAGTTCCAGCAATTGTGTAGTGATTGTTTTCTTGTGAGTGTTTTGCTTTGATTGTCGCAGGGATCAAAACCTTTCAGTCAACCATCGGCTTCCATGTTTGCTACTCCAACTTAAGTATCCTGCATGGTTTCCTAATTTCTGATTGCTATACTTCCCTCCAACACTGTATTAAATGAAAGCTTTCTGTAATGCCTATTCCTCTCCACATGTATTAAATCACGGTGGAAACTTTATTTGTGGCAGGAATGTCCTTGGGTCAACAATCAGAAGGAAGGCATAAAATGGATTCTTCACTGGAATACAGATTCTCATAAACAACACTTGGCTGACTTTAAGGGGAGAAGGTATTCACCTATGTGGAATACTGTAAACGAGTGTTTCTCAAACTATACTATGCATATGAACTACTACCGCCTCCTTTCTCTTGTTAAAAATGCAGATTCTGACTAGTAGGGCTGAGAGGGTCTGAGATTCTGCATTTCTAACAAACTCCCAGCGGACTCTATTACTACTGGTACTAGGACCATACTTCAAGTAAGAAGGTCCTTTCTGCCATTTGTACTTTCCAAAATTTCCCTCCAGTCCCTAAAATTCCTTTACTTTGCTGCTGAATCTGAAATTCCGCCAACTATTTTTTTCTGAAACAGGTTGCAGATTTATTTATTACTTAATATTGACCTTTCAATCCGATGGTTTTCCTCGATGAATCCGTGTTAGGCCCTTTAAGAAGAGACATTGGTTTTTGTGGGGAAGTATGACAGAATTTCAATAACGAGGTACCATGTTAAAGGATGAACACGGGGTGGGGGGCAGGAGGAGGTGAGGAAGAGGAGATGATGTAGGCGCTGGGCAGCTGTGGGGCATTGAGAAAGCAGGGACAGCTGGGATCAGGCCAAAGGCAACCTTAGACGTAGGAGGAGGTGAAGAAACAAAGGTGAGAGGCTACCTGAAACAAACCTCAAGGTTTTAAAAGCCCCACCCACCTCAGGCCAGGCTGAGGAAAACTTGATCCCAATAGAGTCTGTAAACCTAACCCTTACTCTTCATAGAAAGACAATGTGACACCCATATAGGTCAGTGTGATTCACGGTTACTTCTTAATTTGTGTATGCGGTGACATGCGAGGAGTCATTTTGGCCAATGCCCATGCTGGCTGAGGCTGTAGGAAATGCCTTTAATCAATATCAAAGATTCTGAGATAGAATTTAGAGTGAAAGGTATGACCCATGGCTGACAACCCCGGAGAACAGTGCTTACATGAGTTAAAGATCACTCCGTCCTCTTATTCTATCAGGAAACTGAGAACAAGCAGGTTTAATTCGATTGCTCAGTTTCATTCAGGTTGTGAATGAAAGCGCCTGGTTTTGTTTTGTTTTTTTTTAATAGTTTATTGTCAAGTTGGTTTCCATATAATACCCAGTGCTCATCCCCAGAAGTGCCTTCTAAAATGATCAACTATTAACCCCTTGAAGTTACTGTAGGCCATGTTAATGTACTACTACATGTGCAAAACTTCCTTTTCCTATATGTTTATTGTTTTGTTATGTTTTTATATTATTAGCAAAGCATTAACACATGTCACGCTACTCCTATAAGTACATTTTATATATATTTTTTTTATATCACCAGCAAAAAAGGGGGTTTATTTGGGTATTACAGAATTGCAATCTGGCACATACAAGCTGTTGCAAAACCTTACACAAGTTAACACAGGAGAAAAACATTACTTAATGGAGAACGAGGAGGTTGAGAGGAGTTGTTTAAAATGAAAGCCCATTAAGAGCGCCTGGGTGGCTCAGTTGGTTAAGCCTCCGACTTCAGTTCAGGTCATGATCTCAAGGTTTGTGGGTTTGAGCCCTGCATCAGGCTGAAAGAGCCTGGTTTTGAATACCAGGACTCTTGCTTCTCAATCAAATGCTTTCTATAATACTCTATATACTAGATGAAAACACAGGCGAACATTTCCCTGAAGGCTTCACATGTTTTTTTTAATGGTTATCTATTTTTGAGAGAGAAAGAGACAGAGCACAAGCAGGGGAGGGGCAGAGAGAGAGGGAGACAGAGGATCCGAAGCAGGCTCCAGGCTCTGAGCTGTCGGCACAGAGCCCAGTGAGGGGCCCGAACCCGTGAAGCACAAGATTCAGAAGCCGTATTCAGCCAATTAACTGAGCCACCTGGATGCCCCTAATGCCTTCACATTTTAATTTCAGTAAGTTCTTTTCTTTAAATGTCAAGATGCATTTTTGTGCTTAATGACCCTGTATTTAACACTTCAACTAATTCTGACTAACTTCCTCCTTTCTTTATTTTTTCATTTGTCCTTTATTTTTTCTCTTCCTTTCTTTCTTGTGTCTTGACACAAATCCTTGTATCAAGGGCTCCATTTTATTTTTAATGGGGTCTGTTTTCATTTCTGGGAGACACACACAATTTATTCTTTATAAAGTTCTCCAACTGAGATAAACCTGTTTATTTTCTGAACATATTCCAAGTGGTGCCAAGAGCCCTCCTTCTGATAAAACAATAAAACCTACTTTCCTATCCTGAACATAAACCTGGTTTTCTGCTGAAGTTTCCCTACCTGCTGTACGCATACTCCGTATCTGGATTTGGATAGCCAAAGGTAGACGTGAAACTGAAGTCAGGGTCAATTGAGATAACTCATGAGTCCTGACCTCTGACACTACTCCGCCTACCAGTTTGGCTTACCCAGCCAGCAACATTCACACCTTAAAATATTTGAAAGGTAAACATTAAACAAATGAAAGTAATACCACTTTACCATGAAGGTTGTAAAACAGTGAAATTTGCTGCCAGAAATGACACAGACTAATGTTATCTTCCATATTCCCTCTTAACAGAAAGACATTATGACAATCAGACTCTTACATTCCCATGTGAATTTTAACTCAAATTACTGCATTTTCTAAAACAATTTGGATCTCATTCCTCAGTGCTGCTCTAAGTAAGAGTGACAAAAAGGTGAGGTCTCCAGTCTTTTTTTTTTTATATACTTATTTATTTTTGGGGAGAGCACAAGTGGGGGAGAGATAGACAGAGAAGGGGACAGAGGATCTGAAGCAGGCTCTTGTGCTGACAGGCTGAAGCAGTGAGCCCGATGTGGGGCTCGAATTCACAAACCGTGAGATCATGCCCTGAGCCAAAATCTGTCGCTCAACTGACTGAGCTACCCAGGTGCCCTTCCAGGCTTATCTGTTGCTGTCGTTGGTCAAGGGCAAGAAAGCATTGGTTTAATAAAAAAAAACTTTCCAGAACCTCTGAAATCACATTGAGTAGAGAACAGAATACTTAGGTATTACAATTCTAGGGTCATAGGAAGATTTGTCATTTAATAGATTTGTCACTTTCTGTCACTTAGGAAAATTTGTCACTTCTTTTCTCTCTTTGATTAGCTTTCTCCTTTTAATTAGCTTTCAACTAGTGCTTATAGTTCAGAAAGTCTAATCCCCAGGAATCCTCTACTTCAGACACAGAGTTCAAATGGAAAAGGAAAATGCAGAATTCTTGCCAATTTCTAGGTATACTTTCAGTTTTGCGTTCTAGGTTCAAGGGAAAGAGTTCAAGTTGGCTCAGGGGTATGTTTTATGTTGGTTAAAGAAGTTGGATTTATTATAAAGAATTTTCTGGAATAATTTAAAAGAAAATTTACTTCGTGACACTTTAAAGATTTGTTGAGAGAAGTAGAATCTCATAATTAGAATCTCATCACCTTCTTGTGGTTGAAGTTAGGAAAGAAATCTGCTCACAAAACGTCCTTTGGTGTCAATATTAGAATCAAAGCCAGCTTAAATGAGTCACAAATATTTCCCATGAAAATCACAGACTCATGGAGATTGCCTAGTATAAACTTCTATTTCGTAGATGATAAAATTAATCCTTATGTTCTTGTGTACTTAATGTCCTACTATTAATGAAATAAAGGGGGGAAAATTAAATCTACGCAAACCATGAGAGAGAAAAAGAAGAACCCAGAGAAATACTCGTTATTATATTCCGCATTTATTACATCTCTATAATCCTTTTCACCCTATAAGTTTCCAGATAATTTTATAACCATTTAATTGCAAAGACCATTTGCAGTCTTTTTTGGAATTTAGCTTTGAGTTCATATACCTTAAAACTGAATTTGCTACACAGGACTCAATAGTGTCTTACTGTAGCTTAAGGAGAATATAAATAAAGAAAATAATTGGGGTACCTAGGTGGCTCAGTCAGTTAAGCATCTGACTTTGGCCCAGGTCATGATCTCACACTTCATGGTTCGAGCCCCACACAGGGCTCTGTGCTGACAGTGCAGAGCCTGGAGTCTGCTTTGGATTCTGTGTCTTCCTCTCTCTGCCCCTCCCCCACTTGCACTCTGTCTCTGCCTCTCAAATATGAAGAAACATTAAAAAAATAAATAAAAAGAAGAAAATCATATTCATCTGCAGATGCTGGGACAAGTAAGGAGAAGCAATAAATATTATTTACAATGAAATCCATCAGCACCTCAATACAGTCACATATATTGTTTCCTGAGAAATCACAAAGCCAAAGTGTTCGATAAGAAGTGAAGAAGAACAGATCTGAGGAAAACCCACCATGTTTAAAAATCTACACTCTTTTTTGCCCCAGATAGGATAAAAATCACTTCTTCCCTCTCATTGATAAGTGCTCCCTTTAATTAGTGTGTAAACAGTGCTTATAGTTCAGAGAGTTCGATCCCCAGGAATCCTAGACTTCAGGTGGAGTTCAAATGGATTAAAAAAATGCCGGATTTTGGGCAATTTCTAGGTGAACTTTCAGTTTTGCTTTCTAGGTACAATGAAAAATAGTTCAGGTTGGCTCAGGGATATATTTTATGTAGATTGAAGAAAAGGGATTTTTTATAAAATTTTCCTGAATAATTCAAAAGGAGAAAAAAAGAGTTGCTGATTTCTGAAGATTATTTTCTCTTTATTTCATCAAATCTCTACATAGCAAAATAATTTGCACTCCTCAACCATCTAGATAGAGCATTATAATCATGACTCCCAGAGTATCAGGAGTCCCTGTTTTCATATTTGTAATGTGTTGTGGGCTCTCCTTCCATCAAAACACTAAGTCCATCATTCTACTCTTCGAATCAGAATAGGCCTTGTGACTTGCTCTGACCAAGAGAACACGCTGGAAGTGACATGTGAGTTCTGAAGCTTCTGCCCTTATTATTATTATTTTAATGTTTATTTATTTTTGAGAGAGAGAAAGAGCAGGGGAGGGTCAGAGAGAGAGGGAGACACAGGATCCAAAGCAGGCTTCAGGCTCTGAGCTGTCAGCACAGCCCCCCAGGCGCCCCTGATGCCTCTGCCTTTAGATGCTTGCTGCTTCTGCCTTCATTCTTCTGGATCAAGGCTGCCATGGCAAGAAGCTTAAGCTGGCTGCTGAATGATGAGAAACGATGGGAAGAGAAATGTTCTCGCCTTCCTGCTACCCCATCAAGGTCAAGGAACAAACCCTATAACGAGCCGTGATCATGCATGATCTTTATGTTACATTTCTTGCTAACTGTGAAATATATTATAGGATACATATATAAATAGGGAATAGATTTTTTTTTCCATTCTCTTCTAAAGAATATCCACAGAATGTTAATAAGCCTGAGGATTTTACCAGAAAATGGACTAAGAGTAAAGGTCAATATTGTAACTTAAAATTGGCTAATTTAGGGGCGCCTGGGTGTCTCAGTCAGTTAGGTGTCTGACTTCGGCTCAGGTTTTGATCTCATGGTTCTTGGCATTGAGCCCCGCATCAAGCTCGGTGCTGACAGCTCAGAGTCTGGAGCCTGCTTCAGATTCTGTGTCCCCCTCTCTCTCTGACCCTTCCTCTGCTTGTGCTCCGTCTGTCTCTCTCTCTCTCAAAAATAAATAACCATGAAAAAATAACTGGTTAATGTAATACAGATATGGTATAGCCAGGCATTAAAGAACTACTGACCTTTGACAACTCCAAAAAGAGACCAGAAAAGCCAGTTAGTGAGCAGGGGTTGTAATCGTGCATATAAGTGATGTAAGAAGCTAGTTTGGAAATAACATCTAAACTGAAGAGTCCCAGTAAAGAGACTGGTATTTGTTTTCTGGCTAGATTGAAGTATTTTGTTTATGACATCAATGTTTATGAGAATAAAATACTGGGAAATCAGGTCATATGGATACAGCCATGCCAAAGTGAAAATTAAAAAATACAGCCACTTGATGTTGGTGACATTCTCATATACCTATTTCTTGCAAGGTTTGGATGTAAACCAAGTACCTGTACCCGAAGGTTAGTTCTTGGGTAATAATCATGCACAGAGTTCACTACAGTTTACCTATAAGGTGAATGTGAAATATTCAGTGTTATTTTCTAAAGACAAGAACATATCTTTTTAGAGGAATTCCTCAAATATAATAGCGAGGTTTATGCTATACCAAGAGGACCTTCTTTTCAGTACCTTATTCAATGGAATTTTATTTGGAAAATTTCTGGATGGTAATTTATAGTGCCTTTACGTTTGAACTGCATATTTTTTAATAGATTACCTTGGAGGCTGATGTGTCAGAATAATAGAAATGCGTGTACATTCTTTTTTTTTTTTTCAGAGGAAAGGCATTCCTCTGAAAAACCCAGAGTTGTTGTTTTTTTAAGCTTGCTTTTTCTTTTCCTAGCCCAAGAAAATATATTTTGGGGCGCCTGGGTGGCTCAGTCCAACTTCGGCTCAGGTCATGATCTCAGGGTTCGTGGGTTCGAGCCCCACGTTGGGCTCTGTGCTGACAGCCATCTCAGAGCCTGGAGCCTGTTTTGGATTGTGTCTCCCTCTCTCTCTGACCATCCCCCTGCCCCCCGCTCATGCTCGCTCTCTCCCTCTCAGAAATAAATAAAACTTTTTTTAAAAATTTAAAGAAAATATATTTTATATATTTTCTGAATTTCTCTATATTGAAATTTTAAGTCACTTTTATTGAGATGCAATCTATGTACAGCAAAACTTACCCTTTTGGGGTGTAGAGCTTGGTGAGCTGTAATAAATACAAAGGATAATCGCCACCACAATAGAAATATAAAACAGAGCACGTGGGTGGCTCAGTCTGTTAAGTGTCCAACTCTTGATTTCAACTCAGGTCATGATCTCATTGTTCGTGAGATCGACCCCACATCAGGCTCTGTGTTGGCAGTGCAGAGCCTACCTGGGATTCTCTTTCTCCTTAGTTTTCTGCCCCTTCCCTGCTTGTGCTCTCTCTTTCTCTCAAAAATAAAATAAAACTTAAAAAAAATTTTGAAAACAGCTCTACAACTTCAAAAAGTCCCTCATTCCCTTTTGCAGTCAATCTCCTACCCCAAGCCCTTGCAACTGCTAGTCTGATGTCTTTATCTACAGTTTCCCTTTTTCTTAGAATGCCTTCTAAATGACGTGGCTTTTTTTTTAATGTTGTAAAACACTCTTGAGATTAATTTATAGTGTTTCATACATCATTTCCTTCCATTTTATTGCCCAGTATATATTTTTTGTACAAATATGTCCCACTTTGTTTAATCATTCACAAGGTGACAGATGCCTCTTTTTTTTATTATTGTGGCAAATATACGTAACACAAAATTTTGACCATTTTATTTTTTTAATGTTTTTGAAATTTATTGTGAGAGAAAGAGAGAGTGTGCACGAGCAAGAACGTGAGCAGGGGAGGAGGAGAGAGAGAATCTCAAGCAGATTCTGCGATGTTAGCACTGAGCCCAATACATGGGCTCAAACCCACAAACTGTGAGATCATGACCTGAGCCAAAATTAGGAGTTGAATACTTAATTGACTGAGCCACCCAGGCACCCCTTAAACATTTTATTTATTTATATTTTTAATTTTTTTAATGTTTATTTATTTTTGAGAGACACAGAATGCGAGCAGGGGAGGGGCAGAGAGAGAAGGAGACACAGAATCTGAAGCAGGCTCCAGGTTCCGAACTGTCAGCACAGAGTCCTACATGGGGCTTGAACTCAAGAATCGTGAGCTCATGACCTGAGCCAAAGTCAAACGAGTGACCCACTGAGCCACCCAGGTGCCCCTTAACCATTTTAAAGTGTACAATTCAAGGGCCCTGGGTGGCTCAGTTGGTTATGTGTCTGACTTTGGCTCAGGTCATGATCTAGCTGTGATTTGTGAGTTTAACCCCCACATCAGGCTCTCTGGGGTCAGCACAGAACCTACTTTGGATCCTCTGTTCCCCTTTCTCTCAGCTTCTCCCTTGCATATGCTCTCTCTCTCTGTCTCTCAAAAAAACATTTTCTAAAAACAAAGTAAAGTGTGCAATTTAGCGCCATTTAATGCATTTACAATGCTGTGCAACAGTCTCTACTCTCTAATTCCAGAATATTTTCATCACCACAGAAAGAAACCCCCTACCATTAAGCAATCACTCCCCATTCCTTGCTCTCCTCAGCCCCTCATAATCACTAATCTGCCTTGTGTTTCCATGAATTTGCCTGTTTTTGGTATTTTACGCAAGTGAAATCAATCTGTGGCTTTTTGTGTGTGGCTTATTTCACTTAGTATAATGTCTTCAAGGTCTGTCTATGCTGTAGCATATGTCAGTACTTCATTCCTTTTTTATGGCTAAATAATATTCCATTACATGGAGATATCATGTGTAGCTTATCTATTCAACAGTGGGTGGACACTTGATTACTTCCACCTTTTGACTGCTGTGAATGGTACTACCATGAACATTCTTACGTAAGCTTTTGTTTGAACACCTGTTTTCAATTCTTTTGGGTAAATTACTGGGATGGAATTGGCATGTCATGTGTAATTCATTGGTAACTCATCAAGGAATTGCCAAACTGTTTTCCACAGAAGTTGCATCATTTTATTTTTTATTATTTTTTTTAAATGTTTTATTTATTTCTAGGAGAGAGAGAGAGAGAGACAGCATGAGCAGGGGAGAGTCAGAGAGAGAGGGAGTCACAGACTGAAACAGGCTCCAGGCTCCCAGCTGGCCATCAGCACAGAGCCCGATGCGGGGCTCGAACCCACGAACCGCGAGATCATGACCTAAGCGAAAGTCGGACGCTTAACCGACTAAGCCACCCAGGCGCCCCAAGTTGCATCATTTTATATTCCTACCAGGAATGTATGAAGATTTCTCCACAACCTCACCAACACTTCTTGTTCTCCCTTGTTTTCTTGTTGTCGTTATTGTTACCTTTAAGCAATCCTAGTGGTCTGAAGTAATCTGTCAATGTGGTTGTTTGTATTTTCCTAATGACATTGAGAATCTTTCCACATGCTTATTAGCCATTTGTATATTTCTTTAGGGAAATGTGTATTCAAGTCCTTTGTTCAGTTTTAAGTTGCGTTGTTTCTCTTTGTTTTGGAGTTGTAAGTGTTCTTCATGTATTCTGAATACAAATTCTTTATAAGGTATATGATTTGAGACTGTTACGTTGGGGCACTGGGCTGGCTCAGTGGGTAGAGCATTCAACTCTTGATCTCAGGGTTGTGAGTTTGAGCCCCATGTTGGGTGCGGAGATTACTTAAAAATAAAATCTTTAAGGGTGCCTGGGTGGCTCAGTCAGTTAAGTGTTCAACTTTGGCTCAGATCATGATCCCAGGGTTCGTAGGTTCAAGCCCTATGTCGGGCTCTGCGCTGATAGCTTAGAGCCTGGAGCCTACTTCAGATTCTGTGTCTCTCTCTTTCTCTCCCCATCCCTTACTCATGCTCTGTCTCTTGCCTTCAAAAATAAACATTAAGAAATTGTTTTAATTTAAAAAATAAATAAAATCTTAAAAAAAAAAAAAGAGAGGGCACCAGGGTGGCTCAGTTAGTTAAACATCTAACTCCTGATTCCAGCTCAGGTCATGACCTTATATTTGGGCTCTGTGCTGACAGCACAGAGCCTACTTGGCATTCTCTCTCACCTCTTTCTCTGCCCCTACCCCTGCTTGCTCTTGTCCTCTCTCTCTCTCTTTCTCTCTCTCTCTCTCAAAAATAAATAAATAAACATTAAAGAAAATATTTTCTCCCGTTTTCTGGATTGTCTTTTCGCTCCTTTTGATAATATCCTCTGATACACAAAAGTTTCTAATTTTGATGAAATCCAATTTATCTATTTCTTTTCTTTTGCTGCATGTGTTTTTGGTGTCAGATCTAGGAAGCCATTGCCAAATGCATGGTCATGAAGGTATACTTCCATGTTTTTTCTAAGAGTTTTATAGTTTTAGCTGGTATATTTAGGTCTTTGATCCATTTTGAGTTCATTTTTTTCTACAGTGTGAGGTAAAGGGTCCAACTTCATGTCTTTGCTTCTGTCCATTCAGTTGTCCCAGCAAACACAGAGCAATGTTTTGTTTGTGTATATATTTATTCTTATTCATTCATTTGTGTTATTAAGTGAAGCATTTATAGTAACTTTATATCAAAAACATATTAACAATAATAATACCTACAAATGGAAGTAGAAAGTCAAGACCAAAAAAAAAATGAATACATATACATTGTAGTAGCCAGCATAGTTATTATCCCTGAAAATGATATTTGTCTTCAAAGTCTTGGACAGTCAAGTAGACAAGAAAAAGTAGCTTTTTAATGTCATTAACTCACTTAAACTACATTTTAACCCATCTGTTCATTCAGAGCTTAAAATATCTTTTGGCTATAGTTATTTAGAAAAAAGAATTAAGAGAGAAAGATATATTTTTTTCATTCACTCAAATTCCTTACAGACCAGAAAAAAAATCAACCCAAGTTTAAAATACTCCTTCATTGCAAGAAAGAGCACTTAAGGAACCAATTTTGTATAAGGAACTAACTTTTTATAAGGTTTACATAGCATATTTGCTTCCTCAGTAATGGAACATTCCCAAACCAAACCATGAAGTAGATGTGATTTGTCTTTAGAATCTCCTCTCCCCTGTCTGGGTTCCTCCTCCTAAGAAGCAAAAGCTTCCCCAAGAGTCCCTCATTTCCCTAACCCAGCATTTCAGAGATATTTAATTGTCTTGCAAATTGACTTGATAAACCAATCATTGCTAATGTTTTAACAAGTCTGGATTTATCAATATGTTCTCTAGTAGAATTTTGCTCCGGGAACTTTTTTTTTTTAATGTTTTATTTATTTCTGAGAGAAAAAGAGAGACAGTGTGAGCAGGGGAGGGTCAGAGAGAGAGGGAGACACAGATCTGAAGCAGGCTCCAGGCTCTGAGCTAACCGTCAGCACAGAGCCCGACACGGGGTTCGAACCCACAAACCATGTGATCATGACCTGAGCTGAAGTCAGACGCTCAACCGACTGAGCCACCCAGGTGCCCCACTCTGGGAACTTTTTGAAACACCACCTCATCCAAAGTGAAGATTCTACTAGAAGTGACTCCAAGGACGTTGGCAGATCTATGACCAGGCTATTTTGGAACACAGTTCTCAAAGAACTCTTACCATACAGACACTTAATTGCCCCTATAAAAATTGTCCCCATCATTATAGAGGTAAGTGAGAATTCCCCGTGCTGATAACAGATGACCTTTTTACAGGTCAAGAATGAAATGACATAAAATAAATCCCTTCAGTGTGAGAGCCGGACCATAGCAAGTTGAAATCTGTGGGGTTTTCCTTTTACAAAATAACCTGCATATGTTTTTATCAGACTATCTTCAAATACAATCATTTGGTAAATGCATGAATATTTACTGAGTACTTACTCTGTCAAACACTGTGCTATGTGCATGAGCATATTTCCTTATTCTTGCTATACCCATTTCTCTTTCTTATAAAGCCAATCCAGTGTTTCCAGGATTCATAATCAAAACTCTAAATTTCATATATGTAAATATAGATAAAATGGTTGCATGGTATATATCCATTAGATTGTATTCCTTGAGGTAAAAGACTACTTGTTCATTAAATGCCTAGCATTTAGTACTTAGGATCTTGTTAAATCTTTTTGAATAATTTTTTAAAGTTTTATTTAGTTAAATAATCTCTGCACTCAACATGAGGCTTGAACTCATGACCCCGAGATTAAGAGCCACATGCTCTTCTGACTGAGCCAGCCAGGTGTCCCATCTTTCTTGAATGATTCTTAAATTATGGAATGGTTATTTGGACAGATCATTGTGATTAGGACTCAATAAGTGTCTCTACTAATAGCATCAGTGTTCTGAGTTACTAGGGCAAAGGGAGTTCATATGTGAACTTGACCTCCCCCGACAGTGCTTTATACATAGCAGGCATTCAATAAAGACTTAATTAAATGAAAAAATTTAAAAAGCATTGTGAGGGAGACAGAGGTATATATGACAAACTTTTATGAAAGTATATGTAACCAGAGGCTTCACTCCCTTAGTCTCTAAAATTGTGGTTTACTCATGCCTTAGTTTTCCCTCAGACTGTACACACTGGATCCCTGGAGTCTAGGACTCTTGGAGAATCCAGGGAAGTCAATACACAGAATTTATTGCTGCTGTCATGAAGTAGAATACCGACAACCAAAAGGCAGCTGGCCAGGGCACCTGGATGGCTCAGTCGGTTAAGCATCTGACTCTTGATTTCAGCTCGGGTCATGATCTTGTGGTTCACGAGATGGAGCCCCGCATCAGACTCTACACTGACAGTGTGAATCCTGCTTGGGGTTCTTTCTCTCTCTCTCTCTCTCTCAAAATATGTAACCTTTAAACACACACACACACACACACACACACACACACACACACACACACACACAGAGGCAGCTGGCCTGTACAGAGTGCTGGGCTTTGTTCCAGCTTCCGCCAAGGCGCTGGTAGGATGCTTGTTTATAAAAATCTCCTCCCACCATATGCACTGCTGCCTTAGGGACCATAACCTGGCGCTGGACCCAGAATCAGGATGTGTTTGGGTATCCGCCACCTCATGGACCCAAGGCTCTGGCTAATTTCTCTCTTTTCCTCCTTGGGGGCCTAGCACCTTACTTTCAAGTTCAGCTCTAAACAGAAAGACATGTTGATTTTCTAGCCTGAATATCCAGCCAAGCCTTCTTCATCCCCGGTTGTGATGATCCCTAAGTCTCTGAGTTCCACGGAAGAGAAGGAACAGCTCCTTGTTTATATTTATGGGCCCTCCAGCCATGATTTCCTTCGTTCCTGTCATGGGAGTCAGAGAATGCACAAGAGCTACCATCCTGGTAGCCGGATGGGAGGGGGTCTAGCTTGAGTGTGGACACTCCCTATATTTTCTGTTATTTTGTAAACATTCCAGCTTCTGTCTTCTCTCAGTCTTAGAGCCTTTGCTACCCCTGAAGGGAGAGAGAGCTGGTATCAGCCTTGGGATCCTCTTTTCTCTGGGTTCAGCCTTGTTTTCTGAAAACTCCATAAGGTACCTTAGCTTCCATGTTTCTCCTTCGCACAGCCCTCTGTAGAGACCTGTCTTACCACAGGGAATAGACACATGGACGTAGCTGGAAAGTTCCTTCTAGCCTTGAGAGTCTTTGATGATTACTCCCAAACTTCTGAGCTATACTTAACTGTTCCTGATTGGTTGCTAACACCCGCAGTGGGCCTTGAAGTCTCTTCCAAAAGGATTAGCTCTTTTTTCCTCTTTTATTATTGTTTTAAAAATTTTTTAATGTTTATTTATTGTTGAGAGAGAGAGAGAGACAGCATGAGTGAGGAAGGAGCAGAGAGGGAGAGAGAGAGAGAGAGAGAGAGAACATGAAGCAGGCTCCAGCCTCTGAGCTGTCAGCACCTCGATGCAGGGCTCAAAGTCATGGATCATGAGATCATGACCTGAGCTGAAGTCGGATGCTCAACCGACTGAGCCACCCAGGCACCCCTTCTTTTCCTATTTTATTTTATTTTTATAATTTTTTAAATGTCTTTATTTTATTTTTGAGAGACAGAGACAGAGAGCAAGCAGGGGAGGGGCAGAGAGAGAGGGAGACACAGAATCCATAGTAGGCTCCAGGCTCTGAGTTGTCAGCATAGAGCCCGATGCGGGGCTCGAACTCACGGACCGTGAGATCATGACCTGAGCCTAAGTCAGATGCTTAACCGACTGAGCCACGCAGGCGCCCCATCCTGTTTTAGAATTAGACTTCTTAATTCCAGAAATCTTAGAGGCAGTTTTTATAGCTTTAGGCTTCATGTCTGTCCTTCATTGACAGCAGTGTCTGTAATGATTTTTCCATGACGTCCATTGAGGATAAGTTTTTGCAGCAAAGCCTCTTAATTTGTATAATGTCTTAACATGTTTTCATTTGGGAATTCTCCTTTCTCTGGAGTATAGTCTTAAATTTTTTTATTGTTTATTTATTTTGAGAGAGAGAGACAGAACACAAGCAGGGGAGGGGCAGAGAGAGAGAGGGAGACACAGAATCTGAAGCAGGCTCCAGGCTCTGAGCTGTCAGCGTAGAGCCTGACATAGGACTCAAACTCATGAACGGTGAAATCATGACCTGAGCCGAAGTCGGATGTTTAATCAACTGAGCCACCCAGGCGCCCCTTAAAATTTTTGACTAGAGGCTTGATGATTCTCTATACTCTCAAAAATAAGTAAGTTTTAAGGACCCACATCCTAATACATGCAACAACATAAAAAAATCTCAAAAGCATTCTCCTAAGTGAAACAAGTCACCCTCAGAACATTACATACTATATGATTCCATCGATGTGACATTTTGAAAAAGGCAAAGCCAGAGGGACTGAAAACAGATCAGTGGATACCAGAGACTGGGTTTGGAGGGAAGGGATGATTACAAAGGGACAGGGCAGTTTTGGGGGGAGATGGAATTGTTTCATATCTTGATTTTGATTTTTAAGTGACTCAAAACTCAAAGAACTGTATTTAATGTACAATTTTAGTAAAGGAGGAGTTTTCTATACATAATCATAGTTTTTAAAAATGGGAAAAATGGGGCACCTGGGTGGCTCAGTCAGTTAAACGTCTGACTCTTGATCTCAGCTCAGGTCTTGATCTCAAGGTCATGAGTTCAAGCGCTGCCTTGGGCTCCATACTGGGTGTGAAGCCTACTTAAAACAAAAAAGGAAAAAAACTATTTTGCCCCAATACTTTTAAGGACATACAAACACTTCATAAAGGTATTTTCTTTCAAAGAGTCGTTGATACCCTTTAGGGCNCGCCTTGGGCTCCATACTGGGTGTGAAGCCTACTTAAAAAAAAAAGGAAAAAAACTATTTTGCCCCAATACTTTTAAGGACATACAAACACTTCATAAAGGTATTTTCTTTCAAAGAGTCGTTGATACCCTTTAGGGCATCACCATTAGAGCACCATATTTGTATCTGCCTCTTGCAGGACTTCCGTGATTTGTCCAAACTTCTATTATCTTCTACTCTCTGCCTCTTTTATAAGACTTCGACAATATATCCTAGTTAAAATGCTATTTGTTTCCTTCCTAGGGATGGGAAGGTCATTCTGGATAACACCCTCAGGTTCTGGAAAACATTATTTCTGTCAGAGGCTGAATGGCCTTTCCCACAGACTCTTGCAATACTACATGTTGGGCATATCTCTGATGGGCTTGTCCAGGCTTGAGGTAATTGGGATTTTCTCGTATACCAAGACTTGCCACAGTTCATGCTTTAAGAGTTGCTAGTGTTTTTAGAAACTTCTGGAGTCTGAGTTAGGAATTTTGGAAACTATCTTTTCTATACCTACCTTACACAAAATTCTCCCAGAATAGGGATTACAAAAAAGAAGTTAATATTGTCATGTCTTCTCTCCTGCATATTCCTTCAACCAATCTCTATCTACCTGGTTTTAAAGCATATGGAGAATCCTTCAAACTCAAGCTCACCAGAGACCACTAGTGTCTATCCCCTGCATTAGCTGACTCTTGAGTATCTACAACCACCCAGGTGTTCTAGCCTGTCTACAGCATCATAGCCATTGTCTAAAAAAATATCAAATACCTTCCATCTGGGGAGTTTCATTAGACCATAAGACAAGTATGTGCTGGATGGAAATTTATGCACATCCCAGCATAAGACCCCATGAATACATGATACAGATACTGTCCTATCTCTTTATCTTCCCGAATAAATTGTTCCAGTCCCAACCGCACTTATCAGGAAGTCTAGAATATCCTCCTACAGGCTTCCTTCTCTCCCTAAATTTGCAATTAATTCAAAGCCTTAAGCAGCTCAAAAGGGTCAGTCTGTAACAAAGGCTTTTAGCTGATCAACAAAGTAGGATTTCTAGATTTAGTATATAAAAACACAGGGTGCCCAAATGTTATACGGGACATACTTATGCTACAGGATTCATTGTTGTTTATCTGAAATTTAAATTTCACTGGAGTCTTATATTTTATCCGGCAGCTCCTACATCAAACTCCTTTCTTCTCTCTGGGCATACAGCTGGTCCTATATTTCCCAGCTCCTCTTACTATTGGGTGGGATCACGTGATTGAATTCCAGCCATAAAACTCTCTCCAGCACATTCTTCCTTGCTCCTTTTCTTTCTAGCTGGCTAGGGAATCCATGTGCTAAGGATGATAGAGTCACAAGATGGAAGGAACCTGGATACCTCGATCACCACCTGAGGGGGAACTGCTCAGGAGATAACCCATGACAGCCATGTACCGTGGACCCTGCTGAATTATTATTTGACTAAGAAATGAGATTTCTTTCAGGTTAGGGGTTTACTTATTCTGGCAGGTAGCTTTACCTTAACGAATATAGAACATTAATATCTTGAAGTAGAGTGCTACTGCTGCCTTAGTCCGTTTGGGCTGCTATAACACAGTTATAGCCTGGGTGGATTATAAACAGCAAAGACTTATTTCTCACAATTCGAGAGGCTGGGAAGTTCAAGATCAAGTCTCTGGCAGATACAATGTCTGGTGAGGGCATGCTTCCAGGTCTAGAGATGGCCATCTTTGTTCTGTGTTTTCAAATAGCAGAAGGGATACCCTTGTCCCTTCCATGAGGGCTCCGCTCTTATGACTTAATCACCTTTCAAGGGCCTGATTTCCAAATACCATCACACTGGAGATTAGATTTCAACATGTGATTTGTGAGAGGGACACATATATTCAGTGGCTAGCAGCTGCCTAACAAAAACCTAAAACTTGTGATATCAGCTTAGTGGATCAGCAAAGAGAGGTAAGGAAACAGATCTCCAAACTTGGAGAAACGGAGACACATATTATGCACTGAGAAAACAGTTGATAAGATGTCACTTGAAGTAACTTAAAACGATGATGATGTGCCAAATGAATTTATATTTCTAAAGCAGACAGGTTAAAACTTTTCTTCCTTCCTTCCTTTCTTTTTTTCTTTTTGGTGCCATGTACTCCTTTGGCTATTTTGATGAGGTGTATGGACTCCGTTTCAGAGTAATGTGCTTAAATGTATAAAACAAAATATATAAGACTGCAAGGGAAATCACTGTATCGACAAACACTTAGCAATATACTTTTAAAAAGCAAATATATGATACAGGAATATATTTGCATCTTTAATTCATTAAAGAATCTAGGAGTGTGTGTTAGTTAATTTTATGTGTTAACTTGATCAGGTAACGAGTTGCCCAGATGTTTGGTTAAACCATATTCTTGGTGTGTCTGCTAGGGTGTTTCTGGATGAGAATAGCATTTGAATTGGTAGACTAAGTGACACAGATTGCCTTCCCCAGTGTGGATGGGCCTTATCCAATCTACTGAAGCCCGAACAGAACGAAACTGATGAGAATTTATAGGGTGCCTGGGTGGATCAGTGGGTTAAGAATTCGACTCATGATTTCAGCTCAGGTGCGTCGGGCTCTGTGTTGACAGACTGGAGCCTGCCTAAGACTCTGTGTCTCTCTCTCTGCCCCTCCCCTGCTCATGCTCTCTCTCTCTCTTTCCGTCTCTCTCTTAAAAATAAATAAACGTTTAAAAATTTTTTAATGATGAGAATTTCTACCTGTCTTCAAGCTGGAATGTTGGATCTTCTGATCTGGGACTCAGATCAAGGCTGGAACTTTAGGTCATTGCCTCTCTTGAGTCTCAGGCCATCAGACCGAGACTAGAACTCTACCATCAGCTCTCCCTGGTCTTCAGTTTGCTGACTACAGTCCTTGGGACTATCATAATTTCAAAGCAGTGATGGGGGTATGAGGGTAAATAATATCTTGAGGTAGGTTGCAATATATATGCAACTATAATATCATATGAAAATATCTGTGACTTATAATTCACAGGAGCTGCTCATACAACTGTGGTTTGCTGCCTACATTCAAAACTAAATGAAGTAAATGCTAAATTTCAGCTGGGGGTTAGTAAAAATAAAGATGTAATGTATCCCCCATATTGGTGAACGCAGTTGGTAGTCTGCCTGATGCCCCCAGATCCTTTCTAGGGGTTCATGTGCCAATCCTATGGCTTCTATTACCTTTTATTTACCAGCTCTCACCTGAGACTTACTTCAGAGGCCTATCCTTGGGCTATTGTAGCTCTTTGTCTATGATAAGAAAGCTGGAAAAGCATGGGTGTTTATGCCCTCAGAGGGCAGCCCATAGCCAATGACTGACTGGTGAGCATGCGTGAAAACCCAGCTTCTTTGCCCTGGGATGAGGCTGAGCTTAGGAATTTGCCTAAAATAGCCCCCTGTCATTATTCTGCTTTTCTGCCATTCTTGGTTACTCCTCAATAAATCACTTGCACATGAATCTTCATTTCAGGGTCTTCTTCCAGAAAACTTGACATAATCCACCCTCCAAGTCATAGAACCTTTCATCAAAAATCCCTGTGCTAAGGGTGCCCTGGTGGCTTAGTTGGTTGAGTATCTCACTCTTGATTTCCACTCAGGCCATGGGATTGAGCTGACCTCTATGCTAAGTGTGGAACATGCTTAGCATTCTGTTTCTCTCTAAAATAAAAAAATAAAAACTAGAAAGAACTCCTGTTTTAGGGGAAGTAGTTGGAAAGAGTTTGAGTGCTAGTGTGCTTGAGGTTTAACTTTCTGCTTTCAGCAAGTTATTATTAAGAGAAAGAGAAAGGTAGACTACAATTGAGCTGGATTCAGTTTAAGCAGAGATTAGAGGGGCTGAAGAAAACCCAGAGATCATGAGCTTTATAGGGCTGGAAAATCCTACTCCTTCTAGACTCCAAAATTAAGCAATTAGACAGAAAAAGCCATGAGTGACAAAGGCTCATTAAGACTACTAAGTAAACAAAATCACAGCTGTGTGGCAATTAGATTAAGGATATTCTCTTCTCTGCCAAGACTTCAGGTAACCGTCTTCCAGGTGAAAGAGTAAATCTTGGGGTCAAGAAGCAAATAACTAAGACAGTCTTGAGAACCAGAACTAGATATGATTGTCAAATTTAGCCAATAAAAATATGGAACACCCAATATTTTATCTGGTAATCCTAGGTCTAGAAAATTTTGGGCAGCGCGGGGGGTGGGGGGACGCTTAGGTGACTCAAGCTGGTTAAGCATCTTGACTCTTGATTTCAGCTCAAGTCCTGATCTCATGGTTCATGAGTTCGAGCCCCTGCATATGACTCTGAGCTAACGATGCAGAGCTTGCTTGGGATTCTCTCCCTCCCTCTCTCTGTGCCCCTCCCATGATTGCATTATTGCTCTCTTTCTCTCTCTCTTTCTCTCTCTCAAAATAAATTTAAAAATACATACATTTTTGGCAGTAGTAACCGGCATTTGAATCTTTCAGAAGAAAACAAATAGGTGAGAGGCATCCAAGTTTTTCTGAGGGAATGGCATTGACAAAGAAACCACAAGCCTAGTCTACGCAAACTTTTGCATATCCAGGAAACTTAAAGAACCCACCGTCAAGCTGTGAAGCTGTGATGAGCACTGGGTGTTTTATAGAAGGGTTGAATCACTATATTATGTACCTAAAACTAATGTTACACTATATGTTAACTAACTGGAATTTAAATAAAACTGTAGTTGATTTTATTTTCTAATGTTAATTTGTGAGAGAGAGAGAGTGCAAGTGACGGAGGGCCACAGAGAGAGAGGGACAGAGGATCTGAAGCAGGCTCTGTGCTGGCAGCAGAAAGCCGGATGTGAGGCTCAAACCCACTAACCATGAGATCATGACTTAAGCCAAAGTCAGATGCTTAACCCACTGAGCCACGCAGGTGCCCCTTAAATGAAAATTAAAAAAAAAAAAGAAAACCCCACAATTCTCCAAATTTGCATGGGCAGGAAGCACCCTAGGGAAGGCGCCAAAGGAGACACGCTCTACAATGCCGACTTCAGAGGTGGACATGAACGATAATGAAAAAGGAAGAGCCTNCAAAAAACCCAAATTCTCCAAATTTGCATGGGCAGGAAGCACCCTAGGGAAGGCGCCAAAGGAGACACGCTCTACAATGCCGACTTCAGAGGTGGACATGAACGATAATGAAAAAGGAAGAGCCTCTGAGAAGTCGGAGCCAGGGTCCCCAGAGAAAAATGGTAACAGGAATTCTTCCCCAAGGACAGGACAGAATCTAATGAAAGAGGTTCTCCCATCCAAAGACAGAGGTCCTCACAATGCCTGCACAGCTGTTTTCCACAGTCGCCAAGAACTAGCACCTGCGTATACCTCCTGTTCTTCCTTTTGCTAACAGGGAGTTTTGTTTCATTGTCGATCATATGTCCTAGCTCTACCATTGTATGTGTAAGAGGGCAGATGGACCATTTACAGGAAACATTTTTTCCTAATTCAAAAATGAACAGACCATGAGGAGCTATATCCAGCCCTAGTGGAGAAGACTATGTCTCCCAGAGATCCTAGATCTTGAGCTTGGTGTGACGACTAAAAAAGACTTCAGGTTGTTTCTTTTGGTAGAGAAAGAATACTGTGTTCTATGTATGGTAAAAAGGATGAAATGAGTATCTGATGACCAGAAGAGTGGACTCTGGCAGAGACCAAACCCATGTTCTCTTCTTCCCGGGCACATGGCTGAACAGCATTTCCTAGCCTCCTTTGTCTAAGTAATATAGTGACTTCTAGAGCTGGTCCATAAAAACTTCCCAGGAGTGAGGCTTTATGCTTCTCCCCCTTTTGAATGACTAGCCGATGACGATCCCCATAGCCACTTTGGGGACACACATTGAAGACGGCAGAATCATCGTGATGGAAGCTGGGTGCTTGAATCACCATTCAGAGAAGAGCTGCCGAAGAGAAGCACTAGCCACACACACACACTTTGGACAACTGAGTGAATGACAATTATGTCAAACCTTGGAGGTACTGAGGACTCATATAAGATAGTGGTTCTCAAAGTGTGGCCCCAGAGCGGCCTCAGTATCACCCAGCAACTTCTTAGAAATCCAAATATGGGGGGCACCTTGGTGGCTCAGTCTGTTGAGTGAACCACTTTGGCTCAGATCATGATCTTACGGTTCGTGGGTTCAAGCCTGGCGTCGGGCTCTGTGCTGCCAGCTCAGAGCCTGGAGCCTGCTTCAGATTCTGTGTTTCTCTCCTTCTCTGCCCCTCCCCTGCTCATGCTCTGTCTCTCTCTGTCTCTCAAACATAAATAAACATTAAATTAAAAAAAAAAAATCCAAACTTTCAGTCTCCATCCCAGATCGGAACTCTGGAGGTGGGGGCCCAGCAAGCCCTCCAGTTGATCCTGATACCCAATGAAGTTTGAGAACCACTGATCTAAGGAAACAGCTAGAGTTAACTAAACTAATAAAACAGGTGAGTGGAGAGCCCCTAAAGTGGACTAGTTTACTGTTCCCATTGTTTTCTCACTGATACAAGGTGATGCTGTTGACCTCTGATCTAACTCCACCAACAGAAGATGCCAGTAGATTCCTGACCCTGATCTGCACACAAGCCATGGTAGAACCTTGAGGGTGGATGATCCTTCCACTTAGAGATAAGCTCACATGAGGTTGCTTTTCGAAGGGGGTTCTATTGGTGCCTGGTTTTATCAGATCCATGATCTCAGAGGCCAGACACCCCAGAAGCACTGTGTTAGTTAAGATCATCAGCTTGTCTCGGTCTGTCTGGGACTTTCCTACCTTTAGCACCGAAAGTCCCTCTTTCTAGCCCCAAGCCAGTCAGAGATGTTTGGTCAACTTAGTCAGTGTGGGTTGAAATGTTCATCACTTGTGACCTTTTCTCTTACAAGGGTAAACCACAGCTCAACAGGTCAGGCAACTTTGTATTTTCAACTCCCAACCACCCAAGTCCTGATTACACTATCTTTCCCAGATAATTGACCTACTCACCTTTGAAGCCAGATGCCCCAATTGCCTTCTGGTGTCTTCTCCTTTATGGACGTATGACAGAGGGTCACTTTCCGGATCAGTGGATAAAAGTGACCCAAGGTAATTTTCTAGCCCTTTCTTCAGTAAAGGAAGGAAAAAGGGTCAGAGGCCCACATTTTCTGGTTAAACATCTACATATTTAAGGCCAGGTAAACTATTACAAACAGTTCAGGAAAAGGAAAGAGAAGGATTTCTTCTTTCCTTAATTTCCTTAGGACCCATTCAGAGCACTGATTTTCAAAGGTGGGCCTGGGGTGCCTGTCTAAAGTGGGCAAAAGTTTTGTTTTCTGAAGTAGAAATCTCCCATCGATATATCCTGGGTGGGAGAGGGGTGGTGATGTGTATTTTGGAAAAACCTCTCAGGTGATACTGAGCCTTTTCTTTGGGAAACCATCATTTTAGAGCAGGGTTTCTCAACCTTAGCACTGTTGACATTTTGGACCCAATAATTCTGTTGTGGGGGCTCATCTGTGTGTTGTAGGATGTTTAGCAGCATCTCTGATCTCTTCCCATGGATGCCAATAGCACCACGCCCCCGGTGATGACAGCCAAAAATGCCTCCGGGCATTGTAAAATGTGGAGGTAGGGTTGCCAGGAAAACTACAACATACAGGATGTAAGCAATATGTAGGACATATTTCCACTAAAAAAAAAATCATTGTTTATCTGAAATCAAATTGAGCTGGACATCCTGTATTTTTGTTTGCTAAATCTGGCAACCCTACCTGGAAAGCCATATTGGTCCTAGCAAAGGACTACTGCATTAGAACAGAGGCTGGAAATGGATATGAAAGCCACAAGTAAAAATAAAACCAAGTACAATGTCATATCACCTCACTAAAGATACATTTTTAGACACACGCTTTAAGAAAGACACATTTTGGGGCGCCTGGGTGGCTTAGTCGGTTAAGCGTCCGACTTTCGCTTAGGTCATGAACTCGCGGTTCGTGGGTTCGGGCCCCGCGTCGGGCTCTGTGCTGACAGCCAGCTCGGAGCCTGGAGCCTGTTTCAGTCTGTGACTCCCTCTCTCTCTGACCCTCCCCTGCTCACACTCTCTCTCTCTCTCTCCTAGAAATAAATAAAACATTTAAAAAAAAAAAAAAGAAAGACATTTTCCTTGGGGCACCTGGATGGCATAGTTGGTTAAGCATAGGATTCTTGATTTGGGCTCAGGTCATGATCTTATAGTTCGTGGGGTTGAGCCCCATCCTGGGCTCTGTCCTGACTGCTTGAGCCTGTTTGGGATTCTCTCTCTCCCTCTCTCTCTGCCTCTCCCTTTTTTGTGCATGCACTCTTTCTCTCTCTCTCTCAAAATAAATACACTTTATTTTTTTATGTTTGTTTACCTTTGAGAGAGAGAGATAAATAGAGCAACACACACACATAAGCAGAGAAGGGGCAGAGAGAAAGGGAGACAGAGGATCTGAAGCAGGTTCTATGTTGACAGCCGTGAGGCCGATGCAGAGTCAAACTCAAAAATGGCGAGTTCATGACGTGAGCCAAAGACAGACACTTAACTGACTAACCGACCCAGGTGCCCCGATAAATACACTTAAAAAAGAAAGAAGCAAACAAACAAAGACACATTTTCCATATGCCTTCTAAATAAGCAACCAGAGAAAAATTGAATGTTAGAGACTCAGGAATGTAACTAGAACCCGTGAAACAACATATACGTTCTGTGAAGGTGAAGTCTTTGTTATCTTTACTGTTACATCCCAGTTACCTTGAACAGTGCCTGGCATGTAGTAATCAAACAATAATTTTTTTTTAATATTTTTATTTATTTCTAGGAGAGAGAGACAGAGAGACAGCATAAGCAGGGGAGGGTCAGAGAGAGAAGGAGTCACAGACTGAAACAGGCTCCAGGCTCTGAGCTGGCAGTCAGCACAGAGCCCGATGCAGGGCTCGAACCCATGAACCGCGAGATCATGACCCAAGCGAAAGTTGGACGCTTAACCGACTAAGCCACCCAGGCGCCCCAAACAATAAATATTTTTTGAATGAATGAAAGCATTGGTAGTGTAAGATGTGGGATGAAAATGTCCATATGACTTTAGACTTCCTTGTAAATAATGGATAGAGGGATCCTTTCCCTCAAGAAGATGAATTTGTGTCATGTTCAGATGTTCTAGAAACAAACCAAAAGGACCATCATCTATTAGAACTGATCCAGCCCTGGAGAGCACCAATCCTCTTTTTCTCTAAAACACAAACAGAGATCAAAGTAATTTATTTTTCTGTGATTTTAAGGAAAATAAATGTAACTTTTACTTTGGGACTTTAGAATATTTTCATCAGCAAGGGAAAGAATTCAGGCAGGTAATTGACAGTTCAACCAACCCTGCCTCATTGCAAGCCCCTTCCTTCCTTCTTCTCTGGAGTCCTTCCCCTTACTGAGCTGGTAGAGAGGCCTGGCTAGACCTTAGATTCCGTCTGCTTCAAACTTGTTAAAAAGCTAGGGCTGCTTCTCAAATGAGCTTCAGATGTGGGGATCAGCTATACTTCAAATAAGAATCTTAATGTCCAGGTTTATATACAGGGACATGACATTTTACCAATTTAAGAAAGGAAATTCTAAAAGGCTCTCAAGGGGCACATGGGTGGTTCAGTTGGTTAAGTGTCTGACTCTTGATGTTAGCTCAGGTCTTGAGCTCAGGGTTGTGAGTCAAGCCCCATGTTGGGCTATGTGCTGGACATGAAGCCTACTTAAACAAAAAAAGGTGCTCAAATGGATTGGATTTATCCAGCACTTGAAGACTTAGTGACCTCCCATACCATTTTATTCCTATATTATGACTCTGTTATTCTAAGCATCCCTTTGCAGGAAAAAAAAATGATGCCATTTGAAGATGAGCTCCTCACTTTGTAATGGCCTGGTAAACATCATTACAAACTGGTCAAGTCCATGGACTCTAAAGCCAAAGTAGCCATGTTCAAATCCCAGCTCTGCTACTTACTAGGTATATGACCTTTGAGCAAGTAATTTAATCTCTCTGTTCCTCCATTTCCTTATCTGTAAAATAGGGATTAATAATAGTACTGCCCTGCAGCTTTATTACAAAGATTAAATAAACTGATGTTTGTAAAAGACTTTCAACACTGCCTGGCTGCTAGGAAGCCCTATATAAGTGCTTATTAAATTACAAAGCTAAAAATTAAAATCACCAAAGTGGATTAAATACTATTTTGCAAGTATTTTTAGAAGCAGGATAGAAAACTCTAAGTTCCTAATAATTTAGATGAGAGAGAGCATGGAGGAGGGGATTGGTACAGGAAGATCAGAAGTCACTCTATTACCTCAGGAGTTCTCTTACGACTTGTAATTCTGTTCCATGACCATTCCACACTTGTAAAGGCATTTATAGCTAAAGAACTCAAAACATTGCTGGGGGTGCCTGGGTGGATCAGTCAGTTGAGCATCTATCTCTTGATTTTGGCTCAGGTCGTGATCTCACAGGTTGAGAGTATGAACTCCACATCATGCTTTGCACTTCCAGTGTAGGGCCTGCTTGGGATTCTCTCTCCCTCTCTCTCTGCTCCTCTGCTCATTCTCTCTCTCTCTTTCTCTCTCTCTCTCTCTCAATAAATCAAAATAAATAAGTAAAATCTTAAAAGAAAAAGAATTCAAAATATTTTTTATGTATAACCATTAAGTAGAGGGAGATTGTCAATAAAAATCGTTCTTAAAAATGTATAATACTTTTGGGACATGTGAGTGGCTCAGTCAGTTAAGTGTGTGACTCTAGATTAAGTAACTGCAGTATATCTGAGGCAAGATGTTGAAGTAGAATCGCACCACCCGGCACATAACAAAGCACCTTACAATACCATACAAATTTCTCCCCAAAGTCTTATTCATCATAGTGGCCACCACTCAAGTTACCCTTTTCCACCTCTTTAGAAACTCCCACTTTTTCTTGGTCCTTTCTCCTCTCCTTCATCACTCCTGACTGTCATCTCCCCTGAGGCTCTTTTTTTTAATATTTTATTTTTTTATTTTTATTTTTTTCCATTTGGTTATAATTTTCTTTTTCTTTTTTTTTTTTAACAAATAGTTTATTGTCAAGTTGGTTTCCATATAACACCCAGTTAAGATTTTATTTTTAAGTAACCTCTACACCCAACGTGAGCCTTGAACTCATGACCCACAGACCAAGAGTTGCAAGCTTTTCTGACTGAGCCAGCCGGGAGTCCCTCTCCTGTGGGCTTCTTATTTAGGCTCATTCTATTCTATTTCTCTACCCATGTAACTGAGGAGTATAGCAAAGGCACAATACTGAGCAATAAAAAGGTCCTTTTAAAAAGGCGTGGGGGCACCTGGGTGGCTCAGTTGGATAGACATCCGACTTCAGCTCAGGTCATGATTTGTCAGCTTGTAGGTTCAGGCCCTGTCAGGGTCTATGCTGACAGCTCAGAGCCCAGAGCCTGCTTTGGATTCTGTGTCTCCTCTCTCTCTGCCCTTCCCCTGCTCACACAGTGTGTGTGTCTCTCTCTTTCTCTCAAAAATAAACATTAAAAAAAAATTAAGAGGGCATGGAAGTAGGGAAAACCTCTCTGTCACTACTTCACCCGGTTTAGTTTTGCTCTGTCACTTTAATAGCCTCCGTCTCCCAGTTTGCTGCCCAGTTCAAGTGGGCCAAACGTTCAGAGAACCAGATGAAGTGAGTCCAGATGAAGTGAGTTCATGTACGTGCTGTTTAGAATTCTGAGACATTTTTTTTAATGTTTTTGTTTTTTTTAATTTCTAGGAGAGAGAGAGACAGCGCGAGCAGGGGAGGTTCACAGAGAGAGGGAGTCACAGACTGAAACAGGCTCCAGGCTCCGAGCTGGCAGCCAGCACAGAGCCCAACGCGGGGCTCGAACCCACGAACCGCGAGATCATGACCTAAGCGAAAGTCGGACCCTTAACCGACTAAGCCACCCAGGCGCCCCTAGAAATCTGGGACATTTATGAGACTCGTTGATCTACGTTGACTAGAGACCGAGGGGTCTCTTCAAAGAGTGGCTGCTCCAGGAAAGCCGTCTGTAGCGACCAGCTACAGGTTTCCTCTGTCCAACGAGGACACCTAGAGGCTACTTGTGATATGACAGCCTACCCTCACCTGCCTTGCAAATTGTTTTCTTCACAGGCCCTATGGTAAATTACAGACCCCTCAGTGCAGGTAGAATAAAGGTTAATGTAGAGCTAATTGCTAAGGACTGGAAGCAGACCTACAGAGTCTGTTATATTCATTTTCTAGGCACAGGAGTACATCATTAGTACAGGAGAACTTAAAACAATTTTTTTAATGTTTATTCATTGTTGAGAGACAGAGCATCAGCAGGGGAGGGACAGAGAGAGGGAGACACAGAATCCGAGAATCCGAAGCAGGCTCCAGGCTCCAAGCCGTCAGCACAGAGGCCGATTAGGGGCTCGAACCCACGCACCGTGAGATAGTGACCTGAGCCGAAGTCGGACACCCAACCAACTGAGCCCCCCAGGTGCCCCGGGAACAGAACTTTTAAATGTGATAGGTGGGTGGAACACTTAGGAAGGACATTTTGGGGACAGTTGGGGACTTTTGAGTGTTGACCAAATGTTGTTTGCTGTGATTGAGTTCATGTTGATTTTCTTAGGTGTTAAGACATCGTGCTGGTGTCGGAGACTACTTCTGTTCCTAGGAGGTTCAGGCTAACACATCTCGGGGTGGCATGCACCGGAGGGGGTTTTGGCAAAAGGAAAGGGTGTGTACACATAGGGAGGGAGACAAAGCAGATGTAGTAAGAAGTCTAGGTGGGGAGGCATTTTTTTTCCCCAAATAAACAAATCAGAATGTGAGAGCATTAAACTAAGTCATGTATAACGTTAACTGAATTCGCGACTCCACCGCTGTGAAGTCTCTTGTGCTGTAACGTTGTTACGCGGACCTGGGGCTTTTTATAACTTACGTTTCCGCCATATTGTAATCACTCCCACGAGTACTTGCTGCTCTTTGTACTTCTCATAGGGCACACAGCGATCGCAAATATTGGCTGGTGCTGGGTTTTAAAAAAAATGACAGAAAGCTTCGTAGCTCCCCGCTACGTGCCATGATCTCACTGGCCTTACTCAGGGCCTGAAGGAAGTTTCCTTGTGCCCTTTCCCCAACCCCCGGCTTCCCCTGACTGATTCATATTCATCCTCCAGCTTCCCATCCTAGGAGAGGCCTTCCTTGACCTGCCTCTGGGCTCTGAGATCATTTCCCCTGCCTTACCGCTTACCGTACAGCGTATTATGTCTGTTATCTCGACTCAATACCCCACGGGCCCATATAGTTTTCTTGAGAAGGGATTTTTCTTTGCCTTTTTATAGCTCTAAACTTAGTCCTTGATACAGGTTCTGGCACAGATAAGAACTTAACAAATATTTAGTGAAGGAATGCCCAGTACTAGGGTGACCAACTTTTTTTTTTTTTAACGTTTATTTATTTTTGAGAGAGAAAAAGAGCACAAGCAGGGGAGGAGCAGAGAGAGAGGCAAACACAATATGAAGCAGAGCCCAGGCTCTGAACTGTCAGCACAGAGCCTGATGCAGGGCTCAAACTCACCAACCATGAAATCATGACCTGAGGCAAAGTCAGTTGCTTAACAAACTGAGCCACCCAAGTACCCCAAGGGTGACCAAATTTTTAGAAAGCCAAATTGGAATGTACCCATTCCAGACTTGCCCTGTCCCCAGATATATGTATATAAATAACACATACTTAAAATTATACCTACACATGCTATTTGTTAGATATAAAATATGAAAAACAGGTGTTTATTTTCTATCAAAGGANACATGCTCTACCAACTGAAACACCAGACACCCCTTTATATTCTTAATTATAGTTTTCCACTTATTTCCCACTTCACACATTTTTAATCAACTTATTTCATATGCATGTATGTGTGTGTGTCTGTATATATTTTTCTATTTATCTGCAGTTCTATTTTGAACATGTTATTACTCCTGTAAAGGCAAGTTGCTAAGTTTGTACACCCTTAATTATATGTAGCCATTTTAACTTGCTGCATCAGTTCTAAAACTCTTTCATGGAACACCTTAGATTTTCTAAGTTTATAATCATAGGTACAAATAATCAGTTTCCCAATATTTATGCCTTTCCGTTTTCCTATTACATTATCAGATGAATGGTCTTCAAATTGGCATACACAAACCTCGAGCATACATGAAGACTTTGCCAGTGGTATACAGGCTGGGCGCTTTATCAGTCTCTAAATCCCCGGCTTTTGTCGTACTTTTTCCTAAAGTTGATGATCCTGTATTTCCTTTTCTCAAACTTGGAAAGGTACTTCTTGGTATTGATGGTCAGGATTGTAGTTAAACTTTCCAATCGTATGCACATTCTATCTCTCTGACTCACCTCTTTATAGTTCAAGAAACTGAGTCCCAGTGAGGCTGAAATCTAAAGGGTCATACAATTCCACATTTGGAATTTTATTTGATGGAAGAATTTATGTATAATTTTTCCAGCTTTACTGAGCTATATAATTAACAAATAAAAATTATATATATTTAAGGTGTACAATATAATGTTTTGACATATGTATGCATTACAAAATAGTTCCCACAGTCAAATTAATTAACATGTCAGAAAACCTTTAAATCACTCTAGTTTTAAATCTGTAATTGTATCAAGGAAATAAAATGAATTCTTAGCATTCAGTAATCCCTTTTCCTTTGCTGTCTAATTTACCTAACTTTCTAGGATTATGGCACTTATTTTCTTATCACTGTCTTCATTCTAACTTATATTTCAATCTGAGATTTCCATATATTAGCCGAGGTTATTATGCTAATTGTAGTAATTACTTAGGGAAATAATTGTGAAACGGATGACCAATTTTCCCTTCCTAAGTTTTGCAGTTGACATTTTCTGGCTTGAACATCTTGCAGCCGCATTCCAGGAGGGATCACTCCAGGTGTTGAGGGCACACGAATGAGGTCCCTGATGCAAGAGGTCTGATGGCCTCGCCTCAGAAAAATCAGAGTCCACATCCATTGGTCAAAGTGAACCACAGAATGAGATTCAAGGAGAAGGGAAGTGGACTGCACACTCTGAGTACACTGGATATCATCATAAGCTACACCTCTCTTTCTTAGGGAAAATGGTTTTGAAGTACAGAGATAATTATTTTTAATGCTTATTTATTTATTGTTGAGCAAGAGTGCGTGCAGGGGAGGGGCAGAGAGAGAGGGAGACAGAGAATCTGAAGCAGGCTCTGAACTGTCAGCACAGAGCCTGATGTGGAGCTTAAACTCACAAACCGTGAGATCATGACCTGAGCCCAAGTCAAACGCATAACCAGCTGAGCCACCCAGGCGCCCCAAGTACAGAGGTAATTTGAACTTGTGAAATCAAAGTTGGATTCCAAACGGGCTACAGTTTTAGTAGTGAAGCTGACAGTCTTGTTTAACTTGGCTATCTTTTTCTGACTTTCATCCTTGTTGTTCTGAAGCAATCTTATTTCCAAAAATGAGTTTTTTGGTTATTGTTGTTGCCACTTACACATTAACAGTGAACAACTCAGGGTAGTCCGTTTATTATCTTTTTTTCTTAAGGCTCCTTATGGCTTCTTTAAAAATCATCAAAGAGGGGTGCCTGGGTGGCTTAGTCGGTTAAGCGTCCGACTTTCGCTTAGGTCATGATCTCGCGGTTCGTGGGTTCGAGCCCTGCGTCGGGCTCTGTGCTGACTGCCAGCTCAGAGCCTGGAGCCTGTTTCAGTCTGTGACTCCCTCTCTCTCTGCCCCTCCCCTGCTCACGCTGTCTCTCTCTCTCTCTCCTAGAAATAAATAAAGCATTAAAAAAATTTTTTTTAAATCATCAAAGAGGGGTGCCTGGGTGGCTCAGTCGGTTGAGCGACCGACTCTTGACTTCAACTCGGGTCATGATCTCGCAGTTTGTGGGATCAAGCCCCACACTGAGCTCCCACACTGACATCATGGAGCCTGCTTGGGATTCTCTCTCCCTCTCTTTCTCTGCCCCTCCCCTGCTCCAGCTGTCTGTCTCTCTCAAAATAAATAAACATTAAAAAAAAATCATCAAAGAGAGGTGCCTGGGTGGTTTAGTTGGTTAAGCTCCACTCTTGGCTTTGGTTCAGGTCATGACTTCATGGTTGTGAGATTGACCACTGTGTTGGGGTCCATGCTGAGCATAGAATCTGCTTAAGATTCTCCCTTTCTCTCTTGCTGTTTCTCTCTCTCTCTCTCTCTCAAAACAAATCCTCAAACAGTTATGGTGAAACAGCATAGAAACTCCATTTTACTGTAATCCCTTTCTCCATTCTCATCCTTAATGTATTTGCAAATTACAGGAGGACATTCCTCTTGTCCCACATTTTGAAAATATGTTATAACAAGTCAACATCTTTTCTATGGCAGGCTACAATGAGAGTCATCTTTTTTGTTTTGTTTTGTTTTGGAGAGAGAACAGGTGCAAGTGAGGGAGAGGCAGAGAGTGAGAAAGAGAGAAGCGGGGCTCACCCAAAGCAGGGCTCAAGCTTATGAACCACAAGGTCATGACCCGAGTCTGAAGCGTAACCAACTGAGCCACTCAGGTGCCCCGTAATGATAGTCATCTTGAAGACATTTGTTCAAGGACACTATCTCTTTACATTTCTATAAAGCAAATATCTCATTAAGTGCTTCTGCATGTTGTAAAGAAATTTAAAAGTCACCAAACATTTTTACAATAAAAGCCTCAATAACTCAGATAAACAAATCACTTTTTTGTGTGTGTTGGGTACAAGGTATGCAGTGAGGACATTTAAGCAGGTGAACTTCTCTTCATTTTCTTTGGTAACTTTCTTTTGGTAAGTTTATAAATAAGTTATGCAGTGAGGATATTTCGCAGGTGAACTTCTCTCTTCATTTTCTTTGGTAAGACGTTTATAAACTGGGGCGCCTGGATGGCTCAGTCTTTGAGTATCTGACTTCAACTCTGGTCAGGATCTCAGTTTGTGAGTTTGAGTCCCACATCTGGTGAGCACAAGCCACGCTTCAGGTGAGCATGAGCCCCATAACTGGGTAAAAAATGAGTCCTGGGTGAGCCCTGCTCCTCTTTCTCTGCCCCTGACTCATTTATGTCTTCTCTCTCTCTCTCTGTCTCTGTCTCTCAAAAAAATTATAAACTAAATAGAATTTGCCAACATTTACATTTAGAGTGTCTGCTGAATATGCAGATACATGACCAAAGTGTAGTTTGAATCTAGACGAGTTATAACAATCTTCTATTTTCTGTCTTATGCTGCTTCATTAAAATCTTAATCCAAATCCGGATAATCTTTTTAAACTCCTTTTTTAAAAATTTATTTCTAGGAGAGAGAGAGAGAGAGATAGCATGAGCAGGGGAGGGTCAGAGAGAGAGGGAGATACAGACTCTGAAATAGGCTCCAGGCTCTGAGCTGGCAGTCAGCACAGAGCCCGATGCGGGGCTCGAACCCATGAACTGCGAGATCATGACCTAAGCGAAAGTCGGACGCTTAACCGACTAAGCCACCCAGGCGCCCCTTTAAACTCCTTTTTTAAAAATCAAAATGCCTAGGGGCACCTGGCTGGCTCAGTCGGAAGAGCATGGGACTCTTGCTCTCCGGGTCATCAGTTCAAGCCCCACATGGGGGTAGCGATGACTTACGTAAATAAATATTTTTAAAAATCGAAATGCCTGACCGCTAGGGAGAACATTTTTGTTGTTGCTGTGATTCGAGGCATCACTTGATACAGGGAGAAAGCATGACTTTTGGGAGGACCTGTCAGAGTCAGCTCTACACTGAAAGACGCCAACGTATCTGTCATCAAAATCTCCCCTTTGGTTTGCCAACAAGACATTTTAGTTTCAGCCTCTGAATAGGAAACGTAACTTTCTTCAGTTTCATAAAACAATCAAAGAAAGATACAATAACGCATGCTAACCCAAGTTTGTTTGGTGCACGGAAGGTAATTAAACAGCAACTATTTTACACTGAATAATGGTGTCTTTTGAGGGCATGAAAAACTTTTATTGATTTAGAGATATTTGCCTCCTGGATTTGTGAGATTCTCGGAGTCAGAACTTTCACTTGCTCTTTGCCAGATTCAATCGCAAATTCTTTTCTGCAAATTGTGCAGTACGCCCTGATTTGGTTCTTGACCTCCTTAATCCTATGATATGGGTCCTCCTATCTGCTTCTCCTTAAAATAGCACAGGTGGTGAGCTTTCTTTTTCGGTGATGTGTCGGTCTAGGTGTAGGTACTACAACTGTTATTTTTCACTATCTGAATTCTTAGAAAATACGGTCACAATGTTCACAATGTTAAGAATCGAACTAGTGCTATATTGATACAAAGCACACTCGTTAGTCCATAGGCGAAACCAAAACCAGATTGTTATAGACATTTAAATTTCCTATTTAAGTTGAATCATTAGGAGTAAGGCAACAATGGATGATCTGTCACTGTGAACAGCTACTCAACGTTGCCAACACCAACCTCAGGGTAAAAAACGCTCCAGAAAGCGGATAACTTGTGTCCGAGCCCTTAGACGCTAAAAACATTGTTGCTTTTAGCCTCTGTGTCTGTGGGCTGCCTCATGGCTTTATGCACGTTTCCCCAAACCCCCTGCAAGAGTGGGGAACAACTGGACTTTTCATGTCCCTGTGAGGGGGTTCTCATGAAGTGGGATTTTCAGTGCTAGAATCAGGACATTCCCCAGCAAACTGGGAAGGTTGATCACTGTAGCATGGGCACCAATCCCTGAAATATCAGAGACATGACTAGAGACTGACAATGATACATTTTTAGAAATATGTCCCCTGGAGACTGTCATCTCAATGTCCGACCAAAAGCTAATTAATAAATTAATATACATATGTGTGTTTATATATACGGTATATATATAGTCTTTAGTAACCACAAAAGTCATGATGAGAGATAGAAGCTGAAAAATGCTCACCTTTAGCCCAAAAGGCTGAACTATAGCCTGAGCAGTTTTGATAAGGATCAAATACATGCTGGTTGCTACATTCTTAAAGGGTCTCATGACTGGCTGTATGTCTCACATGTAGTTAATATAAAGCTGAATGATAAGCACCAGAGAAATCTTGCAAAAGTAGTATTTTTGTTTGTATATTTATACAGGTTTTTTTGTTTGTTTGTTTAGAGAGAGAAAGAGAGAGAGCACCAGCAGAGGAGAGGGGCAGGAGGGAGAGAGAATGCTAAGAGGCTCCACACTTAGCATGGAGCCCTATGGATGGCTCAATGGGGGAGAGGGTTTCAAACCTACTGAGCCACCCAGTCACCCCTCCCAGCAGACATAGTTTTATTTTTGTTAATTTATTTATTTTAAGGGGTCTCTGCCCCCCACGTGGGACTAGAACTCATGACCCCAAGACCAAAAGTCACGTGGTCTACTACTGAGCCCGTTGGGCCCCCTGCAGAAGTAGTTTTATGAGCAGAAATTTGAAGGGACATTTATGACCACGTCATAAATGCACATCCTCCCCCGGGAGCGCTAAGCATATAACCACCAGCTTCATGCAGCAAAAGTGCAGTCCTTTCTACCCATGGGCCCTGTCTCTGTGCTACTTAAGTAAACTTACTAAGTTGCACCATACGTCTCAAGAATTCTTTCTTGACCATTGCATTCAACAACCCCAAAACATTTTTGGTGACGCCAAGGGGGATTACAGAATGAATCCAAGAGCCTTGGTGTGACTTGGTAAGTCTCTTTTATTTCCTCAGCCTCTATTTCGTACCTGTTCTTCTCTGGAGATGTCCTGAATAGTATGATCCTTCAGGTGTGTCTTGCCTGAGTGCTCAGGAGAGAACTTCTTGCCCATAGCTACACTATGGGGAGGAAAAGGTTTCTGCCGCCTGGTCAGACCTCTAGTACCTTGGCCTTAATGGCACTGGGCTCAGAAATCAGATTCTCCTTAGTTTTCCTGTTCTTTTAACATGTATATTCTTGTCAGGCACAGGATGGCCACATACGTCATTAGGACAGCCACCAATCTTAAGGCTCCAGTGTAAGGTTTTCTTCTAAAGAACCCACTGTGATCCCTCGATGAACATAGAATCTAAGATAGGTCTGACCACGTGCTTCCTGAAAGGGACTGGCGGCGGCGGTGGGGGGAGGGGGCTATTCTCTGTTTGAGCACTCACCCAATGGGGGACTACTCCCTTGGGACAGGATCATGGATAAAGCTCGGAGAAAGTTGCCTGGGTTAGATAGGAGCTCCATACTTCATTTTTCACGTCTCTCATCTGTCCTTACCCATGTGGGCTATTTGGCATTCCTGGTCCTGCTCTCAGATAGAAAGCACTTCTAGTTTAGCTATATGACATGTAATATGATATAAAATAGCTGCCCCATCTTAACGAAGGCCAGGACCTCTGCCCCACCCATTAATATTAGGTACGAAGGCTTACAAAGGGTTTTATTGTCGGTCGTCAAATATGTACTCCTCAAGATGTAAAGAGGCAGCTCCAATCTCTGCGGCGATTCAGTCCATTCACCAGCGCCTATGGTAGTCTGGAATGCACGAGGGAAGCCAAGGGAGGTCGATGTCCCTGCCCAGGTAGTAGCAAGGTGTCAGAGCAGTTGAGAAGAGGGATGCCTCCCGCTACTCTGAGCCCCAGGAAGCTTTGGCAATATTCCTGATGGGGCGCCATTCAGAAGCTGAAGGGGATTTGGGTAATGGGCTCCCAGTTAGTTAATGGACTCTCCTCATCTTGTGGGAATTAACTATAGAGTCAGCTTCCTCAATCCCAGAGGATTCCTTCTTGGGCTATCTCCTAATACACCAGATTAAATTTGGATTTAAAGAAAAAGCAACAAACCCCACATCCCAACCCAAATAATAAATATTCTGCCCCCTAGTTAACAACTGTCAATAAAAGGATGTGCAGCTCTTTCCCTCTTACTTGAGCTCACCCACTCTCAGATCTTGACGGTATCGTTTTTGCTTTAATCAACTTTCTCGCTTGTTACCCTTCTACTGTGCTCCCTATCTTTCCCTGAATTTCCTCTTGTGACAAAAACAAGAAGCTTCGGTGACTCCCTGGGGTCTGGCTGGGTTGAGGCCCCAGGGCCCAGGATCTTCCTGGTTCACTTAGCAACATCTTTTTGGCAATCACGAAGGAACAAGGTAAATAGGTTGAGCAACCCTCTTCATCGGTGAGTCTCCAACTCTTGCTTTCCAAGAGTTGGATGCTCAACCAACTGGACCACGCAGGCGCCCCACCCCTAAACTTTTTAAATTGACTGCATTGCATTAGTTTCAGGTGTACAACATACTGATTCAACAACTCTACATTATGCTGTGCTCACCACAAGTGTGGCTGCCATCTGTCACCATAAAAACGTTATTACAATAGCACTGACTTAGTCCCTGTACCTTTCATCCCTGTGACTCATTCGTTCCATAACTGGAAGCCTGTGCCTCCCACTCCCCTTCATCCATTGTGTCCATTCCTTTATTCCCTTCCCCTCTGGCAACCGTAAGTTTTTTCTCGGTATATAAGGGTCTGTTTCTGCTTTTTCTGCTTGTTTGTTTGCTCAGTTGTTTTGTTTTTTAGATTCCACAGATAAGTGAAATCATAAGGTATTTGTCTTTGTCTGACTTATTTCATTTAGCATTGTACCCTCCATATTGTGTGTGTGTGTGTGTATACACATATATACTGCCACTTTTTTATCCATTCATCTATCAGTGGACACTTAGGTGGCTTCCATATCTTGGTTATTATAAATAATGCTAAAATAAACACAGGGGTGCCTATGTCTCTTTGAATTAGTGTTTTCACTTTCTGTGAGTAAATACCCAGCAGTAGAATTACTGCATTGTCTGGTATTTCTTTTTTTTTTTTTTTAAAGAGAGAGAGCGCACAAGCAGAGGAGAGGGGCAGAGGGAGAGAGAGAGAATCCCAAGCAGTCTTCATACTCAGCACAGAGCCTGACCTGAGGCTTGATCCCACGACACTGGGATCACGACCTAAGCTGAAAACAACAGTCAGATGCTTAATCGACTGAGCCACCCAGGTGCCCCTCTATTTTTAATCTTTTGAGGAAACTCCATACATACTGTTTTTCACAGTGGCTGCACCAATTTACATTCCCACCAATGGGCATGAAGACTCCCTTTTCTCCACATCCTCGCCAACGTTTGTCATTTCTTATCCTTTTGATTCTGACAGGTGTGAAGTGACACCTCATTGGGTGGTTTTGATTTGCATTTCACCGATGATTAGTAACGATGAGCATCTTTTCATGTGTCTGTTGGCCATCTGTATGCCTTCTTTGGAAAAATGTCTATGCAGGTTCTCTGCCCATTTTAAACCAGAGGATGATGATGACGATTCTTATTTTGGGGTTGAGTTGTATAAGTTCCTTATACATTTTGGATATTAACCCCATATCAGATATACTATTTGCAATATACTCTGCCATTCAGTAAGTTACCTTTTAGTTTTGTGGGTGATTTCTTTCACCTTGCAAAAACTTCTTATTTTGGTATAGTTGATGTAGTCTCAATACTTTAGGCTTGCTTTTGTTTCCTTTGCCTGGGGAGACATATCCACACCTATCTTGCTAAGGATGACCATCTTGAAATTCTTTATTTTTTAAACATTTTTATTCATTTTTGAGAGACAGAGTGCTAGTGGGGGAGGGGCAGAAAGTGGGGGAGACACACAGAATCTGAAGCAGGTTCCAGGCTCTGAACTGTGAGCACAGAGCCCGAACGGGCTCAAACCCATGAACTGTGAGATCATTCATGACCTGAGCCGAAGTTGAGCGCTTAACCGACTGAGCCACTCAGACACCCCAACTGTCTTGAAATTCTTTTTTTATTTTTAAAATTATTATTAATATTTTTAACTTTGAGAGAAAGAGAGAGACAGAGCGTCAGCAGGGAAGGGGCGGAGAGAGAGAGGGAGGGGGGAGACACAGAATATGAAGCAGGCTCCAGGCTCTGAGCTGTCAGCACAGGGCCTGGACCCACAAGAGCCATGAGATCATGACCTGAGCTGAAGTCGGATGCTTAACCGACTGAGCCATCCAGGTATCCCAATGAAATTCTTAATTTTTTTGGAAATTCTTAATTTTTAACAAGGGACCCCACATTTCCATTTTGTGCAGGGCCTTATAAATGAAGTAGTCAGTTCTGAATATACTAAAACCTTCAGTTACAATGCAATACCATAGGATTCCTTTTAGTTTCTTCTTCTTCTGTATCTGTAAAACCTGGCTGAGATTCAGAGTAGATGTACTTATGTGATCATGCCCCTTGTCCATAATACCTCCCTCATGAGAGCTGCTGCTCCCTCCCTTATGCAGATACTCTCCTCATGACATTTAGGCTCTGTTACCTCCAACCAGGCCACCCTTCCACATGGCTGCTCTTCTCATGCTATTTGGTTCTGACAGGTCTTGCAAGACTATTGCTTGACAGAGGGGCGCCTGGGTGGCTCAGTTGGTTAAGCGTCCAACTTCCATTCAGGTCATGATCTCACAGTTCATGGGTTTGAGCCCCATGTGCTGTGAGCACAGAGCCTGGAGCCTGTTTCGGATTATGTGTCTCCCTCTCTCGCTGCCCTTCCCCCGCTCATGCTGTCTCTCTCTCTCTCTCTCTCTCTCTCTCTCTCAAAAATAAATAAACCTTAAAAAAAAAAAAGACTGTTGCTTGACAGAGATGCTGTCTTCACTCTGCTTGAGCTCTGACACTCCCCCTCCCCACTGGCTGGCCGCCCTTCCAACATGGCTTCTCCTTTGCCCCGCCTGGGCTCTGACAACCAATGCTGAACTGGTCCTCTACAGGTGTAGTGCTTAAACAAACAAACAAATGGATGTAAACTAGGCTAGAATAGAAAATATAAGTATGTTACAAGAGTAAGAATTGTTTCCTGAAATTTTTAAAAATTTTAGTCGTATGTCAATGTACGTGTATAGCACATGTGTGCATGTATGTGTGTATGTAACTGGATTGTAATATATAATATATATTTTTTACTGTGGAGCAAAGTAAAGCAAAATTCAAAAACCATGTATACACAGTATGACCTCAATGTTGCTTTTAGTTTTTTTTATTTTTTTTAATTTTATTTATTTATTTATTTTTAATGTTTTTTATTTATTTCTAGGAGAGAGAGAGAGACAGCGTGAGCAGGGGAGGGTCAGAGAGAGGGGGTCACAGACTCTGAAACAGGCTCCAGGCTCTGAGCTGGCAGTCAGCACAGAGCCCGACACGGGGCCTGAACCCACGAACCGCGAGATCATGACCTAAGCGAAAGTCGGACGCTTAACCGACTAAACCACCCAGGCGCCCCAGTTTTTTTTTTATTTTTTTAAGTGTTTTATTTGGGGGGAGTGGCAGAGAGAGAGGGAGACACAGAATCCAAAGCAGATTCCAGGCTCTGAGCTGTCAGCACGGAGCCCAATGCAGGGCTCGAACCCACGAACCACAAAATCATGATCTGAGCCAAAGTTGGATGCTTAACTGACTGGGCCACCCATGTGCCCTTCAATGTTGCTTTTAAAAAAGGAACACACACACATACACACACACACAAAAGGACCTATGTGAGGTGATGGATGTGTTAACTAACCTTATTGTGACAATCATTTCACAATATATACATACATCAAATCATCATCTCTAATAATTGGGAGGAGAGTGAAAGAACAACTTTCACTTTCTAATCTATGTCCTATATTACTTAAATTCTTAGGACAGAGTAAGTTGTATATTATGTTTTTTTAGATAACAAAAACTTACATACTTGTATATATACACACAAAAGACAAAAACAGAAAGGCAAACCACCAAAAATATTTATGGCTGCATGGTGAGATTATAGACAACATTGTCATTTTCTGGGTAATTTTCTTCATTTTCTAAAGCTCCTACAATGAGAACTTATTACTGTGATCGCTTTCCACTTAAATTTTCAAAGGAAATATATTTGAAAAAGTATTTGAAGAAAAGATAGAAAACAGAGATTCCTAACGTTCTCTTTCATTTAATAAACGTTTCATGAGCACTTCGCACACGCCAGGCACCGTACTAGTTGCTGGTGATACACCAGTGAATGAGACAGACCCTCACCTTGCTCTCATTGAGCTTAGAATCTCGTGAGGAAGACAGATATTCAACAAGTAATTACAGTAATGTGGGATAGTGGCAAGGGATAACGAGTTGCTATGGAAGCACACAGCACCGCGAAGATGAGGTGATCTAACCTAGACTAGTGGTCAGCAAGTCCTCCCAGGAAAGGACTAAGAGCTAAGGAGGATTAGCCAGGCAATCCGAAAAGGGAAATAGGTTTTAAGCAGGGGGAACACTGAGCAATAAATACAGCCTTCTTCTTCTGCAGAGAGCAGAGTCTGGAGAGAAAGAGATAAAGCTAGAGAGGAAGCAAGGCAGTTGAGGAAGGTCTGGCAAACCGTCTTAAGGAAAACATGTGAAAATGCCTTTGCTGCCCCTTCATCAGCTCTTGCAGCTTTTCTAGAGAGCTCGGTGGAAAATGTAGCAGTTCCTGAAGCCTCTAGTCACTTGCTCACTAAAGGAAAGCATTTACAAAGGAAGGTACTTATATTTACAGTAAAAGACTGGGAAATTTTCAGCTTTTTTTTTTTTAAGTCATCATTTATTGGTAAAGCTTTCTCTTTAACTGTGAGGAAGGCTATTAGTCATCACTTCAAAACATTAACATGCTGGGAAAGGTCCGAATGAAGTTGCACAACTTATTTGCTGTACCGATAGCCTTCTCCAATTTACCAGTTGTGTATGAGTAATTTGCATTAAGTAAACGTGGTCATAGCAGAGCATTTACATTGACTGTATTGATCGTATCAGTTAGGATTATGAAAATCAGCTCAAGCTAGCTGAAGCAAAAATTAGATCATAAAAATAAATGCTTGGTCTTCTCTCTGCATACCAGTTCCCTCTTTTTGTCCACTCCAAATGAGGGGAAACATGGCTGCCAAAAGATTTTGTTCTTTACATCTCATGGCCCAGGTTCTTGAAAAGGGACTGGCCTGTCTCAACTTCAATGCCAAAATTTTTAGGGAGGAAAGGAGACAGTAATTTGCCAAGCTTGGGTCATCTGACCATTCCTAGACCAATCTCTTGTGGCTTCACATATATTAACTCTTCATACAACCCTTGAAAGTAGAGGTTATTATTAACCTCATATCATCAATAAAGAAACTGAGAGAGAAGTTTTCAGAAGGAGCCATAAACAAAGCGGCAAATGCTGAAGTTTGTCCAAACAAGATGGTAGTGTGACTGGTAGCCCAGAGGGGAGCGCTACCCTCCTTCTTCTGGGAACTCTTCCCAATTTCCCAATATTGTCCGGTGACTTGTTGGTTTCTTTCAGTATACTTTGGATCTTCCTAAGCCCATACACATATACCTATTTCAATCTCTTTTTTAAACACCAGTGCTTAGCTTAAATTATTTCTACATTGGTGTGAAGTTAGTTTGTTTTCAGTTTTTCACTATTAAAAATACGGTGACCATACTTGAACATGTATCTTTGTGTACATATAAAAGCAATTTGTAGGAATTACTAGGTAAAAGAATGTATGAATCGATATACCATGTATATCTATTGAATATATGTAATAATAGATTCTGCTCAATTGCCCAGCCAAGATGTGTCCCAGTTTACACATAGAGCCAGTTGTTTTTCACAGTAACCTCAACAACTCTAAGCAGAAAGCTTCTAAAAACGGGTACAGGGGCACCTAGGTGGTTCAGTTGGTTAAGCATCCAACCCTTGATTTTGACTCAGGTTGTGATCTCACGGTTTGTGGGTTCAAGCCCCGTGTCAGGTTCTGTGCTGGCAGCATGGAGGCTGCTTTGGATTCTCTCTCTTCCTCTCTCTGCCCTTCCCTTACTCAGTCATTCTCTCTCTGAAAATAAATAAGTAAATAAACATTAAAAATAAGTATAGTTACCTATTTAAAAACAACAACAACAAAAACCACCCTGGGGTACAGATAAGGGTGCTTTCCAGCCCAGAGAAGGACACCTAATCCAGTACAACAGGCTTCTTGGAGGAGGTGACTCCTAAGCTGAGTCTTAAAAAAACAAATAGGAGTTAGGCGGCAAAAGAAGTGTGAAATGGATTAAAATTTTAAAGGATGGAGGTTAGTGATGATCTGGAGCAACTAAAACTCTTCCATACTACTTGTGGGAGTATAAACTGGTAAAGCACTTTGGAATATTAGATAGTATCTAGTAAAGCCAAATATCACATACTCTAAATTCTAGATAATTATTTAACAAAATGCTTATCTATGGTCACCAGAAGATACATACTAGGATATTAATAACAGCAGTATTTGTAATAGCCCCAAATAAAAACTACTCTAATGTTCATCAGCAGTAGAATGGATAAATAAAGTATAACATATTCTCATACAATGGACTACCATATGACAATGAAAATTAATCTACAAGTTGGGCCGCCTGGTTGGCTCAGTTGGAAAAGCGTGTGACTCTTAATCTTGGGGTCATAAGTTCAAGCACTATGTTAGGCCTAGAGCTTACTTAAGAAAAATAACTTACAAGTATGAACAAAAATGTAAATGAATCACACACACATTATTTTGAGTGAAAGATATAAGACACAAAAGATTACATGTTGTATGATTCCATTATGTAAAGGACAAAAACATGCAAATACTATCTAACATAAGCTGTTAAAAGTTGGAATAGTTGTTTCCTTTGTGGAGGGGGGAGGGCACAGGTAGAGACTGGGAGAGAGCATGCAAGTGCTTCTGGGGTGCTGTTAATGTTATACTTTTGGACTTGGATGCTGATGACATGGATGTGTTTTGTTTGTGGAATTCATCAAGCAGTACACACACACACACACGCTTTGCTATGTGAAGATTATTCTTCAATAAAAAGATGGGAATAAAAGAAGGGGTAACTGGCTTTCAAGGCAGAGGTAAGAGCATAAGCACAGACACAGAGGCTTGATGAGTTCATGCAGGAACAAACCATAGAGTGGACAGAGAAGGGGAGCCTGGGAATAATATAGGGGCAGGGGGAACATATGCAGTAGTGGGAATAAGACTGGCTTCAGTGCCTTCTGAATTCTAAGAATCTATGCTTTTATGATTAGCCCAAGGCCATGTAGTTAATTGTAAAACAGGATAAGACCCTGTGAAAGATTGAAAACATTGGCTATAATATTTTTTAAGTTCTATTTTTTCGAAAGAGAGAGAGAGTGGGGGGAACAGGGGAGAGGCAGAGAGATTGGGAGAGAAAGAATCCCACACAGGCTCCACTCTCAGTGTAGAGTTCAACATGGGGCTTGAACCCATGAACCATGAGATCATGACCTGATGTCTATAATATCTTGCTAATCTTCTTATTAAGGCATGGGATCTCTTTCCCCATTCTTTAAGCCTGGGCTGGCTTTGTGACTTTGATTAATGGGATGTGGTGGAAATGATGCTGTGAGTCTTGGAGCCTAGGCCTCAAGAGATCTTGCCCCTTCTATTCTTGCTGTCTTAAAATCTTGAGACCACTGTGCTGTGAGGAAGTGCAACATTACGGGTTGAATTTGCTTCCCACGGTCCTTATGTTGAAGTCTTAACTCCCAGTACCTCAGAATATGAATTTATTTGGAAAGAGGGTCTTTAGGGAGGTAATCAGCTTAAAATCAGGTCACTAGGATAGGCACTAACCTAATATGACTCACCTCCTTAAAAGGGGGGGAAATGTAGATGTAGACACACAGAAAGATCACCACGTGAAGATGCAGGCAGAACTGGGATGATGCTTCTATGTACCAAGAAACAGCAAACCACCAGAAGCTGGGAGAGAGACAGAGAACAGAGTCTTCCTCATAGCCTTCAGAAAGATTCAACCCTGCTGACACTGTGACCTTGCAGTTCTATCCTCAAGAACTGTGAGCAAATGAATTTCTGTTGTGTAAGTCACCTGGCTGTGTATGTTGTTATGGTAGATCTAGCAAAGGAATACACCTCTTATTCTCCAATAGGTTAGATTGTTTGTATTAGTTTGCTAGTGTTGCCATCACAAAGTATGGAAGATTGGGTGAATTAAACAACAGATGTTAATTTCCATAAAGTTTGGGAGGCTGGAAATATGAGATCAAGGTATCAGCAAGTTTGGTTCCTTCCAAGACCTCTCCTTGGTTTGTAGATGGCTGTCGTCTCCCTATGTCTTCACATGATCTTCCCCTGTGTGGTTTGGGTCCAAACTTTCTCTTCTTATAAGGACACTGGTCACCCTAATAACCTCATTTTAACCTAATCGCTTCTTTGAAGATCATACCTTTGAATACAGTCATGAGCTTCAACATATGAAGTTGGGGAAGGACATAGTTCAGCCTATAAGAGGTCATACCAAGGAGAACAGAGACCCTGACAGACGACAGCACCAACTGCCAGATGCGTGAATGAGGCCATTGTGAACCTTCCAGTTCAGCTGCCCCTCCGTCACATGAGTGAGCCTAGGTGCCATCAGCAGCAGAACCATCTAGCAATGCATAGACTTGCAAGACATAGTAAATGACTGTTGTTTTAAGTAGTAGGTTTGGGGGTGATATGTTATGCAATTGAAACAACCCCACTACACATGAATTCTAAACCAGGCTCAATTCCTCTACACTATAGTTACTGACAGGCTACACCTTAAGTGGATTGTTTAGTCAGTGATTTCATTATTACCATAGAAAATGAGTATTAATATGTTAATTTACAATGAATAGGTGTTATTATTGCGTCTCATATCATTTATATAGCACTTTGCTAATTGTTTGAAATAGTCTCTTAATAATTTATAGAGTTTTTTAATCAAAGAAATACTGAATCATAGACCCTTGGGGCTAAAAAAACTAAGAGGTCATTTAATCCAACTCTTTATCTTCAAAGAGAATGACTTACTCTATCCCATCTAGATAAGAATCCTCCTCCTCTTCGCTGTCATCCAAAAAAAACTTTTTTAAAGTGTGGATCTATAAATGGAACTGTATTTGGCACTCTATAGGCCTTTAAAAATTTAATACAAGAATGAGGCAGAGACAAACCACACATAAACAAATCCAAAGGACTGCATGCACATACAGCTTAAAAAGAATGGGTAAAAAAAGATGTCTCTCTCTCTCTCTCTCACACACACACACACACACACACACGACTATTATTCAACCGTGTGAAAGAATAAAATCCTGCCATTTGCAACAACATAAATTGACCTTGAGGCATTATTATTTTTTTTCCTTGAGGGCATTGTTAAAGTGAAATGAATCGGCCAGTGAAAGACAAATACCGTATGCCACTTAAATGTGAAATCTAAAAAAGCCAAACTCCTAGAAATAGAGATGAGAGGGGCGCCTGGGTGGCTCAGTCAGTTAAGTGCCCCACACTTGGTTTTGGCTCAGATCATGATCTCATGGATTGTGAGCTTGAGTCCTACATCAGGCCCTCTGCTGACAGCATAGAGTCTGCTTGGGATTGTCTCTTCTCTCCCCTTCTCTCTCTGTCCCTTCCCTGCTTGCTCTCTGTTTCTCTCAAAATAAATAAATAAACTTAAAAAAAAAAGAGAGAAACAGTCTAGAATGATGGTTAGCAGGTGCTGGGGTGGGGGAAATGGAGAGATGTTGGCCCAAGGGTAGAAATATCTAGTTTGGGGATAAGCTCTGGGAATCTAAAGCACAGCATGGTGATTATACAAATAATACTGTGCTATATACTTGAAAGTTGCTAAAAGAGTAGATCTTAAATGTTCTCACCACAAAAAAGAAATGGTTATTGTGTGACTTGATGGAAGTGTTAACTAAATCTATGTTGGTAATCATTTTGCAATATATATGTGCAATATATGTGTATATCAACACCTTGTACAACTTAAATATGTTGTATGTTAAGCGCATCTTATTAAAGCTGGGGGAGAAAAGGAAAAATTGCTACACATAAAATGACATTTTTTTCCTTCCAATTTATCTGTGTAAACATTTTCAGCCCAGGTAGATAATATCAACAGAAATAAACATAACTATACAAGCATACACATGTATACGGGTAGTAAAAGAAAAGATTTGAGGAAACGTGACAGGTCTTAAATATTTGAAGGGCGGTTGTGTAGAAGAAAGATTTATTCTGTTCACCTACTGTGTAGAACTAGGACTGGGGTGAAGCAGGTAGAAGTTCAAGGAGGCATGGGTCAGTTTAACTTTCAGATGAACTTTTCAACAATTAGAACTCCTCAAAATAAATGAGTTCCCTCACTGGAGGGAACTGTAGAGAGAATTCCAGATTAGCCTAGGTGACTTCTAAGGTTCTTTCTAAACCTTTGTGATGTTGAACCACATGTCAAAATTAAACACACTTATCAGCCTGGAAACACACTCTGGTAAAGACAGGGATCAGTGGAGCATTGCAACCCCCTACCCCGTCTGATTACCTTAGAGGAAGGTAATTGAAAGTCATAAGCAAAGAATTGTTACCAGCTGTGGTAGTTTTAGGTAGGGAGCGAGGAGAGTCCCGGGAAACTGTTAAGTCTCTGTGGATGAGTGTGAGATTCTCTTATGAAGGAGGATCTGAGTAGACTCCTGAGTACTGTAAGAGAAGTCACCTGGGAGCCATATTGGGGGGACTATGATTACTGCAAAAGTCATAGCTAAGAAAGAAGACATTGTGACAAGCCTAATTGGATAAAACATATATGCTTGCCATAGGAGAGGTGGGGGTTTGAGGGATAACAGATGATACACATTAAGCAATTATAATCCAGGGTGTCCTGGAAAAAGAATGTTGAAACATTAGGCGAAAATTTTTAACATTGTACATAATGAAGGGGGGGGTGAGAAGCACAGTCGGCAAAGTGATTAGAGGAAGAAATGTTTTTGTTTTAGTGAGTTGCTTGGTGCTGATGTTGAGGAAGCTAGGGAGGATAGGCTAATAGCAGGAGTATCCAGCAGAGATGACCTGAGTCTACGTGAACACTGTGTTCATACAGTTGTAGAGAAAGAAGTACATAGGAAAGACAATGTGAGAATATGACAGTGGTCTGGCAATGCAGACTGATAAAGACAGGGTTCAGTGAAACCTTGCTCACGTGTCCCTTGCTTCTGGAAATAGTGGCATCGCTCCTATTACAGGGAAGGTAAAGATGATAAGCATCTGTCCTGTGTGCCTTGGTGATATGTCTGTCTGATCTTTCATGCCAGCCCCTGGCTATTGGCTGGTTGAGGTTCTCCTTGTGTTACTATGTACCATCCCTGCTGCTTTTTTACCTGGTTTTGNAGAGGGACACACAGAATCCAAAGCAGGCTCCAGGCTCTGAGCTGTCAGCACAGAGCCCGATGCAGAGCTTGAACCCACAAACAGTGAGATCATGACCTGAGCCGAAGTCAGACGCTCAACCGATTTAATCACCCAGGTGCCCCATAAATGTTTTAAATGTTTAAATGTAATTGTCAGGCAAGTCACTTTGCTTTTGTTATATTGAGATGAAATAATTTCCCACACCTAATGAACTATGTTTCTCCGTAGTCTATCACCATCCCGCATTCTTAAAGTTCTCATTTCACTTTGAAAATGAAAGAAAGGCAAATATGTACAAATTAAATACACATATCCTAAGTCTCCACTTACAGGATATTTGACTTAGTTTAGGTAGGATCTTAAGAATCAACAGTAGAGGAATCTTCATATGCAAAACAAAGGTGTTATATAAGTGTACATGTGCAAGACCATGTAGGAATGACTAATACAGTGATATATGATTCCACAAGCTTTAATTGGTTGATTTGTGTTTTTGTTTTTAGCTGGCAGCAAGTGTGGGGGTCATCTGAATAAATACTGTAGAATGTGTTTCATAACCTGAGTTATACCACTTAAAAAAGTTCGGTTGGAAAATCTGATGGACTTCTGAAAACATTCATTTTTTTGGTACTAACAGTAATGCTTATATGACACTTAATAAATGCCAAATGCTGTTTTAAGTGCTTTATGTCAACCAATTTAGTTCTACTGACATCCCTATAAGATAGGTATTATTATCACTTCACCGATGAAGAACTGGTGCACAAAAGGTTAAGTATTTGCCGAAGATCCAATAACTAATAAGTATCGGAGCCCAGTTTTGAACTCAGTCTGGCTTCAGAGACCCTGCTTTTAACCGCTGTACTATACTATACTCATCTATAACGTACCGTGCACGAATTAGCAGAGAAGCCAGACCTTTATCCTCAAATTAAAATCCTCTGAGGTAACAGAAACCAAACAAACCAAATTCTGGCTCTCTCTACGATAACCTTTATCCCGTGTCAATGATTTTCCCCCCAGTAGTTGCAAACCAAAGGGGAAAATAAAGTATTTTAAACCAAGGAAAACTTTGATCCAAATGGAAAATTCATATTTTATCCAGTGCTAGAGCATAGTGTTTCCATTCCCATTTTGGGGAGCAATTTCAGTTATTTCTGGTTACACCCTGGATGGCGATGGAATTATCCATAGTGCTCTTACAGTAGTGTCAGTGTCAGTGGATGGTTCATCTAAGGTCCTCCTGGTTCTCCAAAAGAACCTCCTGGTTCCTCCAATAAGGAAAGCTGCACCCACCTTTCCCTCCAAACCTATCTTCCCAGTGGTTGTTTTATCGCTTCTTTGCAATGCCTCCCACCTGGTCTGCTTTAATTTTATGCAAATTTTCAGGATGGTACCTGCCATAACAGATACTTTTTATCAAGGAAATAAGGAAGTAAAGTAAAAGGAATGGTAAAAGGATAGTTATCAAGTTCTTTGAGAATTTAAGGAACTGGATCAATGTTAAGATGCAAGAATGTGCAGTGGGGGAATGATTAGGGGATATTTTATACATACGTATGTGTGTGCCTGTGACTGCTGTTTTGCGTCACCTTCTTTAGTTAATGGTGGGTAAGTTCTGATTCAGATACAGGGTCAAAGAGAAACATTTTTCCTCCCTTTGTCATCAAAAGAAGACCTGACCACGTGCACGGTATATAAAGCATGCCAGTGGGTAGATTAGCCTTACTGTCAAGCATTGTAAGGGTAACAGAAACACACATGTGGTTAGACGGTAAAGGAGTTCAAGAGGAATTCACCGTAATACGAGGAGCGGGGCCACACTGCTTCTCTAGTGAGACTGCAAAGTGCAGACAACGGAGGCAAGTAAAATTTAACATCATGAAATAATCAAAAATCTACTACAAAATAATGTTCGTTTTTAGTACCTTCATGTAAATTTTGTATAAGCTTAGACTCCAGGCCTGCTACTGACAATGGTGTTAAAAAGGAGTCTCCTGGGCGTTTTAGGGATTTTCACCTGGATGGCAAGCAGCAAATGCCTGTGTTTTCTGTCCCAGCTGTGCCTGCTCAAGAGCCATGCACCTGGGGCGCTCAGGGCCACTGATCCATTTGACAGGTGGAGGTGAGACAGGGATGGCTTTAGACCAGACCGTCCATCCCCAAAAGGCGGTAGTTTGTGGAGCCGAACCTTGGAGGGGTCGGCTAAGGCGGATTCAGACCTGCGAGGCCCAGGTGGCGCGAAGGCACGTACGGCCCAAAAGACCTGACGGAACTGTGGACGTGCCAACGAGGTGGGCTCTGGGGGGACCCACCCCGCGAGGAGGCCAGGGCAGAGGGGGC
>NW_027529934.1:12901376-12943722 GCF_008692635.1 Crocuta crocuta
CGCGGCGGGGAGGCTGCGGGGCTCCAGCAGCCGCAACCTCGCGGGATCCGGGGCAGCAGTGCAGCCAGGCCCTCCGGCCGCAGGCGGGACCTGGCGGGGCGCACCACAGAGGCCGGCTTCAATATCTTCACCCAGCATGGTGAGTGTGTCTGGGAGCCGGCGTTGGGGAGCCCGGGGGTGGGGTTGGGGCGGGGTGGGAGGCAGACAGGCAGCTCTGGGGGGTCGAGGGGTGGCCGGGTGCCCGAGAGTGGGGGCGGAATCCGCTGCCATCTGGGCCAGTCACGGGAGGCGAGTCACACCCCTCCCCCCCTCCCGTCTCCAGCCTGGCTGGCAGCTCCTGGGGGCGGAGAAGGAAAGAGAAGTGGTCTTAGGGACCGTGGATGGACTGTCCTCTATCTTGGGACACTGTGTGGCTCGGTGAAGACGGTGGATAGTGTCCCCAGGGGAGGGAACGATGCTGGGAGGTGTGAGCTCAACCCAGTAGGTGTTAGTGTAAATCGGTCGTTAGCGAAGGGAACGGGTTGTGCCTCAAGGGATTTGGAAATAGGAACTGAATCTCAGGAGACAGTGGCGTATAAAGTATATGTACGTGTAAGTCACACCAAGAGCAGTGTCAGAATAGTGAGCAGTGACCTGAAATACTCTACCGTGGCAAAGATAAGGGTAGTATCTCAGGACTTTTGAATTCCCCACCTTCCCCACCCTCCCCACCCCCGCCGCAAACTGGAAATGAAGGGCTTTGCTAGACCGTCCTATGTTCTTTCTGCTCTCTTGAGTAGGATACAATTCTGAAAAGCTGGCAGGGATTAGAGGTTGGTGGTCATGGTTAGGACTTTGGATGGGAACAAGAATTTTCTTCTTTGTTCATATGTACATGCATACATATATCCCGTGCCTAGTCTAGAACCTATTACTTTGGCCTCTTTATCCAGGTATTTTTAGAATGGTTGTCTCCCAACTTTTGATCATACCCTCATGTCAGTAAAAGAGCATATCCTCCAGGAACTTATGTATCTATTAATTCTATATGGACTTGTTCTGCTGTACCAGTGTGTTACGTAACTCACAAATGCACGCAGAAATACAATTTAAGAAAGGATGAGGTGAAAAAGCAAGTATAATGAGAATTCTAATATTTTTATCCCCTGCAGCCCAGTGGATCCTTTTGCACTTCCTCTGAGCTGCACCCACACCAGTTTGAGACCACTTTTCTAGAGGAAGGAAGAGTAGCGAAGGGGGGAAAGCAAAATTGAGCTTCGTGGGGTTACCATGAGCTACCACAAGGCCTTAGACTGAAGAGATAGATGTGAACTGGATAGATGTGACAAGGAATGCATAGTTGAGGTTGGATGAGAGGTTGGAGTTTCACTAAGGAAGCATATAGAAAAGAATAAAGGGTAAAAGAGGGAAGAGGAGGAAGAAAAAGAAATGTGACTGTTGGTTAGAAATGGAGTTTTGGAGGAAATAATGATCGCATGCATAGCAATATGCAAAGAAGGGATGAACCCGGGGAGCTGTGGCTGCTAGCTGAGCTGTATCACAGAGCTTGGGGCTTGGACTTTCTGAGTACGCTGAGTTGTTTCTCAGTGGAGGAGATAGAAATGATTTGGGGCCATTCAGATGTTACATATCTACTATTAAAAAGGTGAGTCAGCTTCTCTTCCAGGTATATGAACATTTTTATGAAGGCGCTGTATATGAGTTAGTCTTTATTCAAATCACTTTCTGAAACAGGAGGAAAAGATGAATAGTTTTCAAGGAAGATCATCCAAGCAGCCTCGCTTTGTGGGAAGTGTTAGTAGGCATTACTACTCACATTAAACCTGGCCCAGTAGGCAGCAGTGATTCTCTTCCTCCAGCACCTTACTGAGGACAAACTTTTCAGAGAAGGAGGAATGTCATGAAGAATGGAACGGGAAGAGATTTTGAAGGATGGATAGGACTTGCATCTGTGGATCAAGAAAAAGAGGACAAGCTGGGAGGAGAAAAGACTTGAGCATGAACAATGGGAATTAACATGATTTGTTGATGGGATAGTGAGCAGACATCCATTTGGAGTGAAGCAAGTCCTCCAGGAGTGACTCTTGCAGCAAAAATTGCAAGAATCAGGTTCTGGTCCTGGCTCCACCTGGCTGTGTGACTTAGTCACTTACCCTCTTTGGGTTTCTTTATCTGCAAAGTGTTGGACTGGATGATTGCTAAGCTATCTTCTGACTCTTTTAAGATTTTATGATTCTCATTGAAGCAATGTGAAGAAAGCTTTGAGTAGGTTTGATTGGGCCTGGATAATGGAAAATGTGGCAGAGGAGTTGATACCAGTTTACCTGATTGGCTAATTCATAGAATGTATCAACAAGCCCAAATGTGAAATGTTGAATGACTGGCCTTAAGTGGAGGCAGTGGAAATGGGGTGAGGGTATAAGTTTGAGGGATATTCATTCAATAAACAAACGTTTTTTGAGTACCTATTATGTGACTGGGTTCTGGGGATGTTTCTGTGAGCATAACAAGAGTCCCTGTCCTTGTAGAACTTAAAGGATTTCATGATTCAATATGGAGGATGAAAGATCACTTTGGAATATTTATTTATTTATTTTTAAATATTTTTATTTATTTCTAGGAGAGAGAGAGACAGCATGAGCAGGGGAGGGTCAGAGAGAGAGGGAGACACAGACTCAGAAACAGCCTCCAGGCTCTGAGCTGGCAGTCAGCACAGAGCCCGACGCGGGACTCGAACCCACGAACCGCGAGATCATGACCTAAGCAAAAGTCGGACGCTTAACCGACTAAGCCACCCAGGCGCCCCCACTTTGGAATATTTATAAAGGGCATGAACTCTGGTACCATTCTGCCTGGATTTGAAATCTGGCTCAGCTGCTGCTTATGTGTGACCCTGGGGAGGCTATTTAATGTTTTTGTGCCTTGGATTCTCCATTTGTAAAATGGGGATAAGAGCACCTAATAATAATAGTATCTAGATTAAATTGGTTAATATAAGTACTGCATGATACGTGGTAAGAACTAAATATGTGTTAGCTGCTGCCATTACTGCTGTTATTGTAAAAATAGGGGTGAGTCAAAGACTATAAGGTTTTGAAATTGGCTGAGATGATGATAATTGACAAGTTTGGAAGTTAGAAGCTAATTGAAAGGATGGGAATTGGATAGGTTTGTTGCCAAAGTCTAGTAGGAAAAGAATGTCATTAGCAAATAATATAGGAAACAAGGGTGAAGTGAGTACTGTTTCTAGACAGATCAGTGTTTATAAACTTTTCTGTAGATCAGAGTTTCTCAGCCTTGGCAGTGTCTACATTTTGGGGTAGATGGTTCTTTGTCCTGGGGGGCTCTCATGTGCTTTGTTAAGACATTTGACAGCATCCTGGCCACTACTCACTAGATACCAGTAGCAACCTTGACCCCCAGTTGGGACAACCAGAAATGTTTCCAGACATTCCTAAATGCCCCCTGGGGCGGGGCAGAATTGCTCTTAGTTGAGAACTGCTCAGAAACACATGACACATTCTGAACTGAATGAATAAGTGAATCAGATTCAAAAGCTCCTCAATCTATCATTTGACATTTACAAAAAATTTGGATCCTGAAACTAGTGTACAAATAGCTATCTTGAGTTTCAGCATTGAGATATTAGCACATAATTTCATATATGAAGTTTAGGTCTGGCAGGCTATTGAGTTTACATGTTGGTTTAAAGGTAGATCAAATATTGTTTGTAGTTAATCAGTAAAAATATACAGACATTATAGAAATGGCTTATCAGAGTCCATTTTTCTTTTTTGGAAAGAAATATTTTTTCGTTTAAAATGAAAATGGTATTTTTATTGTTTTTTCATATGTTAATGTATGCGTAAGTTGTTACAATAATTTACCTTGCCAAAAGTGATTTTTATGAAAATAATTGAGAAGGAATAAAAATAATAGGGCTGTTTTTGATGTGAAAAGGGTGAGTGATATATGACTTTTCTGAACTCTGCTCTTGGACCTTTTTGGTGAGCTGATGTTTTGTGACTAGTAATGTGGAGTTGGATACTTATCTTTTTAATATTTGACACACCTTGCAACAGTTTAGTGATTTCACTTCAGCTTTACTTTTCTCGTTTGCTGAAAATAATATTAAAAATTATCCTTAAATTGTGAAGTTTGAATAATACAATTTTTTTCTTAAACATTATTTTAAGTGAATTGTTTATTTTGGATCAGTACTTCATGTTTTAATCTTTGCAGAATGAAAGATGTAGGCACCCCAGGTTGAAAATGATACTGTAGAAAGAATAGGAAAGCTGTTGCAAAGGAATTGTAATTACGGTGGCCTAGTCATTGATTTCGTGTGTGTGTGTGTGTGTGTGTGTGTGTGTGTGTGTGTGTNCCCTTCTTGGGGTTCAAAGTCATGACCCTGAGATAAAAAGAGTTACATGCTCTAGGTGCCTGGTTGGCTGTTGGTTAAGCATTGGACACTTGATTTTCGCTCTGGTCATGATTTCACGGTTCCTGAGATTGAACGTAGTCTTGGGCTCTGCACTTGGGGATTCTTTTTCTGCCTCACCCTGACTTGTACTCTCTCAAAATAAGTAAATACATTAAAAAACAAACAAACAAACAAAAAGTTACATGCTCTTCTGACTGAGCCAGCCAGGTGCCCACTATGGTCACTGATTCTTAAGGGAACTAAACTTTTCAAAAGAAATAAACTGTTAAATTTTTATTAACCTCCAAATCTACAGAAGTTAGAGATCCATAACTGTGACTGTGCTTATAGCAAAGTGACAAAACAAGTTGTGGTACAGATTCTGTTCTCACAGCCCAATTGACAGTAAGGTCCCAGATAAATTATGAAGTCTGAAGTTTCTTCTTATTTTAAGTTTATTTTTGAAAGAGAGAGGACACAAGCAGAGCTGGTGTAGAGAGACACACACACAGAATCTGAAGCAGGCTCCAGGCTCTGAGCTGTCAGCACAGCTCTAACTCAAAAACTGCGAGATCATGACTGAGCCTAAGTCAAACACTTAACTGAGTGAGCCAGCTACCAGGCACCCCAGTCTGAAGTTCTTTCTTAAACGTCTTCAGCATGCTTAAAAGGAAAGCAAAAGCCAAACAACTTGTCCCCTCCAGCCTCCTTTCAATGTTTTTTTTCCCCTTCTGTTCATTCTTTATCTAATCGGGAATGATGATAATGATCTTTGCGTAGTTTTAGACTTTATGAAGACATCTTTATCTCATTTGATCTTTACAGCTACTCTGAAATAGGTGGGAGCAGGTATTGATCTTCCCATTTTACAGATGATGGGTTACAAGAATTAAATGACTTCCTAAGGTCACGTAGCTGTGAAGTTATGGGACTGAAACTCAAGCCTTTGCCTCCAAATCTTTGTTCTAGTGTACAGACTTAGAGAACGTGGGTTTTAGAATTTGAGTTGGATTCAAGTCTTCTCTTATGTCTGACATTGTTAGTAAAGTGTTTACAGCTCCTAATCTTATAAAATTATGTGCTAAGTACTCAATAAGTAATGGTGTTGTTATTTACCTCTGGATGGTTGTGGAGAATATATGAGTTGTAGGTGAAAATGTTTTGTAAACTATGGAAAACACTGCTCTTGTCATCTTGTCATCTTGAGTAAAGTGTAGAATTGTCTTACCATTTACATTTTAAGTCTCTGTTTTCTCAGTGTAAGTTCTTTTTTATTTTTTCTCTCTCAGGTGACTCTTGATTATTAAAGAACTTTAAAAAAGCATCAAAAAGATAGGGAAATTTTGGGGACCGGAAATCACATTAGGCCTTCCTTTCTCTGAAAGTAAATGTTATTCTCTTCCCTTCCACCCCCTCTCATTTGAATATAGTTCACACACAACTTTGCTAATTTTGAAAACTAATTTTCAGGTGTACAACATAGTGATTCAACAATTTCAAACATTATGCTATGCTCACCCTAAATGAAGCTACCATCTGTCACCATACAGTACTATTAGAATACCAGCGAATATATTCCCTATGCTATGGTGTTTATTCCTGTGACTTACACCAAAACTGGAAGCCTGGATCTCCCACCGTCCTTCACCAGGACGTCCCTCCCCCTGATTCCCTCTATCTGGCAACCATCAGTTCTCTGTTCATACTTGTGATTCTACTTTTTGTTCATTGGTTTTTTAGATTCCACATATAAGTGAAATCATATGGTATTTGTTTTTCTTTGACTTCTTTCATTTAATGTAATACCCACTAGGTCTGTCCATGTTGTCACAAATGACAAGATCTCATCTTTTTTATATGGGTGAATAATCTGTTGCGTGTGTATGTGTGTAATGTATATATGTGTATAGATGTATATACAGCCCTCACATATTTGTTCATCTATTGATGGACACTTAAGTTGCTTCTGTTTCTTGGCTATTATAAGTAGTGCTGCAGTAAACATCGGGGTGCACATATATTTTTGAATTAGTGTTTTAAATGTTATCCTCTTAGAATGATTTGTCTTAGGGGCTTGTTCTCCATCCGAGGAGGCACAGTCCATGGTTCTTTTTCACTCACTATTTTCATAGGGATGTTTTTTCTTCAGAGAAATTGAACCAGAAACTCTGGCCAATGCAAATGTAATGTTTAGGTAGACATCTCCTAAGCTGGCACATTTGTTTGCTGGTTAATATTTAATGACTTATCATAATGTAATCTCCTTCACCTGATATCCTTTGAGACTTTTTTGTGCCTCCCTGTATTATTTTTACCTCTGGTTATAAAGGTTCTTATTAAAAGCATGTTTTAGTAGGACTTTTATATTGATTCTGTGAGTCAGATTGGCTTTTTGTCATATACTATACATGAAGTTTCAAAATAGTTAAGAATGTAAACCTTATTAACAGATTTCTTCTGGAATAGGTAAATTTGGAGTTTCACTGTAGATTCTCCACCAAATTATATAGAACAGGTGTTCTCAAACTTTAGTTTGTGGAGTTTGTTAAAACACAGGTTGCTGGGTCCCATCCCCAGTGGTTCTGATTCAGGTCTGAGGTGGGGTTTAAGAATTTGCATTTCTGACAAATTTCTAGGTGTTGCTGATGTCGCTGGTTGAGGGCCACACTTAAAGAACTGTGAGAACACTGGGTCATGTGAGATTAAGAATAGTAATGGATCAAAGTTATTCAAGGGTTGTCGGTTGAGTCAGAAAACATCGTGTATTGACTCTGTTTTACTTAAAACTGTTTCAAAAGTCCGTTTGTTCCAAGTCGAGTGTCCACATGCAAGTGTCCATTGTCTTTTGCCATCTTTTGGTGACAGGAAGAGAGGTCTTTCTGCTTTGGCCTCAACTTCTTTAAATCTCTGAGAGCTCATAGGTTAGAGGTCTGTTAAGAGATGCACATTTGAAAGAACCTTCAGTATGAGGGAACAGAGAGGTAGAGCCCAGGGTTCTGCTGACAGATTTAGGGTAGGCCTCACTGGAAGAAGTGGTAAAGAGACTGCCACCTGTTGGGTGTGGTGTGCCAGGCAGGTTCTAAGTACTTAATATCTGTTTTTTCATTTAAACCCATAAAACCCCACTTGCCCAATTGAAAAAGATTAGAGACCAAAGAAATTGTGTGTGTGTGTGTATGCATGCAGAGATTTTTAGGCTTTTTAAATCTCTCTCTCTTGAGACCAGTGACGAGGTTTTCAGAACGGTAGGCCAGAGTTAGCTCTGTATACTCTGTGGCTATGGATTGAGACTTGGATATTATGGTCTAACAAAGGGAGCAGTAGGCACTCATGCTCTTTAGAATCTCATGGTAATGTTAAACTATGGTCCTAACTTCTAGACTTAGTGTTATTAATATTAAATTATATAAAATATAAAAATTAATAAATACATGTCATATATATTTGTATAATTTTACACTTTCCCCCTCTGATAGATTACAGCTCTCTTCTCCTGGCTTTTTAGAACTTAAGAAGATTTAACAGGTATCAGTGATAGCATATTAGAGGAAAAATGCACTAAGCCATGTTTCTTTATGAATGTGGAAAAGAGTATAAAATATTAGTCATATATAACCTCTAATATTTATAGTGGATTTATTAAACCATACTAGTAGAAGTTCTTTAAAAAACTACTGTCTGACAATATTGTGTACCAGTTGCATAAATATTTGTGTAAATGACTCTTAAGTTCTAAGATACTAGGTTGTGAGAATTAATTCTTTGTATACTGCACACACAGTACCTGCCACATAGTAGATGTTCTTAAGTAATTGTGGAACAATTTTTCTTTACTTATTCTGCATTCTTTTATAGTAGTCATTGTCAATGAAAAAAACATTTTAAATGACAGTATGTCTAATTAGTAATGATTTTACTGATAATATTATATAGGTAACTTTTTTCTCTGTATCCACATATCCCTAGATATATGGAATATCCATATGTAAGAGCTAATATGCTAGGGTGTTTGAGTCTGAACAAATAATTTTAGGGGTGTATTATCTTACAGAATGTTACTGTTATAAATGAAGTACTCCAGCATTCTGGTATTGGACTCTCTCTAGCCATTTAAAGTCATATATTTAAAAAAATTTTTTTAATGTTTGTTTATTTTTGAGAGAGAGAGAGATGGAGCATGAGCAGGGAAGGGGCAGAGAGAGAGGGAGACGCAGAATCTGAAGCAGCTCCAGGCTCCGAACTTGTCAGCACAGAGCCTGACGCAGGGCTCAAACTCCTGGACTACGAGACCATGGCCTGAGCCTAAGTTGGATGCTCAACCGACTGAGCCACTCAGGCGCCCCTAAAGTCGTATATTTAGTTTATAGTTGGAATATGCAATTTATAAGGATACCTTTTTTTTTTTTAATAGTTTATTGTCAACTTAGTTTCCACATAACACTCAGTGCTCATCCCCACAAGTGTCCTATACCTTTTTTTTTAAACCTTTGTAGGTATTATGGCACAATTAAGAAAATAGTTTAATCCTCCAGAGTAGTTTGTGTTTCTTTATTCAATTCATGGTTATTACACTAATAACAATTTCTCAGTATTGTTTGTGCTTGAATTTCCATTCACATACATAGGTTGATATACATTAAATGTAATACTATGCCAACTTTAATATTGGTTGCTAAAAACCGAGGAATCTATATTAAGCTCTCCTCCACCCCTTTGCTTCATGTTGTCATTGTGCTGAGTCTGTGGTGGGGGGACTATTGGCTTCTCCACAGTGAACTCTGCCAGGATTGGTTTTTGATCCAGCAGAACACAAAGCTCAGCAGACCCAGGCGATTTATATTCCCTGCTTTGCTTTCCAAAGAGAGGGAGGGTTTAGAAACCTTTCGCTTGAGGTGGTCAAGGTCAAAGAAAATGATCTGTGGCTTAATATATTATACAGTATGTATGCATACAATTTGTTAACATGTTCCTCTCCCCTTGCTAATTCCAGCAAATTAAAATAACAATATTGAGTTAGGACTAAAGATTGCTACTTAGCATTTTGTGGTTCTAGATAATTACTAAGGAAACATTTTGCTAAAACTAGCAATACTAACAGGCACAGTTAGTATCACCCATCTGTTTCTTACAGGAAAGAAAGGATACATGAAGGCTTTTGTTACAGTAGCTTTCTTTTATTAATTTTGAAATTTGTATTTTTTAATAAAAATTTATGAGGAGATAGCTCCATAAAAAAAAAACAAAACAAAAAAAAACCCCAAGGGCCGCCTGGGTGGCTTAGTCGGTTAAGCTTCCGACTTTCACTTAGGTCATGATCTCGCGGTTCGTGGGTTCGAGCCCCGCGTCGGGCTCTGTGCTGACTGCCAGCTCAGAGCCTGGAGCCTGTTTCGGAGTCTGTGACTCCTCTCTCTGACCCTCTCCTGCTCACGCGCTCTCTCTCTCTCTCTCTCTCTCTCTCTCCTAGAAATAAATAAAAAACATTAAAAAAATAAAAACAAACCCAAAATCAAATCAGTATAGAAGCACATAGACAAGACATAAAAGTCCTCTTTGATATTCCTGCCCATGATCCTATATCCCCTTGTTGGAGGTCACTAATGTGTATGGTTTGATGTGTATTTTCCCAGAACTTTCTATATATTTACATATATATGGGTATATGTATTAATCGTTCACTTGCCATTTCATAATAGCATTATACTGGGTGAATATTTTTCTCCCAAATTTGTTTTTTGTATTTAGTGTATCTGGAAGACTCTTCTATACCAAATATGTAGATTTTTTTCCTGCTTTCCTGTTTTGTAAATGCTTTTTGAAAAAAATTTTTAAAGTTTATTTATTTTTAGAGAGTGAGCAGAGGAGGGGCAGAGAGAGAGGGATAGAGAATCCCAAGCAGGCTCCGTGCTGTTGGCGCAGAATCTGATGTGGAGCTCGAACTCATGAACTGTGAGATCATGGCCTGAGCTGAAATCAAGAGTTGGGCACTTAACCTACTGAACCACCCAGGCACCACTTCCTCATTCTTTTCAACAGCTCTGTAGTGTTCCATGCTTTAGATACATCTATTAAGCATTTCATCTGGATATTAACCATTTTTGTTAATTGGAGAATATTGACAAGATTATTAAAAATTCCCTTTTTTTTTTTTTTTGGTAATTTTTTCCCCTTCTATTACCAACTTGAAATATCCATTCATTCATTGATGGTTGATTGGAACCAACTTAATATTTTTTCACTGTGCTCATACTAAAAAGTGAATAGTTCATCTATACCCACTTATTTGAAGAGCTATATTTCTCATATTTTAAGTTAACAAATGTACACAGATCTTTGAAAAATTCACTCCATGGTTCCATTCATCTTCCTGCCCCTTATTTTATATATTATTTTAATTATAATTTGATTTTAAGCTTAAAGTATATATGTTTATCTGGGCAGCTCCGCATTATTGTCTTCTTTTTCACAACTCATTTGGATGTTATTGCATATTATATGTCCTTCAAAGATCATTAGGATTGGATTGCTAAGATTTAGAGATCTCAATGGGATTTTGATAAGGGTTGTATTTGCAGGCAAACTGACATTGTTGCATACTTAATTTCAAGAACATGGTGTCCCTTTGCCTTTAAGTAAAAAAGTCTTTAAAAATTTTTTTATTTTCTTACTGTTTTTGGACGTTCCTTGTTAGGCTTATTTGTGGGCATTTTATAATTTTTGTTGTAAGTGTAATTTTTCTGCATCACATTTTTAAATTGTTTATTACTAGTCACTAGGAAGACTAGTGATTTTTGTATGTTTATCTTGGGTCTGGTTGCCTTACTATACTTATAGTACATTTAATAACTTTTCCTTTTTTAAGTCTTGTTTTAGAGAGCATGGGAGGTGGACTGGGGGTCTGTGGGGGGAGAGAGACGGAGAGAGAGAGAGAGAGAATGAGAATGAATGTCTTAAGCAGGCTCCACACACAGTGTGGAGCCCAACATGGGGCTAGTTCTCACCACCCTGGGATTATGACTTGAGCCAAAATTAAGAGTTAGATGCTCAACCGACTTAGCCACCCAGGCACCCCAGTAATCTATCCTGTAATTCTCTTCTAGGTAGGCAGTTATAATTTCTGCATTAGTATCTTTCTACCAACATTTTAATTCTCTTTAAAATTTTTTTTAAAGTTTGTTTTGTTTGTTTATTATTTATTTAGAGACCGTGTGAGCAGGGAAAGGGCAGAGAGAGAGAAAGGGAGAGGGAGAGAGAGAATCCCAAGCAGGCTCTGCGCTGTTGTGCAGAGCCTGAAGCACAGGCACCCCTTAAAGTTTATTTAAAGTTTAATGTATATTTATTTTTGAGAGAGAGACAGAGGGAAAGAATGAGCAGGGGAGGGGCAGGAGAGAGAGAGGGAGACACAGAATCTGAAGCAGGCTCCAGGCTCTGAGCTATCAGCACAGGGCCTGACCTGGGGCTCAAACTCATGGACTGTGAGATCATGACCTGAGCCGAAGTCAGACGCTTAACCGACTGAGTCACCCAGGTGCCCCAATATTTAGCATTTGTATGCCAAACTCTGCTGCAAGAATCTCATTTAATCTTAATCCAGTAAATGATGAAAATAGGTCTCAAAATAAATGGCATGTCTAACCTAAAAATTATGCTCTTAACCATTTTGCTTTAATAGTAGCATAACAGCATTGGGAGACAATTGGGTGCTTGTGTGCCAGGTACTTGATTCTCTTATCTCACTCAGTCCTTAAAACAACCCTGAGAAAAAATAAATAAGCCAGTTAAAAATGGGCAGAAGACATGAACAGAAATTTCTCTAAAGAGGACAGACACGTGAAAAGATGTTCAGCATCACTTATCACCAGGGAAATGCAAATCAAGACCACAATGTGGTATCACCTCACACCTGTCAGAATGGCTAAAATCAAAAACACAAGAAACAAGTGTTGGTGCAGATTTGGAGAAAAAAATCCTCCTGCACTATTGGTGGGAATACACACTGGTGCAGCTACTGTGGAAAACCGTATGGAAGTTCCTCTGAAAGGTAAAAACAGAACTACCCAATGATCCAGTAATTGCACTGCTGGGTATTTACCCAAAGAATACAAAAACACTAATTCAAAGGAATGCATACATCCCTATACTTATTGAAGCATTATTTACACTAGCCAAATTATGGAAGCCACCCAAGTGTCCATTGATAGATGAATGGATAAAGAAGGTTTGGGGTGCATTTACGCGCACGCGCGCGCGCACACACACACACACACACACACACACACACACACACACAGACACCACAGAATGGAATATTATTTAGCCATAAAAAAGAATGAAGTCTTGCCATTTGCAACCACATGGATAGAGCTAGGGAGTATTATGCTAAGTGAAATAAGTCAGAGAAAGATGAATAACATATGATTTCACATATAAGTGGACTTTAAAAAACAACAAATGAACTGAGGGGAGAAAAAAGACAAATTAAGAAACAGACTCTTTATAGACAACAAACTGATTGTTACTGGNAGAGTACACTTACGTGATGGGCCCTGAGTAATGTTTAGAATTGTGGAATCACTATAGTGTACATCTGAAACTAATATAACCAACACTGTATGTTAGCTGTAATTATGTATACTGGAATTGAAAAACAAAGAATAAGTGTATAATGCATGAAAAAAAAAACCCTGAGAGCTATACATACTTAATAGTTTTAGCTATGATGAAGATGATATTTAGTTGAGTTAAAGAGATTAAGTCACCTTTAAGTTCACAGAACTCGTAGGAAGCTGAGCTTGGGTTAAGTTTTGTGGTTTTCCCAATTCTCTGTTGCACCTCGCAGGAGATATCCTGTACTCGTGTTCCACTGTTTTCCTAAAGCCCTCATGATAATGTAATAAAAGGAAAAATAATATGTATAATTCACTTTAATAAAGATGAATATTACCATTTTGTTCATTTTGAGACTAACCTTTATGTACTGTTTTTATTTCTCAGGTAGTTCTTAGAATTGAATTTGAAAGAAATATTAACAAAAGGAAGCTAGATAATTACTATTAGCAGGAAAATATTTCTTTAAAAAATTTATATTTAGTCCTTTCCGTGCCAATAGCCTTCTCGCAGTCATGGTGAACATTTCTAAAACCTGCTGGACTTTCTGCAAGAAGTGTGGCAAGCACCAACCCCACAAAGTGACACAGTACAAGAAAGGCAAAGATTGTCTTTATACTCAGGGAAAGCGGCGTTATGACAGGAAGAGTGGCTATGGTGGGCAGACTAAGCCAATTTTTCAGAAAAAGGCTAAAACTACAAAGAAGATTGTGCTGAGGCTTGAATATGTTGAGCCCAACTGCAGATCTGAGAGAATGCTGGCTATTAAGAGATGCAAGCATTTTGAACTGGGAGGAGATAAGAAAAGAAAGGGCCAAGTGATTCAGTTCTGAGCTTCATATTTTGTTACATTATGAAGACAATAAAATCTTGAGGTTATGTTCACTTCATTTGGTTACAGTTGGTCTTTTGAGTGTGAAATAAACTGGTGCCCTCAGTGAAAGTCCCTTTTTGGGGAAATTTATGCTTAAAAAAAAATAAAAAATTTGTATCAGTTGGAAGAGCAGGTGACTCTTGGTCTCAGGGTAATGAGTTCAAGCCCCACATTGGGTGTAGAGATTACTTAAAATGAATAAGGTTTAATATATACTTTATGAGATTACTGATATATATAGATACATATACTTGTATATAGCATATCTATATATACATATACTCTGATCTCTTGCTCTCTGATCTTGATTTAAACAGCTTTTTTTTTACACTTGGTGTTCTGTTTTTTTTTTAATATAATTTACTATCAAATTGGTTTCCATATAACACCCAGTGCTCATCCCAACATGTGCCCTCCTCAATGCCCATCACTCACTGTCCCCTCTCCCCCACCCCCATCAACCGTCAGTTCTCATTAGAGGGTCTCTTATGGTTTGCCTCCCTCCCTTTCTAACTTTTTCCCCCTTTGCCTCCCCCATGGTCTTCTGTTAAGTTTCTCAAGATCCACATATAAGTGAAAACATATGGTATCTGTCTTTCTCTGACTTATTTCACTTAGCTTAATTCCCTCCAGTTCCATCCACGTTGCTGCAGATGGCCAGATGTCATTCTTTCTCATTGTCATGTAGTATTCCCTTATATATATAAACCACATCTTCTTGACCCATTCGTCCGTTGATGGATATTTAGGCTCTTTTCCGATTTGGCTATTGTTGAAAGTGCTATTATGAACATTGGGGTACATGTGCCCCTATGCATCAGCACTCCTGTATCCCTTGGCTAAATTCCTAGCAGTGCTATTGCTGGGTCATAGGGGAGTTCTATTTTAAATTTTTTGAGGAACCTCCACATTGTTTTCCAGAACGGCTACACCAGTTTGCATTTCCACCAACATACACTTGGAATGCTTGATGCATTTGGGTTTTCTAGTTGAGTGCTTTCATTTTTAAACATCTGTCAGAGCTGCAACCATTTATAAGTATGCAGTTAATAGCATAGGATTCTGGTGTTAAACTATGTGGGTTTAGAGCCTAGATTAAATTTGTGATTTTGGTATCTTGACATAGATATGAAAAATTTAGAACTGTAAGAGACCTTAGAAATTAAGTATTTCTGGGCAAGTTACTTCTTTTGTGTGTGTTTCTTCATCTGTGAGATAGTCATGCTAATAACAGTACATACCTTACAGTTGTTGTGAAAATGATTACATGTAAAATTTCCAGAGAGTGCATAGTGGATGATAAAAGTGCTCAAAGAGTGATTGAAAAGCAACAAAGTGATAGAAAAGCAACTTAAAAATGGATAATTTTTATTTGTTAATAGATTTGAGTTTCAAAAATTCTAAATATATTTAGTGTTTAAACATATTGTATTTAGGCTTGTTCTGTGCCTGGCTTTAATTACCAGATTTCAGTGCTTCTGGATATATAGATAAGCATAATGTGTAGTTTTAGTCTGTTTTGATTCAATTATTACACTCTAATTGAGCATTTTTTTTTTCTGATTGGATATTTCTAGCACTTAGGTATAGCATAATCTTTCCTCTTTCACAAAGGGCACTTGGAAATCACCCTAAAGTACTTTTTTTATATAATATAGATAGAAAAGCTAGCCAAAGGTGCCATAAGAAAACAGGAATGGTGAACCAATGGCGCTAACTCCATAAGGTGGTGGAAGGGAATGGTGTGTGTGCACGCTGGCGACCATGACACTCCATGGACAGGATTCATAGTACAGCTGGGCCTTATGGAAACTGGAGCTGGTAAGCAATTAGAAATTAAGACTGCCTGCTTCATCTTTCTCCTTCAGAAGCTGCACGGTTTTGGCATCTTTTTTTTGCTGTGTACATCTGTTCGGGTTTCCTTTCTTCCAGCTGGCGTTCTCAGGTTTAGCTTGTATATGGAGTGTAATGGCTGTTCAGCTTCTCTTTATTGTGAAAAGTCTCAATATATTCTTCTGGCATATATCCCTGCTGCTAAATGACTCAGTCTTTGTCTTTTAAAATTTAAATCATTTGTCTGTTTACTGAATGGTCAATACCTTTACATCGTTTAAAATTCATATGGTACAGAAGTGTTTCTGCCACTTCCTTTCCCATAACCACCCAGATTTTGGCAGTCATTTCACCAGTTTCTTGCGTATACTTCCAAGTATATGCACACCCACTCACCCACACACACAAGCCTGTATGTCTCCCCAGTCTTTTTTTTTTTTTTTTATAAGACCTGTCGAAGCATATTAAATGCACTGTTTTGCACCTTTCCTTTTTCACTTAATGTATCTTGGAAATTTCTCATGTTAGTAAATAAACAATTTGCTTTTTTTTTTTTTAAGCGCATAGCATTTCATTGTAGGAATGAATTCTATAATTAGGTTGTTTTCAAATAGTGAAAAACCTTATATGTTTCATTTTAAACATTAGTATAGGATAAATGGCTTGAATTGGACTCGCTGACAAAGGATATGGGGATTTCAAAATATTTATTGCATAAACTATCTTTTATGCACCTTTTTGTATGCTAAAATCCTGTGTATGTTTGATTCTATTTCTGAATTTTCTGTTCTGCTGATTTGCCTAAGTATGTGCCTCTATCACATTGTTTTAATTTCGGTACTTTTTATAATGTGCAGGATAACATGGTGGTTAAGAATATGGACTTGTGCTAAACTGCCTTGCTTTGAAATCTTGTCTTTACCACTTCCTCAGCTGTATGACCTTTGCCAAGTTACTTAAAATCTCTGTAATTTAGTGTCCTTATCTGTAAATTGGAGATGATGATAATACCTATCAAATAAGTTTATGAAGATTAAGAGTGTTTATTTATATAAAGTGCTTAGAACAGTGTTTGACATGTAATTAGCGTTATAGTTGTTGTATTGGTTTATTGTTGCTGCTATCCAGTAGGGCTAGTTCTTCATTGTTCTTTATTTTCAGAATATTCCTGGGTATTCTTGCTTGCCTGTTTTTTCACATTAGCTTTACAGTCAGACTAGGTTATGGGTTGGTAACAATGGGTTGGTAACAATAGCCCCCTCCTCATGTCAGTGGAATAACATATTAAAGGTCTGTCACTCACACTACATGCTCAGAGTGGATCATTTGTGTGTGTTGGATGGGCTTGGCAGGAGGTGTGAGAGGGGCTATGCCCATCTTTTGTCATCAGGAACCCAGACTGATAGGCTTCCACTATCATTCTGGAATGCTGGCAGATGCCATTTCAGGGGGAAAGGAATGAGAAATCAAGTACTAGTGGAAACTTTAAAAGTTAGAAGAGACCTACATCACTTATGCTTGTGTTTTATTAGCCAAAGCAACTTGTATGGCCTTAAGTCATGTTAAGGGGATGGGAAAGGTGCAGTTTTGCCATGCGCCTAGAAAGGCAGCTAGAAATACTTGATGGAGAGCAGTAATGACTACCATAATTTGCTCTACGGTTTGATATACGTGTATATATATTTTTTTAACTCTGTGAAATACACTAATACCCCCGTGCCCACCCTTAGTCCAAATTCCTATATAGTAACTGTGTTGAGTTCAAATTCTAGAATCTCTGAGTGATGTTCAGAGTGTTAGATTCAGAGGAGATTCATCTTAGTCCAGACAGCTGTGAGTGAAACAGGTCAATTAACTGGACTATGAAAAAAGCATTCTATTAGTATTTTTTCAGGCTCCTCGGTGGTTGGTAGGAGTGAAAATGTAAAGGGAACTTCTACTTTTAACTCCACCTACTGTCTACATTATTTAAATTTCTTTTTCACAATGAGCATGTATTTTGTAAAGAGAGATGTTAACACAACCTACCATAAAAGGATCCTCTTGTTTCCTATTCATAATAAGTAAATCATGTATAATAAGTAGTGTGACCAGAGCTGGAATGTAACATAAGACTCTAACCCACTGTGCTTTCTAGTATACCAAGATGCTGCTGTTGGTGCTTTTTCTTTCTTTCTTTCTTTTCTTTTTTTTGTTTTTACTATTTTTTTAATATAATTTATTGTCAAATTGGTTCTCGTACAACAACCACTGCTCATTCCAACCAAGATGCTTCTTTTAATGCATGGGTTTCTGTGTATAGCTTTCTAAAAACAGTGTAAGTATATTTTTTTGTTATTTGCAATGAACATTGAAAAAAAGCTGTTTACTTTGAAGAGTATGATTTTTGGAAAAATAACCGAAGTGAAGAATGATCTAAGAAACTTACCCTGAGGACCTCAGAGAGTGTGCAGTCTCTACTAATAGGATAATAGTGGGAGAAAACTGGTTTCTCACTTGAAGATCGGAGTATTTAGCTTTATTTATTTTTGACTGAGTTTTATGGAACAGCTTACAAAGCCACCAGAAGACTGATCAAGTGTAATATGTTTGTATCTTATTATTTGTCCAAATATAGCATGTTTATTAACTATAAATCCCTTCTTTCATCTTTTAAACTAGAAAAAAAGCCATTTATTTACTACTCATTCCTTTATTTCTTTAAAGGGGAAGGAAAAATAATTTTTTGTTGTTACAAAAGCATGTATTTCATTACAGGGGAAAAAAAACATAAAAAAGTAAAAACAAAACAAACCCCAAAAGCCATCTTCCTGTTTAGAGATAACAATCATTAAAGTTTTGGTATGTATCCTTTTAAACCCTCTTTTATGCATATAATTTGTATTCTTAAAATTTTCTTAATGTTTACTTATTCTTGAGAGAGAGAGAGAATGAGAGAATGAGCAGGGGAGGGGCAGAGAGAGATAGGGAGACAGAATCAGAAGCAGGCTCCAGGCAGTCAGCACAGAGCCTGATACAGGGCTTGAACTCACGAACCATGAGATCATGACCCAAGCTGAAGTCAGACGCTTAACTGAGCCACCCAGGTGCCCCATATAATTTGTATTCTTAACCAAAATGTATACAAAGCATACATGCAATTTTTGTTACTTTTTTCACTTTATACTTGACCTTTGAACAATGTGGGGTTAGGGGTACTAATTGTCCTGCAGTTGAAAATCCATGTGTAACTTTGACTTCCCCAAAACTTAATTACTAATAGCTTACTGTTGATCAGAAGCCTTACTGATTTGAAATAACATTGATGGACCTAGAGGGTGTTATACTAAGTGAAATAAGTCAGACTGAGAAACATAAGTCATATTTCACTCAATGTGGAATCTAAAAACCAAAAGAAATGAACAAACAAGAAGGAGAATCAGACTTATAAATACAGAGAACAATCTGATGGTTGCCAGAGCAGAGGGGAGATGGGCGGATGGTCACAATGGGTGAAGGGGAGCGGAAAGTACTGCTCCCAGCTATGGAATGAATAATTACTGGAATAAAAGACATAGCATAGAGAATATAGTCAATGATATTGTAATAGCGTTACATGGTGACAAGTAGTAGCTACCTTGTGAGCACAGCATAATGTATAGACTTGTAAAATCACTGTGTTGTGCACCTGAGACTAACATTGTGTTCCAACTATACTAAAAAAATTAAAATAATAAGGACCATATATTTATAGTACTGTGCTGTATTTATTGAAAAGAATCCACATATAAGTGGATCTATCCAGTTCAAGCCCATCTGGCTTAAGGATCAACAGTATATATTTTGAAACTTATAAATCTTAAAGGAGAAAGGGTTTTTGGGGGGCCTCTTTAGTACTTTTGTATTTACTTCTCACACTATTTAACATCCACACTTTTGTCTTACAATTTTTATTGTTGTTCCTATTTCCTCAGTTAAGTTCCTTGGAGACTTCTGTATCCCTTATTCTGCTGAGCTCATATTTTTATTTAAGGACAGGACGTATATTAATGGAAGAGATTGTAGGGAAACAAGGAGACATTTCAGCAATTATTGCAGGGTACAGATCAATCACTAATTCACTTACAGTCCAGCATTGTTCAGTTTGCTGACATTACCAAATAAGTACAGATTTGTCTACATATATTTAAAATCCTTTCCTTTTTTAAAGCTAGAGTAGAATGTTCCTGTGATTATAATTTTTTACATGACCCTTTGAACCGAACATACTTAGTCTGAGACATTAACTCTTTTGAAAATGAAATGTGGAGGAGGACAGCAAGGTTATATTCCATTCCTTTTAAATGTCATGAGTTGTTTAATTTCTTTTAAGAAGAAGGAAGAGTGGGTTTACTGTCTAGTTTTTAGGTGGTGATTTATAAGAGAATATCACTCCCACAATGTTAACAGCTAATTTGTAAATGTGCATATTAACTGGTAATATGTAGAAATCTTAAGGGACTAAGGCCTACTTAAAAAGTTTTTAAAGGTATTAACAGTTATTGATTTGTTACAGTATAGATGATCAATAATATGTATTAAATTGCACCAAATGATGTATATCCCAGTGTGCTAAGATTATTTTTTATTGTCTTTAAATCTTAAAAGGATTCACCTCCCCACCCCCCACAGGTATTCTCCTTAAGGATAGATACAGAATTTAAGCATACCATAGTGTGTGGCTTTTAAAACTTGGGCATAAGTAGCTGATACGTTAGAAAAAAACATAGTGTCTCAGAAAAGGAAATCTTGGTTAAAATGATGAGAAATGGGGACCCTATTTGTATAGCAAATACAGATTGCCAAGAGCAAAACAAAACCCAAAATGTTCTATCTCTAAAGGGAGCATCTCACTTGTGCAATAGAGAGTTACCTAGCGGACTTGAGACTGCTACCCTTAGAAAACTGCCTGCTTACAAGGTTAACTCTCGGCTGATGTTTGGGAAGTTGGATTTTAGGAGGGTTCCCACCATTCCCAGAACAGTGGCTCACTGTGCCTAAACTGATTGCATAACGTGGTTTATGTCAAACACCTGCTTTCCATCTAGGCATCTGGAATTTTGGTACATGGTAGGCAAAGGGTGCCTACCTGACCAGCCCCCAAGAAAAACCTTGCCAACTCTCGAATGAGCTTAGCTTGTACACAACATTTTACACATGTTGTTTTAATTCATTGCTTGAGGAATTAATGTGTCTTGTGTGACTACCTTGGGAAAAGACTTTTGGAAGCTTGTGTCTGATTTCCTCCAGACTTTACCCCATCTGCCTTTTCTTTAGCTGCTTTTGCTTTGTATCATTTTGCTTTAATAATGAATATGACTATGTAGCGAGTCCTCTGAATCTGCCTAGTGAATCATCGAAGCTGGGGGTGGAATGGGACCATCCCTCTTCCACATAACCGTGGATTGGGTAAATTTATACCTGGAGTCACTGTGCTTGTATAAAGCCGGTAGACACAGAAATGTTTTGGTTTAAGTTGTGTTTAAAATGGATAGTAGATTGAACAGGTGAAACTAAAAGTAAGTTTGGGGTCTGTAGGAAAGGGAAAAAATGTCTTAATTTGTGACTGAGAAACTTCTCTCTAAGGTTCTGTTTTTGTGAAACTGGATCTTGGTATTGGGCTGTCTCCTAAGGTTTTCTGTATGGAACTACGTTACTCCGAATGGAGAACTGAAAATGGCAGAGATGGGACTCCAGAACGCACTGTGATGGAGAAGGACACGGTTTTGGAATGAGTCAGATTTGGGTTAGAATTCCAGTTTAGGGGCGCTTGGGTGACTCAGTCGGTTAAGCGTCCGACTTCGGCTCAGGTCATGATCTCGCGGTTTGTGGATTCGAGTCCTGCGTCGGGGTCTGTGACAGCCAGCTCAGAGCCTGGAGCCTGTTTCAGATTCTGTGTCTCCCTCTCTCTCTAACCCTCCCCTGCTCACTCTGTCTGTCTGTCTGTTTCTCTCTCTGAAATAAATAAAACAGTTTTAAAAAATTAGAAGTTTAAAGCTTAGAGCATTAAATTTTAGAAAATGGAACTTTAAGTTTATTTCTAAAAGTGTCCAGTGGAACTTTTCCTGATTTATTTTAAGAGCTATGAATATTTTAAGAACTAAGAATATTGGGTGATGAGCGCCAGGTGATGTATCGAACTTTTAAATTACTGTATTATAGAGGTGCCTGGGTGGCTCAGTCTGTTAAGCATCCGATTTCGGCTTAGGTCATGATCTCAAAGTTTGTGGGTTCGAGCCCCGCATTGGGCTCTGTGCTGACAGCTAGCTCAGAGCCTGGGGCCTGTTTCAGATTCTGTGTCACACTCTCTCTCTGACCCTCCCCTGCTCATGCTGTCTCTCTCTCAGAAATAAAACCTTAAACAAAAATAAATTACTGTATTATACACATGAAACTATAATACAACACTGTATGTTAACTAAGCAGAATTAAAATAAAAACTTAAAAAAAAAACCCTAAGAATATTGTAAGAACAAAATCAAGAAGGGGATGGGAGGCATAAAAAGTTTATGAATGTTTTCCATACCTTCTGGTGAGGTTGTCATGAATTAGCTGACGGTTTTGTGTTAGTATGTTTTAGTAACTGACTGAACACATCTAACATCTATTCTCTTATGAATACTTCCAGGTAATGGACAACTTGAATTAATTTATGGGCATATTATCTTATTAGAATTTTTAGAATCAGTGTTTAGAAAGATAGTGGATTTTATTTTTAATGTTTACTTATTTTGAGAGAGAATATCTCTCACATTCTGTCTCACATTCTCTCATTCTCGCTCACATTCTCTCTCTCTCTCTCACTCACACACACACACACACACACACACACACACACACACACGGAGGGAGGGGCAGAGAGAGAATCTCAAGCAAGAATCTGATAGCGCAGAGCCCAACACAGGGCTTAATCCCATGAACCTTGAGATCATGACCTGAGTCGAAATCAGGTGCTTAACTGAGCCATCCAGGCACCTCAAGATAATGGCATTTTAAAACAGAATTGTGTGATTCTGTTGTGTGTATGTGTTTTTTTTTTTTTTTTAAATAACTTTTAGAGGTGTCTGGCTGGCTCAGTTGGTATAACATGTGACTCTTGATATTAGGGTCATGAGTTCAAGTTCCACATTGGTGGATGTAGAGTTTACTATAAAAGTAATTAAAAAATAGAGGCACCTGGGTGGCTGAGTCAGTTAAGTGTCTGGCTCTTTGTCTGGCTCTTTGTTTTGGCTCAGGTCTTGATCTCACGGTTTCGTGAGTTGAGTCCCGTGTTGGGCTCTGTTATGACATCGCAGTGTGGACTTGGGATGCGCCTCCCTTGCTTACACTGTCTCTGTTTCTCTCAAAATAAATAAATAAACTTAAAAATATCTTTTATTTTGAAAGTTTCAAGATTATAGAAGAGTTGTAAGAAAACATTTAGAATTCTCATTTACTCTTTTCCCAAGTTCCCCATTGTTAATATTTTGCCTCATTTGTGTTCTTATATTTCCTTCCTCTCCGTTTCTTCCTCCACCTCTCCTTAACCAGGAGTGTGTGTCAAGATCGTCTCTAGAACATTAAAAAAAAAAAAAAAGTTTCTACTGAACCAAGCAGGTGTATTCTGAAGAAAAAACACTTCCCTTGTGATTTGGATATGTACATCAGGTGAAGAATTACAGATGGTCCCTGACTTAATGATGGTTGACTTACAATATTTCAACTTCACCATGGTGCAAAAGTGACACCATTCAATAGAAACCATACTGTGAATTTTGAATTCGCAACATAACACTCTTGTCATAGTGGGCAGTGGCGGTGAGCCACAGAGACCTATCAGCGATGTGCTCACAAGGGTAAGCAGTTGATACACAACCATTCTGTACCCATAAAGTCAGTCTGTTTTTCACTTTCAGTATGTTATTCAATGAATTACATGAGTTATTCAACACTTTATTATAAAATAGGCTTTGTGTTTGATGAGTTTTTCTAACTGTAAGCTAAAGTAAACGTTCTGAGTATGTTTAAGGTAGGCTAGGCTAAGCTATGATGGTCAGTAGGTTAAGTGCATTAAGTGCATTTTCATTTGACAATATTTCTACTTAATGATGGATTTATTGGGACTTAGCCCAATTGAAATTGAGGAAGAGCTGTAGTTCATTAGAATATGATGAGAGTTTATTCTCTCTTTGTGGGAGCATAGGGGCCCTCAGAGTCATCGTAGGCTAAATTGCACAGCTGTGAAGTCTGTCTGATTTAGTGTTCAGCCTTTTCAATACATTTATTATCCTCTGGGTTCCCTTATCCCTATTGAGAAGTTAGTTGTCAGTATAATTATCCTTCCTGGAGACTGTCTGTCATTTCTATGTAGTGATTTTACCAATCTTTTTGTCTTTAGTATTCTGCATTCTCAGTACAAAGTAACTAGGTATAGATTTCTTACTATTTATCCAGTAGTGATTATTTGTGCTTCCTGAAACTTCAGTTGTGGAAAAGTCTCAGCAGTTACATCTTCAATTATTGCCTCTTTCCCATTTTCTCTACTCTTTTCTTGAATATTTAGACATATGTTGGACCTTTTGTTCTGTCCTCATGTTGCTTAGCTGCTGTCCCGTGTTTTCATTTGTTGTAGGACTGTGCTACATTTCGTGTGTTTCTTTAGTGTGGTCTTTAGCTGGTCTAATCTGCTATTTAGTCTATCAGTTTAACTTCTAATTTCAGTTACTGTATTTTTCATTTCTACAAGTTCTTTTTTTTTTTTTTAAATGTTTTTATTTATTTCTAGGAGAGAGAGACAGTGTGAGCAGGGGAAGGTCAGAGAGAGAGGGAGTCACAGCCTGAAACAGGCTTCAGGCTCTGAGCTGGCAGTCAGCACAGAGCCTGACGCAGGGCTCGAACCTACGAACCGCGAGATCATGACCTAAGCGAAAGTTGGGACGCTTAACCGACTAAGCCACCCAGGTGCCCCTCATTTCTACAAGTTCTGTTTGATTCTCTTTAAAAGATCTGGTCTTTTTAAAAAAAATTGTGGTCAAATACACAGAATATAAAATTTACCATTTTAACCATTTAAAAATATACAGTTGAGGGGCCTCTGATGGCTCAGTCAGCTAAGTGTCTGATTTTGGCTCAGGTCATGATCTCTTGGTTCATGAGTTCAAGCCCCGCATCAGGCTCTGTGATGAAAGCTCGGAGCGTGAAGCCTGTTTTGGATTCTGTGTGTCTCTCTTTCTCTCTATCCCTACCCCGCTTGTACTCTGTCTCTTTTTCTCAAAAATAAATAAACATTAAAAAAATAAAAGTATATAGTTGAGTGGCATTAGCGTATTCACATTGTATAACCATCACCACCATCCTTCCCCAGAACTCTGCTCATCTTGTAAAACTGAAACCTTGTACCTATTAAACAAAATAGCTTCCCATTTCCCCTTCCCCTGGCAACCACTGTTCTACTTTCTGTCTCTATGAATGTGACTGCGCTAAGTACCTCATATAAGTGGAATTGTACAATATTTGTCCATTTGTGATTGGCTTAGTTAACATGATGGCCTCGGGGTTCATCCATCTTGTAGCATATGACAGAAGTTCCTTCCTTTTTAAGACTGAATGATAATTCATTGTATGTGTGTACCACAGTTTATTTACTCCTCTGTCAGTGGACATTTGGGTTACTTCCACATTTTGACTATTATGAATAATGCTGCTATGAATTTAAGGTATACAGGTATCTCTTTTAGCCCTGCTTTAATTTCTTTGGGGTATATATCCAGAAGTGGAATTGTTGGGTCATAAGGTAATTCTATTTTAATTTTTCAAGGAACTGCCAATTTTTTTTCTATAGTGGCTGCACCATTTTACATTCCTACCGGTCATGCACAAGGATTCTGATTTTACCACATCCTCATTATCACTTATTTTTTGTTTATTTGATGGTAGCCTGGTGGGTGGGATCTGGTGTCTCGTTGTGGCATTGATGTGCATTTCCCTGATGACTGATGATGTTGAGCATCTCTGCATGTGCTTGTTGGCCTGGCTGTTTGTACCTCCAGTTTGGAGAAATTTCTATTCAAATCCCTTGCCCATTCTTGAATTGGATTTATTTTTTTGTTGGTGGTGGTCTCCGTTAGTAGTGTCTGTTTCATTTACTATCATTATTCCCCTTTTTTCTTTTTTTTAGAGTTTATTTATTTTGAGAAAGAGAGTGAGAGAGAAAGAGCAGGGGAGGGGCAGAGAGAGGGAATCCCAGACAGACTCTGCACTGTCAGTGGGGTTCAATCCCACAGACTATGAGACTATAACCTGAGCCAAAATTCAGAGTCAGGTGCTAACCCACTGAGCCACCCAAGTGCTGCCCCTCTCTTTTTTTTTGAACATATTAAACACAATACATTTATTACTGAGTAACCAGTTACCTGGAAGTTTAACAGCTTAAAACAACTGGTATTCACAATCTCACATGATTTCTAGAAAGTTTCGGGGTGCCTGGGTGGCTCAGTAGGTTAAGCGTTTGACTGATTTCAGCTAGGTCATGATCTCATGGTCTGTGAGTTCGAGCTCTGCATTGGGCTCTGCACTGTCAGTATGGAGTCTGCTTGAGATTCGTGCTTGCTCCCTCGCTTGCGCGCGCTCTCTCTCTCTCTCCCTTTCTCTCTCTCAAATAAACATTTAAAAAAATGAAATCCAGAAGTTTCTTATCTCCATGATTGTGGCTCAGGGTGTCTTGGGAGGTCCCATTAAATCTGCCAGCTGGAGCTGTGGTCATCTGAAGGCTTGTCTGGGGATGGAAGATCTGTTTTCAGGATGGCTTCACTCCCATGGTTGCCAGTGGGAGGCCTCAGTTCCTTGTCACATGGACCCCTCTGATAGGACTGTTTGAGTACTCTCACAATATGGCAACTGGCTTTCCCTCAAAGCAAGTAATTCTAGAGAGTGAACCAGTACCTTTTAGGACCTGATCCCTAAGGCACACAAGCTTTCTTCCATCTTTTTTTTGTTGGAAGTAATTCTACTCAAAGGGTAGGGAATCAAGCTCTGCTTCATGAAGGGAGGGATATCAAACAATTTGACAAGGAATAGACTAGAGCTACTCTAGTACTGTGTTAATGCTCATAATAAAGTGATTTTTAACAAACAAAACTGTAAAGAAAAGTCTTAGATGACAGAAGCACATTTTATCTTGGACCAGTTTAATGGGGCCAGTACTAATAGTATTTACATAGTGGATGGCATTGTTAAAAGGCAGTTTATACAGATATCACTTATTTGCCACAACAACCCTGTAAGATAATAGAACTCTCTAAATAACCCGGTAATAAAATGAGCAGACATTTCTTAAATAAATCAGTAAAAGTTGAGGTACATAATGCCATTAGAAGCACTAAGAATAGAATTGTAGCTAGTCAAGGAATTTAGTGTTGATTTAGTTGAAATTTGAAGGATGGGTAGGAATTAAATGGTCAGTGGATAGGAGTGGGAAGAGTGTTTTAGATAAGGGGTAACAGAAGGTGTTCTGTTCATATGGTGTGGATGGAAGAAACAGGGTAACATTGCTTTCAGTTTGTTCAAGTATGACTGAAAAGATTTTGTATACTTTGTATTCTTCAATAGATTTTGCTTGATTGCTTGCAAAACATGAAATAGTCATTATTTTGTTTTTATTTGTGTATAGGATGTTGATGCCTTAAAAATAGTTTTTTAGTCCTTCATATTCCAAATGTTATCAGAAATTATATGGTATGTTGGGGCACCTGAGTGGCTCAGTTAAGTGTCCAACTCCTAGTTTCGGCTCAGATCATGATCTCACAGTTCATGATTTTCAGGCCCTTTTCATAGTTTTTAAAATTCTTTTTTGGTAACTGTTGGCTCTTCAGGAGCACACTACTTAATATTCCTAATTTATTGACATTTAGATCAGTGAGGTAGTTTGAGTAATTTCCATAATAACTTCCTTTATTTTAAATTGTATTATCAGGATATTATTAAAGAAGATTGGAAAAATACATACTTTTCTGGTTAGTATTGTTACTGAATCTGTTAAGATCAGAGACTTACAAAGTTCAGCTTAATAAGCAAAAAAAACTGTTCCTTACCAGTCCACTAGGGGATACTCCAGTACTTAGAAAATCCACGTGCCACTGTACATAGTTTTAAAATTATCTCCCACTTAATAAAATCATTACTCCTACTTGCTTACATGAAGAAAAGACTTTTAGGTGTGGTTTGGTCTATTAATCTGACAATAATAGTCACGTGTGGCAGAATTGACAGCATATTTTTTAGCTTTTTAAAGGTATAGTTGACAAATTGGAATTGTATACATTTGATTAGAACATCAGGTTGTATGTTTATATTTTGAGGTATGCTGATGGATACCTGATGGTTTGATATATACATATATATATGTGCAAACTAATGTTTTGATATATGTACACATTGTGAAGTGAATACACTCAGACTAATCAGCATTTTCCTTCTTTTTGGTATGGAAAGAACTCTTAAGATCTACTCTCAGCAGATTTCAAGTACACAACACATTTATTATTAACTGTAGTTACCATGCTGTTAATTAGATCTCCAGAATTAATTCATCTTGCATAACTGAAACTGTACTATTTGTCCTGCATCTCTTCGTTCCCTCTCCCTCCCCAGCACAACCATCATTCTACTTTCTCTGAATTTGACTATTTTAGACTCCACAAATAAAGGAGATCATGGGATTTGGTGCATTTTTAAAGTGTGGAAATTCACAGTATGATTAGTTTTTCTGATGGTAATGCCTTAAGCTTATTTCTTTGAGCATGTTAGAAAAACTGGTTACTTTTGTTTCTTAGTACGGGAAAGTAAGGATTCTCACTTATTTTCTCAGTTGTGTTTTTGCTCAGGAAGTCAGAGAAGCTGGTACTTGGTTTGAGTTGGTTAAAATTTTCTCCATTCTATCATATGCGTTCTTTTAAACGTTTAATTTAGAAATATGAACTGCGACCTTAGGTACACATAAAAGGATCATCCATGGTGCTACTAAAGGTAGTTTAGTTTAATATTATCTTGACTTCTTCCTGGTAATTTCAATAGACAAAGTGCCATTAAATAATGCTTTAAAGAAAAATGTATAAAAAAATTGAGTTCTACTTTTAAAATAGCCAAGTTTCAAGAAACTTCGTGTCAAGAAAAAATTAGTCTCTTATATTAGGAAAAGGTTATCAGACTTAATGTCTCAGAAAATACTTCGGTTGACCAAGAATTTATTCTAGAGAAATTTATTCCTCATTAAAAAGTTTTTGTCTGTATGAATGTATGTGTTCTGCATAGCATATATTTAATTTTTCTCTGTATATAGGTACTTATAGATTAAGTGATTTATCAGATTTAACTCCTCAGTTCATCTGATCTCTGCTATTTATACGTAAAACAAATGGCTGAAATCATGTGCCATTGTGACAACATAATTTGGAAAATGGAAAGTCAGGCAGTCTGGGATAAGAATGTTTTTATTGTCCACTGAAAATAAAGGTGACATGGGAGTTATTCAGAATTGGTTTTACTTAGCGTTTAGGTGATAATTTTACAGGATATTATAGAGATAACTGTGTTGGGTAGAGGGATTCCATTGACATTCTGATAGTACATTTTTTTGTTTTATCTCTGTCTCCCTAGCAAAATGGGGAAAGCATAGAGAGTGTGTTGTGATAATTAGCTTTTTGGTTGTGCATCTGGATTGATCGACTGGCATGACCAGGATGCTAGCTGTACGTACCTGTGCTATAGCGAGAGCCAGAAGAGTCCTCTCAGCCGTTTTCCATAACTAGTTCTATAACTACTGAGTCTGGGTAAGTTCCCTTCTGTATACAATACAATGACTAAATCAATAAATGAATGATGACTGGTTTGTGTTTTGTTGTTATATTTTGACTATAGAGGAAAGGCAGAATGTCCACAAAGTTATCACAGTTGCTCTTTTTACACTTTTTTGTTTGTAATTATTTTTTCTTTTAAAGAAAGGAAACGACCATTTATGGTGCTTTTGTTTAGGCCCAAACTTAATTAAATTTACTTATTTAAAGTATATAGTTGAGCTTAGTTTTTATACGACGGAATTCAGTTGATTGTCAATTTTTTTCTTCTAATTTCAGTTTAGGGAGTAATTAATTGTAATTTCAGGGGAGAAGGTGTGTGTGTGTGTGTGTGTGTGTGTGTGTGTGTGTTTTCATGTGTTTTCAGGGCTCTAACTCATGACCCTGAGATTAAGAGTTGCATGCTCAACTGACTGAGCCAGGCAGGTGCCCCGTGTTTTTTTAATCTCAGTAGTAGTAGAGATGATTTAAATGATGGGGGATTATGTGTATATGGTTAGAGTGATTTCATACAGAAAGATTAAGCTTGTCTAATATTAATATATATGAGTTGGAAAAATATGCAGCGTTACCTGAATTTGAAAAGAAGTACAGTAGTCTATTACCTTATAGCTGGCAGAAATCAGTTCTTAGTCTTTCAGGTTGGTTTTATAATTGTCATCCTTTGTGATATAATACTAGTATAAAATACTAGGAAGGCTTTTAAGTCTAGTATTGGTTCATGAAGGAGTTCATTACTATCATGCTGGTTCCCCTTCCCCCCTTTTTAAGTAGGCTCTATGCCCAGTGTGGGGCTTGAACCCTGACCCTGACATTTATAGGAATCACATGCTATACAGACTGAGCCAGCCAGGCGCCCCTGGGTTTCCTCTTTTGAAAAGTGACCTTTTTCATGCGTCCTTTATACCCTGTTGAGAGGAGCCCTGTTTTCCAGAGAACTGGGAGTGACTTCCTGGCCAAATAAGGGATCACCTGTGATGATAAGGGATAATGGGAAGTGACTGAATAGCTACTTCCAGTCTTCCTTTTCCAGTGCTCTTCCCACCCATTCCCATTACCAGGGCTAGGACCGTAAGTTCTGAATGTACTGGAGCCTGTCCTGGAATATTCTTTGTTAGTGCTGTAATCTTTAGTGACAAAGATTCTGATAACTGTGTCTTTGGCACACAACTCTGTAATTAGTTAAAGGCATTATCATACTTACTGTTTGGCTCTTTTATATGAATGGACTAATGAATATAGCTAACAACTTCCTAGTGACAAGATGATTTCTATTTAATATAAGACTAAGGGAGCATTAAAGAAGGAACATATAACTTCTGCTCTGAGAAATTCCTGAAGAATCTTACTGAAACATCCCAGAACAACATAAAGAATATCATATTTTTGCTATTAGTGTTCTGTGTCTTGAAAATGCAGAATTGAACTGGAACATTTATGTAAGTCCAGCAACAATATTCCCATTAAAATTCCTATTCCTATTAAAATTTTATTAAAATTAAGAAAAAGACCACATTAGTACAGTTTTAAGATTTAAGTTAGCACATTAACACAATTAATGAAGTTAGCACATTAATATAGTGTTAACACATTAATATCGGTCAAGATTTAAGAGGTATGTATTTAAGTGCCCTATACCTCTCCCCCTTCAGCCACCCACTTCTCTTCCTTAGAGGCAAGCAATATTCCCGGTTTAAAGGAGACTTTTAACATGTATTATTTAAAGGATTTCTTTAGTATGCATGAATAGCTAAAGTTGACTGTGGCTTCTAGAGTCGTACATTTTGAATTTTCATTTACTTGACCTTTAATGAGCACCTACCAGACACTTTCTTGGCACTGGGAATATGTTAGTGAACAAATGAAACTCCCTGCCTTCGTGGAGATTATATTGTAGTGGGTGGAGACAGGCGCTCAATATTTATTTACTACATCATGTGGTGAGGACTTTTTTTAATTAATAAATTTAATTATTTTTGCTTTCCTTCCCTTATGTTCATCTGTTTTGTATCTTAAATTCCTCATATGAGTGAAGTCATATGATTTTGTCTTTTTCTGACTAATTTGCTTAGCATAATACCCTCTAGTTTTATCCACTTAGTTGCAAATGGTGATGACTCCTAGGAGAAAAATAAAGCTGGGTAAAAGTACAGACCAATATGGGAAGTGCTGTTCTAGATAGAATGGTCAAAGAAATCCTCTGTAGGGTGGCATTTCAGCAGAGAGCTAAATGATCTGAAGTAATGAAACTTAGGGCTTTCAGAACAGCATTCTAGGGACAGGATCATCAAGGACAAAGTTTCAGAGAACATTTTCAAGGCAGAGGTATCCTTCTGGAGTGGCAGAGGCGGTTAGACTGGCTAGAGGACTGACCTGGTGGGAGGATGTTGGGGGATAATATATAGAAGTCCAAAGAAGGTAAAAGTTGCATGGAAGACGAGGGAGACTGCTGAGGGCTTTTTTGTGGAAGACTTGCATACCATCATAAGGAATTAGGACTTTATTCTGAGGAGGATAGGAATCTTGGACTGTGGGGGGTTATATTTAAAAGGTCCAATCTGACTGCTTTGTGGAGAATAAACTCTTGAGGACAAGGATGAAAGCAGAGAGACAAGTTATGAGTCTAAAATAGCTATAGAATATGTACTACTGTACTAGATACAGTGAGCTTTTATCAAGTCTAGTTAGGAATCATTTCTTTCTGGGATTTGACTCCTACCATTGAAGAGAGGAGTAAAATTAAAAGTGAATTAGTAGAGGATATTTATATTTACGATTTTTTTAAGATCTTATTTTTTTAATTAATCTCTGTACTCAACATGGGGCTCAAATTCATGACCCTGAGAGAAAGAATCCCACATGCTCTTCCTACTTAGCCAGGCACCCCAAGCATTTATATTTTTAAATGGTAACTTTAGGGGAACACTTGGATGGCTCATTCAAGTTAAGTGTCCCACTCCTGACTTTAGTTCAGTTCATGATCTCATGGTTTGTGGGTTCAAGCCCTGCATCAGGCTTTGTGCTAACAGCACAGAAGTCTGCTTGGGATTAATATTCATTCTCTGTCTCTGTCTCTTTCTACCCCCTCATTTGCCCCACCCCTGCATGCGTGTGAGCGTGCGCGCTCTCACAAAATAAATAAACTTTAAAAACTAAAAACTAAAAAAAATGGTAACTTTAAGAATTATAGTTAAACTCTGTAATCATTTAAATTTGTATAGATCCTGTGTCACTTGCATCTTAAAGAAATCTTAAAGAAAAAAAGAAATTCTTAAAAAAACTTCAATACCGTTTATAGTTATAGCATGCAATAATTTTTTTTTTTCCTTAGGCCTACCAAAAAAGACTGAGTGGCAGAGTTTTGACAAATTAAATATTGGGTGCTATTTTTTCCTTTCCACTTTTATTTTGAATTTGAAACTGCTTTGGTTTCTCCAGCATGTATCAGTATGCTAAAAAGTATTTGAAAGTAAAAATTCTTAGACTTTAAGCAAGCAAGGTGGTTGAAAACACATGGAATGTAAAAATGTCAACATGTAAAATTTAAACTTTTGAACGATTGAATAATATGTCTGAATTTGCTAGTAAACCTCTTATGTCTCTGATAGTGTGGAAATGAGTTGCATCAGAGGAAATAGATCTGAAATTTGAGGATCCTAGAGCTTTTAATATCTAGGTGAATAGAGGCACTTTTTAATTTTTTTTGATTAAAGGCACTTTGAATCAAAAATGAAATCATGGATAGGGAAGGCATAAAAACCAGGCATAGTAAAGGTGTAGGAAAGCATACTAAAATATAAATAGTGTTGGAAGGAGAAGAGGAATAGAAAATGAAAGATAAAAGGAAAGCCTAGCACATTGCTGGATCCAGTCAAGTTTAGGGAGTGCGTTAAAATGACTAACATACACACTTGAAAAGAACTCTGAAAATTAGTTCCTAAAACTACATTAGTTAGTTATATAGTAGAAGGGCAGAGATAATTTACTCTTAATTTTGATTAATTTGATCTGCTTGTCTGGAGTTCCTAAAATATGAAAACAAAGTATGATATACCTCAGTTATGATTCATGGAGTCATAAGACTTTTGAGCTGAAAATAACCTTAGAGCAATCTCTTCCCCTGCCCGTTAATTTTACAGGTTGGACAAATGGGAGCACAGTTGTAAATTCTCATATCCAATTATGATGGAAGAAAGATGAGAATTTAGGTCTTCTGACTTCCAGTTCACTGCTCTTCCACAGTGTTTTTGCCTTGTTTGTTTTGTGTTGTAGTTTTTTGACTATTTCAGTTGTATGTTAACAAAGACAGAAGTTTTTTGTAGAATTGCCGTTTTGTGATTAAGCAACTTGAGTGAGTGCTTTACACATTCCTATAAAGGTGCTCTTCTCTTTATATTGAGAAGGTAACAGCCTTGTGATTATCTTCTAATTGAAAGTTGACCTGTAAAGGAATGCATTATCTAAACTTTTCAAACTTAATTGCCAGCCTTATGGTTGTGTTTATTGCTTATTTATTTTGTTTTGAACTAATATTTTGCATAGTTAAATTTATTTAGAAGTGAAGTATGCAAGTGTAGGTGGAAATTTTTCTGTTAAAAGCTTATAGAACCCGGGCGCCTGGATGGCAGTGTCAGTTAAGCTTCTAGGCTCTAGATTTCACCTCAGGTCATGATCTCACCGTAGATAAGATTGTTATTGGGCTGTGCACTGACAGTGAGGAGTTTGCTTGGGATTCTCTGTCTCCTCTCTCTGCTCCAAACCTGTGTGCATGTGCTCTCACTCTCTCTCTCTCGCTCAAAAACAAAACACAAAAAAAGTATAAATGTAATATATGTCCTGTGTATCTTTTTGTTTTGTTAAGTTTTACCTCAATTCTGGACTTAGTGTAGTTGTTTAAAAAATACATTTTTGGGGACACCTGGTTGGCTTAGTCGGTTGAGTGTCCCACTCATAATTTTTACTCCGGTCATGATCTCACAGTTTGTGAGATCGAGCTTTCAGTTGGGCTCTGTGCTGACAATGAGGAGCCTGCTTGGGATTCTCACCCTCTCTCTCTGTCACCCCCCCCCCAATATATATTTTTGTGTGTGGATGTGTTTTAAATCACTGAATCTATCAGTTTCCTCATTTGTAAGTTGGCAATAATAGTAGCACTTAAGTCACAGCATTGTAAAGATATAACAAGATAAAATGTGTAAAGTGCTTGGCACATGGTAGATACTGGTTAAGAATGTAGATTTTCTCTTCTAGAAAACACCACATGGTGGATGACACTGGTGCTGCAGGAGGGCCCTGAGGCCCAGGTCCCTGCAGTGGGAGGCCAGGACAGGGCATCTGGGGCAGAGGTGGGGGCACGGAGCTCATACAGGCAAGACCAATGACAAGGAGTCAAGGATAAGAAGATAAAGTCCCTGGAAGAAATCTGTTCTCTCTGCCCATCAGGGAATCTGAGACCATTGACTTTTTCCTGGAGACACCCCTCAAGAATGAGGTTTGAAGATCGTGCCTGTGCAGAAGCAGACCCTGCTGGCTTTAGGGCATTTGTTGCCATCGGAGATTATGTTGAATGTGTTGGTCCGGGTGTTAAGTGCTCCAAGGAGGTAGCCACTGCCATCCATGAGGACATCATCCTGGCTAAGCATTCCATCATACCAGTGCAGCTAGGCTACCAGAAGAGCAAGATTGGCAGGGCCCACACTGTCCCGTGTGAGGCGACCAGCTGCTGTGGCTCTGTGCTGGTGTGCCTCATTCCTGCCCCCAGAGGTACTGGCATTGTCTCAGCCTCTGTGCTCAAGAAGCTACTGCTGATGGGCAGTATGGATGACTGCTACACCTCAGGCAGGGGTGACAGCCACCCTGGGCAACTTTGCCAAGGCCTGCTTCTCTTTTTTTTTTTTTTTTTTTTTTTTTTTTTTTGCCAAGGCCACTTTTGATGCCATTTCCAAGACCTACAGCTATCTCACCCTGGACCTCTGGAAAGAAGCTGTGTTCACCAAGTCTCCCTGTTGGGGATTTACTGTCTTGTAGGGACCCACCCATACCAGCGTCTCTGTGCAGATGACTCAGGCTACAGCTGTGGCCAATAAGAAAAGTGAATTAAAGCCTGGGGCGGGGGACGACAAAACAAAACAAGAATGTAGACTTTCTGAGTTAATATTCTAATTCTGCCACTTATTTAATTGTATGTCCTTGTAAAAGTTATGTAACCTTTGTTAGCTTCCTTTGTTTGGTCTTCTTGAGTCTTCCATAAAGGAAGCCTGTGTGTAGTGGAATCANGTGGGGATCCAAAGGGCAGTTTTCATTTTGTTTTGTATCTGTCTTTTTAGTTCAGCCTGGCAGTATTTCTGCTAGTACAGTTTTTGTGATAGGGGTCACAGCATTTTCATATGTATTCCATATGCTCAGGAAGTGATGTAACAGAGATGGGGAGAAGGGAAGGAAAGACGCTGATGATGTGGTGGAGAGGAGAACTGCTGGGGCTCATGTCATTGAGTTGGTGGTAGGGCCTGGAGCTTGTGCACGAGGGAAGGGATTGGGTAGAGAGAAGGAAAGATAGTTCATTTATTATAACAAAAAGGAAGGCAGAGGACATAGGTGCAGATAGATTCTGATACTGTTGGTGGATGTGATGATAGTTCCTGGAAATCCTCTTCTGATGGCTTTAAGTTCCTAAGCAAGTCGTCAGCTGAGAGTGAGAAAGGGCATGGAAGAAGGCATTAGAAGTTTGAGAGGAGAGGAGAGAACATGGCATTTTTAAGAGAATTGGGAGAGTGAATGGGCTTGGGAAATAGAATATGATTACCCTGCCAAATTTAGGGCTCATTCGAGGTTAGGGGTTGTGAGTTAAAAGTGAGGCCAGTCAGCTTGGTTGTGTGCTTTTTTACTCGGCCTTCTCCTTTAGTTGTAGGAGAATAGACAAAGAATTAAGCAGGATTGTGATTTTGCAAAGTGAGTATATCCCAAGTGAGAGAGAAGAGCAAGGGATCATAATGATGGATCATGGAACTTAAACTGGGTAAGGAGAGAAGAGAGGACTTCCAGGGGTGAGGGAGAGTGAAAAGAGTGTTAGGTTAGTAGATTTAAGGTTCTGGTGGGATCAACTGTGATGGCGGGAGTTCACGTATGAGAAGGAATGGGCTTGTAGGGTAGAACATGAATTCAAAAGTGGTTGCATAAAATTGAGATTATTGAGAATGGTGCATTGTAGTGTGTGGCTGAAGTAGGGTTACATTTAGTTTTTTGATCTTCACAGCAGCTGAATGATGTAAATAGCGTAAGCATCATTATTCATGTTTTATGGGTGGAAAAACTGAGCTCAGAGAGGTTGGACAGTTGTCCCAAGGTCACAGAGCTAGGACTCTATTATTCTAATTCTCAATATTCACTCCTATACCATACTATATCAATTTTCTGAAAGTTGGTGACTTGTTACCCTCTCTATGAAACTAAAGAGCAGCCTCAAATCAAGGCTTTTTAAGAAATGTACATGAACAAAACTGTTTTGCTCTTCAGTAATCTCCAGAGACTTTGGCATAAGGGTGATGATGAGGAGTTCATTGCTTCTATTATTATCTAACTGAGCTTAGTAAACACACACGAGTGTGCACGTGCACACACACACACGAGGCTTAAATATGACCATTTTGTTTAAAATCTCTTTTGTAAGGACACTTAAGGTGGGTGGGGGACAGGACAAGCAGAAATGTACTGTTCTTTCAGCAGCGCGCCTGGACAGACAGCTGTGCTGTCCAGTGTATCTGCTCAAACCCATGTACATTCTTTAAGGGGGCAGTTTGCACCATTGCAGGTCCTAGGAGAGCATAGTTGCCTATTGGATAATGTCCGTTTGGGATATGATTTGTCTTTTCTCCCCCCAGTAAGTAGTAATTATGGCTTTTCTTTGTGTTCTTATACATTTGGGTTTGTATTTGGGGGTAGACTTTGAAGAGTTCTTCAAATGTGAGGGAAGAATGAAAGATATATATCAAATATAATATATATCAAATATAATATGAACTTATATTTACCATTTTAAGTGTTTGCCAGAGTAAAAAAATAGGATGTCTAAATTTCAGATTTTCTTCTTTTTTTATTTAAGTTTACATCCAATTTAGTTAGCATACAGTGCAACAATGATGTCAGGAGTAGATTCCAGTGATTCATCCCCTATGTATAATACCCAGTTCTCATCCCAACAAGTGTTCTCCTTAATGTCCCTCACCCATCTCCCCTCCCACAACCTCTCCAGCAACCCTCTGTTTGTTCTCTGTATTTATGAGTCCCCCTCCCTGTTTTTATATTATTTTTGCTTCCGTTTCCTTATGTTCATCTGTTTTGTATCTTGAAGTCCTCATATGAGTGAAGCCATATGATATTTGTCTTTCTCTGACTAATTTTGCTTGGCATAATGCCCTCTAGTTCCGTCCATGTAGTTGCAAATGGCAAGATTTTTTTTTTTTTTATTGCTGAGTAATATTCCATTGTAAATATATACCACATTTTCTTTATCCATTCATCTGTTGATGGACATTTGGGCTCTCTACACACTTTCGCTCTTGTCGATAGTGCTGTTATAAACATTGGGGTGCATGTGCCTCTTTGAATCAGCACTTTTGTATCCCTTGGATAAATAACCAATAGAACAATTTCTGGGTTGTAGGGTAATTCTATTTTTTAATTTTTTGAGGAACCTCCATACTGTTTCCCAGAGTGGCTGCCCCAGTTTGATTCCTAGATTAATGTTGCTTTCATGCTCTTTCTGTTCCTAATTTTTCTTTCTTTTTTAAAAGTTGTTTTTAACTGTGGTAAAATATACACCGCATTAAACTCCTCGTTTTCTCAGGTAATGTTTTAATACACTCAGATATATTTTGTTCATATGATATTCTGTTTAAAGTAGGAGCAGTGCCCTGTAGATGACCCTTAGGCGCTCTGACTGGTGGAGCTTCCCTTTCCTGTCTGTTACTACTCTTCGGTCTCCTACCTGTTACTGGTCCTGAAACCTTTTACCCCAGTAGAATGGAGTTTCATGACCGAACAGGAGGGTAGAGACGTGGTAGACCTGGCAGCTGATGCTCCCTCCTACAGCATCTGTGACATGTGGGTCGTATCTGCTCCAGAGTGTTCATGCCAGCTCCTCAGAGAGATGTGTAGGGAAGCCTCAGCCTGAGTGCTACAGCTCTGACTTTGTCACTTCCTTTGTTTCTTACCATCTTCAGGGTGAGGTCTAAACTCATTAGAGCGTCATCCAAGGCTTTCGTGATCTGGTGCCTGCCTAGCCTCATACATGTTCTCTAGGTTCCAGCCATACTAAATAAAACATGCAGTTCCCTAAGTATGCGTTGTCCCTGGCACATAGTATATTGTCCAGAAATATTTCTGGAGAGAGAGAGACAGAGAGAGAGAGAGAGAGAGAGAGACAGAGAGAGAGAGTGTGTGTGTGTGTGTGTGTGTGTGTGTGTATCATATTGTACTCTTTTACAGTATGCTAACTTTCTTCCACAGCTACCTCTTTAAGACTCAGGCCAAGAATCCTGTATCAAGAGCCCTCTGCTTTTGTCTATACTAAGCACTCTTGCTCTCTGATGTCAAAACATTCAGGCCACATCTCTGTATATGAAAGCCGATTGACTTCTTGGTGTCTCTTGTTGGCATGTGAAATGCTTGAGGGCCAGGGACCATGTGTTATTTACCTTAGTACCCTGTAACTCTTCTATTTTTCATAGAATTTTATATTCATATTCTTCATCTTCTATCACTAAAAGCCTTTTAGGTCAGCTGTTGCTCTTGTTTTCTGATGTTTACATTATATAATGTTATATATTCAGTATTCCTGCCTTTTTAATTTCATTTCTTTGCCTTCCCCAGTGAAAATTACATGGACACTTGTGAAATAATCAGTATTTTACTTTTTTTAATAATCAGTATTTTAATGAGTATATATCATACATCATAATTAGCATAATATTGCTTATTATGAGATTGGGATGTTGGGTAGGAAAATTAGAATTGCACACTTCATTTCCTGCAGAGGAATTATCTGAGCCCTCTAAATAGTTGGATAAGATTATATAAGCCTTACCCTTCTAGATCAGTACATTTGAATTTGCGCATTTTAAATTGGTGACTTATTAATTTGTTACTTAAAATGTAACTTAAAATTGTTAATACATTCGTGTTTCCTAATTTCCACTCTTATATCAGTGTTGCTTTTCTTAATCTTGACGTCAGAAGTTGTGTCATTTCGGTGTTCCTTAGATTTAATGACTTAGTGGGTGACACATTATTTGTTTATAGGAGAAGGCTTTATTTTAGATGGTCTTCCTTTTTAGAGTCCAGAATCTTAATCATTTTACCAGAAGGTTTATTCTCTCTGTTCCTAATTTTAGTGTGAAATCATTTGGGTGAAATAGTAGTTAAGGAGACTATAAGCATACAAAACATGGGTTGGATTTTTTTTTTTTTTTTCTTTTTGGCGTGAACCTAACTACAATAAAGATTTATCACATAGGGGCACCTGGGTGGCTCAGTCAGTTAAGCATCTGAGTCTTGATTTTGGTTCAGGTCATGTTCTCACAGTTTGTGAGATCGAGCCCCATCTCAGGTTCTTTGCTGACATCATGGAGCCTGCTTGGGATTCTCTTCTCTCGCTCGCTCTCTCTCAAATTGATTAAAAATATTTTTTTAAGTAGGCCCCATGCCCATTGTGGGGCTTGAACTCACAGCCTTGAAATCAAGACCTGAGCTGAGATCAAGAGTTGGACATTTAACCAACTGAGTCACCCAGGGCCCCCATTTTATTTAGTTGTATTTAAATAATTTCTTAAATGAGTTTTTTTAAAGTTTACTTTTGAGAGATTGAGCGTGTGCATGTGTGTGCAAGGGAGAGGCAGAGAGCGAGGCAGACATGGAATCTGAAGTAGGCTCCAGGCTTGAAACTGTCAGTGCAGAGCCCCTGTGCAGAGCTATAACTCATCATGGGATCATGACCTGAGTTGAAGTCAGATGCTCAGCTGACTGAGCCCCCCAGGTACCTCTTAAATAACTTTTTTAAATTAAAATTAGGGGGGGCACCTGGGGGGCTCAGTCGGTTAGGTGTCTGACTTCAACCTAGGTCATGGTCTCACAGTTTGTAGGTTTGAGCCCTGTGTGGGGTTCGGTACTGACAGTGTCAAGCCTGCTTGGAATCTTCTGTCTCCCACACTCTCTTCCCCTCCCCCACTTGCACTGTCTCTCTCTCTCTCAAAAATAAATAACTAAACTTAAAAAATAAAATAAAATTAGGATGTGGTATTGAAGACCTTTTTTTTTTTTTTTAAATGTTTGTTTAATTTTGAGAGAGAGACACACAGAGCAAGAGTGAGGAACGGGCAGAGAGAGGGAGACACAGAATCTGAAGCAAGGTCCAGGCTCTGAGCTATCAGCACAGAGCCCAACACGGGACTCGAACTCACAAACTATGAGATAATGACCTGAGCTGAAGGCAGACGCTTAACCAACTTAGCCACCCAGGCACCCCAAGACCTTTCTAATAATTTTTTTCCTGTTGTAGGCTGACTTTTCCATGGCAGATCTACCTACCTGCCTACCGCAGATAAGCTTTTATGGGATCACGCTTTTAAAACATTTTGTATTGTCTTAACATATATGTAACATAAAATTTGCCATTTTAATCATTCTTGAGTGTACAATTCAGTGGAGTTAAGTACATTTACAATATAATGCTACTATCACCACTATCTGTTTGCAAACCTTTTTTAACAACCCAAACAGAAAATGTGTCCCCATTCCTCTCTCCTCACAGTTGCTGGTTACCTCTTATCTACTTTCCTTCTCTAAGAATTTGCCTCTTTAGATATTTCACATAAGTGTACTTAGTTTATTCCACTAACAGAATGTTTTCATATATATCAGACCTTCATTCCTTTGTTTTAATTTAAAGTTTTATTTATTTATTTAATCTCTGCATTCAACAAGGGGCTTAAACTCATGACCCCAAGATGAAGTCAGCATGCTCTCCTGACTGGGCCAGGCAGGCGCCCCAGAACTTTATTCTTTTTTATGGCTGAATAATATTGTGTGTATATACAACCATTTGTTTATTCATTTCTTTGTGGTATATATTTACACACACACACATATATATACACACACATACATATATGGTTGTTTCCACCTTTTATCTATTGGGAATAGTGCTGCAGTGAACATTAGCATGCAAGTTTCTGTTTGAATTCTTGTTCTCTGTTCTTTTGAGTATATACCTGGGAGTGAAATTGCTGGGTCAAATGATAACTCTTTGTTTAGTTTTTTGAGAAACTACCCAACAGTTTTCCATAGGGGCTGTACTATTTTACATACCCACCTTCAGTGTCCTGGGATTCATTCTTAGGAGATAATTCTACCTACATTGTCTTCAGCTAGTTATGTATTACCTTGTGGAAGTTTCTTAACCTCTCTTTGTATTTCAGTTACTTCATTTTTAAAACTGGAGCTTGAATTAGGTAATCAAAAATCGTCTCCTGGGCACCTGGGTGGCTGAGCCAGTTAAACATCCGACTCTTGATTTTGGCTCTGGTCATGACTGCAGGATTTATGGGTGTGAGCCTCGCGAGGGATTCTCTGTCTCCCTCTCTCTCAAAAATAAGTATAGTTTTTTAAAAAAGTGTCTCCCATCTCTAAAATTGTATTACTAACATTACAGTGCATTGCCATGATTTGCAGTTCTTTAGCCTTCCCTCTCTCTCTCTTTTTTTTTTTTTTTTT
>NW_027529934.1:12943774-12948224 GCF_008692635.1 Crocuta crocuta
TGCATAAAGGGAGGCAGAACCATTATATGCCTGGTGATAGGAGTGTACTCAAGTCTCCAAATACTTTCTAATTTTTATTAATTGCTTTAAATATGAGCTACTTTACAAAAGTTAAGTTGTTGAAGACTTTTTCAGGTACATCTGCATTGAAATATAATAAACTTTTATTTGTACTCCATGGATCTAAAAACCATAACTTAGGCAAAGATTTATTTTTTCCGCANTCACAAAAAGTTTTGCCATACACTGTTGTTCTACATTAGTAATATATAAAAAATGTGTATTGTATTTATAATTATATATGATATAATTTATTTTTATGTGTAATTATATATAGTTTGTATATGCAAATACATATACTATTGATGTTATGTTTAGAATAGTATAATAAAATAATAAAGGTTATTTTATTTATTTATTTTTTAAATATTTTTATTTATTTCTAGGAGAGAGACAGCATGAGCAGGGGAGGGTCAGAGAGAGAGGGAGACACAGACTCTGAAATAGGCTCCAGGCTCTGAGCTGGCAGTCAGCACAGAGCCTGACGCGGGGCTCGAACCCACGAACCGCGAGATCATGACCCAAGCAAAAGTCGGGCGCTTAACCGACTAAGCCACCCAGGCGCCCCAAGAAAGGTTAAAGAGTGTAGCATTTGCATAAAGATAATTATCTCTAGATGCTTAATGAAAGTTTGAAGTAAATGGGAGAGAGGAATCAAGGATAACTGCAAATTTAAAACTGAAAGAAAAGTAGTTCTCATTTAAAAAAAATGGAAATTTTGAAATAGAAGTATATATTTAGTTGACATATGAGCAAAAACTTAAGTCTGTATAAGCTTGTTAATACAGTTGTTGCTTTCAGTACAATTTTGGCATGTTGGAACTTGAAACTTTTATTGCTAAAATTTTATTCCATTCTGTGTAATTCTATGATGATGATGTACACACACAAGTAAGTACATTGGCATAGCACCTGAATTACATAACATATATTATAGGTACAATGAGTAGGGAGGCCAGAAGTGTAGGATCTTGTGTTATGGGCATCCACTTTGAAGGCTGTGATATGCCAGTAGGTCTTAATGGGTTATGGAAAAGAAGCTTTAGTAGAAATTTTTCCCTTGAACAGGGAGAACACTACGAGTAGTCCTTCTTCCCTGACTAAAAGCCACTTTTAAACTGGTTGTGTAAACCTGTTAATTTATAACCATCTGCCCCAACTTTGCAGTGACGGGGCCACCTTTAAATATAAGTATTTTAAAAGTTGATTTTAGTACTTCCTATTTTCCAGATAGCCCCTGAAAATAAGATTTGTCAAAGAGGTAACAGTTTTAGTTTATTCTCACCATCGCCATAGTTACATGAAGTAATTGCTATTAAATAAAATGAATTAATTGCTATTAAATTTAAGCTTCCTTTATTCTGTTTATTTGGGTTTCAGTGGATTGTGCTTTTAGTCCCAAGACGATATACCTCCCAAGACCGACAGTCTCCCTGAGGATAACTGTAGTTGGAAGGGGATGGTATGTCCTGACTATTCTTGGAACTTGACTTGGCTGTTAACTGTGTTTTTCTGGCAGAAGCCAGAAGGGTTGGGTTGGATCTCAGGGCATCTTTGGAATAATCAAGATGCTTAGTGTAGCAGCCCGGCTTACAGCCAGGGTTCAGTCCTCTTACAGTGGTTTTGTTTGATTGATTTTTAATCTCTTCCAGTGTTTTTAATCCTTTTCTTGTTGTCAGGAATAGAAATCTCGTGCTAGTCTCTCTCTTCTCCTGGGCTAGGCTAGGGTGTGAAATTAAAGCTTATTTTTTCTGTTGGCATACTGACTCCTAAGATGGGCTTATCAGAATCAAAGTTTTACTTCTAAAAAATGCTCATCTGCTTGTATTTTTCTTAGGACAGGAAAATGTAACAACACTAAAAATTAAAATGGGCTGATGTTAATAACAGCCTTGTTACTTTTGTCTTCTCAAATAGTGAATAGCACTTGACTCTCCCAGATACTTTCCCTGAACTCCTAAGTGGAATACCCTCAGAACTTTAAAAACTCTTTTATGCACATAATTTAAAAAGAGTGATAATTGACCTTGATTAATTTGTTATAACTTCTTTTGATTGTCGAGACTGTGGTAGGAATTCATGTAGCCTGGGATCTCCTTTATTAATTTGCTTCATCATTCCCTTTCATCAGCATGTATGTGTTACTACTGCCTGGAGCATGAGCTCACATTCCCATTTACTGGGCTTACAAGACGGTGGCATGCCAGACAGTAGTAAAACTTCCTAGGATATCTGTCTGCTAAGAGACTAAAATTAAGAGCTAGATGTTTATTCCTTTAGGACATCCATTTAAGGAGAATAGTTCCTCCCCTTCTAGCCCACTCCTCAAATAGCTAATTCATTTCTTTTAGGTAGCTTCACACTTGTCTGTTCTAATATTCTAAATACGCCACCGAATATTTATTAAGCTTCTCCTGTTATGAAGCAGTCTTAGCAGTGGAGGTCTGGTTTCTACCAGCTTCAAGTGACTGGTGATGGCTTTTCTTTTTCTGAGTTGGACAGGGGACAGAAGACCAATTCAGGGGGTCCAGGGAATAGGGTCCAGGAGCTAGCTGAACATCTTACAGACGGACTAACATTGAGTCCCCCTTTATTTTCTCTCTCTGGCTTTGACATCCTTCCCTTTCTTGCTGCTGTGGCCACATAGGTTTTTGACTTTGCCAATCTGTGCCAAAAACAAACAAACCAACACAAATCCGTCTCCTATCTTTTTTCCTACTCCTGAGATAAAAAGTCTCTAAGAAATTTCACAGGAAATAACAAAAGGTACAGGCACTAAGATGACAGGGGATCATCTAAGAAGGTTCTAAGCCTTCTTTCTCCTTTTTGCTTAGATAACCAGTAGAAAAGTTGAGGGGTATGAAGTTGTAGAGGGTTTTAAGACTACGCTGTGGACTGAAATGAAACGGTATTCATATATGAAAGTATTTCAGACTAATTTTCAAGTGAACATGTCAATGTGGAAATTTTAGTAGACAGTATCGAAGAGGAACTATAGTATTAGAAAGGCTTTGCATTCCATCTGTCTGTAAATACAGTGGTAGGGCCAACTGTGTCCTGATCCCAGGGGAGGTGGGGGAAGGAGGGGGGTCCTGTGTTGCCAGGGCATGCAGGGGACGGAGAGGGAGAGTTGGAGGGAAACAGAGGAAGAGGAACCGTTAGGGGTGAAGGGAGGCTCTGCGGCTGCTTTTACGGCGTATACATAGGTCAGCCTAGAAAATAGGTGAATTTTTTTCTTCACATAAAATTTGAGCACACACAATACACACAGTAAGGGACACTGTAATAAAAATGCTTGTTTGCCAGTACATTTTTTTCTCACAGGTAACAATATCATGCTTCATGGGGTTTTTTGGTCATTGTAATTTACACTTCAAAAAACCCATTTATTTGTTTTGCTTTTATGTAGTCACATATTCACTTAGTGTTCAAAGGTCATTCTTTTTCAGTTGATTTGGATTAATATCCAAATACGACCTATTTGTCACAGTGATATATTTAATAATTACTTAATGATAAACTATCTAATAGAACTTATATGTATCTCAAATCTCTGAAATGTAGGTTCTCTGCCTTCATTCTTTGTTTTGCACAAATGACAGGGTTATTATTTCTAAAAATCCATTAAAGCCTTTTATAGCTTTAAAATGTGTTACTCTAATTAATTATATCAGCTATTTCCTAGAACATCCTTTCAAAGTGTTTCCTAATGGTTTTGGAAGAATGCACATGGAAATTTTTCTTACATTCAAACTTTTTGTTATAATTTATGATTTTTAACAGTTTCTAAATGTCCAGATGGGGCTTGTTATATCCATATTTTACATTACAAATTTCCTCATAATATTCTGGGTAGACATTTGTCTTTAGTATCTTCATTGGAGATTTGCTTGCTATATGCCAGAGCTAAAACAGAGCTAGCGTGGTGCCTGGATGACTCAGTCGGTGAAGTGTCGGCTTTAGCTCAGGTCATGATCTCCATGGTTTGTGAGTTTGAGGCCCACGTCGGACTCTTTGCTGACAGCTGAGTCTGGAGCCTGCTTTGAATTCTGTGTTTCCCTCTCTCCCTCCCTCCCTCCCCCATTTGTTTTGTCTCTCTCCGGCTCCCTCCCTCCCTCTCTTTCTCAAAGATAAAGAAACATGAAATAAATAAAGCAGAGGTAGCCTATATGTCTGATAGGAATGGAATAAGCTCTATGGCATGATTAGAAGAAAACCAGCAGTTCCTCCTAATCCTCCATACGTGCACGTATGGAACTTGGAACAAGGAGGAACTTGACAGAGGAACAAGGGGGAGAAGAAGGGCGGAAATGGTGGGGGAAAGGGAGAGAGACAAACCATGAGAGACTCTTGAATGCTGACAAAAACTGAAGACTGATGGATGTGGGGG
>NW_027529934.1:12948268-12954879 GCF_008692635.1 Crocuta crocuta
AAAAAAGAAAACCAGCAGTGTCTCTCTGCCTACTTGTTAACAGTCAAAATCTTTTCATTGGGGAAATTTATTTTATTTTTAACTCTGTAACCTATTAAAACGTAAATATTACTATAGTGGCTTTGCAGGGTGGGATTCAGTGCCATTATTCTTTGTAAATGTTATTTATCAGGTTATCTTTAAATTTCATAGATTGTCTTTAAATTTTAAGGCTCTAGAGCACAATTGTTCATACCTAGCTTAGGGGAGTAAACACCTGTAGCTTTTTATTTATTAAAATAAGTGGAATCTAGTCTCTTCCTCCTATTGCTGCCTTCCAATCAAAGATAAACTAACTTCAGCTCTTTAGAGAGAAAAAGACTGACTTGGGACAGTCTGTATGTACAGTCATGTATATGTGGATACAGAGTAGTTACATCATGAGGGGTTAAAGTCCTTGGCAGATGGGAAGAGAGGTCAGGAAAGGAGGGTACCTGCCTTTCAAGGCCTACTTCACCATCTTCTCTAGAATAAGAACTGATTAAGGAGTTCACCTTATTTTGAAGTCTAGCATGTACCAGCTTTTAATTCTAATCTGCTCTTTGAAAATGCTGATTACTTATGAATTATTTTTTAAGTTGAATTAGTTTTTTACTTTGCCATGAAATACTTTTTTTTTTTAATGTTTTTTATTTATTTCTGAGAGAGAGAGAGAGAGAGACAGATGGGCAGACAGCATGAACAGGGGAGGGTCAGAGAGAGAAGGAGATACAGAATCTGAAACAGGCTCCAGGCTCTGAGCTAGCTGTCAGCACAGAGCCCTACGTGGGGCTCGAACCCACGAACCGTGAGATCATGACCTGAGCTGAAGTCGGATGCTTAACCAACTGAGCCACCCCGGCGCCCCTGCCATGACATACTTTTAAAAAAGTTTGAACTGTGTGATCAGTTTTAGTGAGGAGAAAAGTATCTCTGGTCTCTGTTGGGATTTTTTTCTTGGGGAGATAACATAGCAATCAATAAGGGGCATTGTGACAATGGTACTTAACGTTTGATGATTTTATTGTTCCTTTTTTAGAAATGAGAAAATAAAGTATGCAGGTTTTCTGGGCACATGAAAACATGAACATGAAAACTCATTCTTTGAAGTTTCACAGAGTTCCTTCCAGAATTTTATTTGTTTCACTGTAGTCAGGTGTAGCATAATTAAGTACATGTACTTTAGTTCATAACAGTGAAATGAACTTAGTCTGTATCATCCTCTATGAGTGTTGTGGAGAAACTTTAGTCTTGATTGCAGTGGACTCTGAGTCAGTGAGTTTATTAACCAACTCAAGACTGATGGACTTGAATAGTAAATTTTACTATTGCTTGTTGGGTATTTTGGGCATTATTAGTATTACTAAATGAATGTGAATTTGGCTAAAAATTTGAAGCCTCCACAACTGGGGTAGTAAGTCATCCTAGTTGTGTCATAGTGGTTTTCTTCAAACTTTTTTGTCACATATTTCCTAAAGGACTTATGAAAGATCTAGGTGACAAGAGGATGTGACCATGAAGGGATAGCATGAGGGGGGTCACTGTTCTGTATCGTGTGTGTGTGTGTGTTCTGTATGTTATACAAACAGGTGTTGATTACATGAATTTGTACATGTATTAAGATTCACAGGGCTATAGACCGAGAGAAAGAAAGTAGCTATCTGCTCCCTTGCACATGTTGGGTCATATCAGAAACCATTTTCAGGGTGCCTGAGTGGCTCAGTCGGTTATGCGGCTGACTTCAGCTCAGGTCATGATCTCGTGGTTTGTAAGTTTGAGCCCTGCGTCGGGATCTGGGCTGACAGCTTGGAGCCTGGAGCCTGCTTCAGATTCTGTGTCTCCCTCTCTCTCTGCCCCTGCCCTGCTCTGTCTCTCAAAAATAAATAAATGTTAAAAAAAAAAAAAAAAAAGGAAAAGAAACCATTTTCATCATCAGTTTAAGTAATTGCAAGTTATATAATTTTGGGTATTTTACAAATAGTGACATTTTAAAATAAAACATCATTCTTATTTACTTACGCTTCAGAGGGAGAGAGAGAGATTGAGCACGTGCATGGGAGAGGGGTAGAGGGAGGGAGAGAGAGAATCCCAAACAGGTTCCATGCTCAGAGCAGAGTTTGATGGGGAGCTTGATCTCACAACCCTGGGATTATGATCTGAGCCAAAACTAAGAGTCACATCAACCAGCTGAGCCACCTAGGTGCCCCTAAAGTAAAACATCATTAAAAAAAAATGTATCTAGGAATCTAAATACTGTAGTGATTTATCATTACCATTATCCATTATTACCATTATTTTACAAAGGACATAGCCTCTTTTTTAACAGCTGAAAGTTGTAAATTATTCCAGTTTTTTTCCGATTCGTGTTTCTATTCTGCTTCCCTCATAGAAGTTTATCCTAATGTATTTCGACTACCCAAATACCATGTCATAGTTCTCTGCACCTAAGCCATTTAATACATAAATTGAAATTATTTTCTTTTTAGTTTCTGTTTAAAACTTTATGCTTGATTTAGGATTTTAACCTACTAATGTATGACCAAAACACAATGTAAGTATATATTTTGATAATTAAAAGTAAAATTTTGTTGGAAACACATTATATCAGCTATTGCTGCAAAAATGTTAAATAATAAATAATCTGAATCTCAGTAGCTTAAAATGGCATTTCCCCCCCCTTCTTATCAATCTCTGGGCAAGCTGGGGTTTGGCTGATCCCAGCTGTGCTTGCCTAGGTTCAGCTAGATTTGGCTCCATGCCCACAGGTATGCTCTGCATGTCTCACAGTCATCTAGTTCAGATAGCAGAAACCCAAGAGGGGTGAGAAATAAACACACATGAAGGCTATTAAAGTCCCAGCTCAAAATTGGCATACTGCCTACACTGTTGGTCACATGAACAAGCCCAACCTCAGCGAGGAAGGGAAGTCTACTTTGCCTATTCCAGTGGTAGGTAACCACAAAGTCTTTTGGCCAAGGATATGCATTATAATTCCATAATAGTGAGGAACTGAAAAAAATTTGGAACAATAATCCAACTTCTTCTTCTTTTTTTTTAATGGGATCTTTTTTCTTGTATCTGTGGATATTATTTACTGGAATGAGACACTTGATTGAGATCTGAAGCAGTTGGAGGTAGCCAGGCAAAGTGGGAGTGGGGACAATGGGTAGAAAATACTTGGGGCCAAGGGAATAGTATTTGCCAAAGTAAGAGAGAATTTGTGAAACTGGAGTTGAATATGTCCAAAGCATAGTGTGAGAGGCCAGGTATTTATCAAAAAGAGAATGGGCCAGCCACTGTGAAAGATGCCTTTTATGCCATGTGAGAGAGATGAGGCTTTAACTTGAATGCAGTGGAGAAATCATTGGAATGTTTTAAACAAAGTATGTTGTGATCAGATTTTCTTGTGTTCAAGAAAAAAAAATCATCCTGGCTGTTTATGCATATTAAAATAATGTTAAAGAAGTCCAAAGGCTGGGAGACCCGTGAGGAAACCATTGTAAAAACCTAGGTGAAAAATGAAGATGGCCTAAATGAAAGGAGTGGAGTTAGGGCTGGAAAGATGTTAAGTCATAGAAAACTAATTTGAAGTATTTTCAGCCAGTGAGTACATTGGTCACATTCTCTCATTTATATATTTATAAATTTATGTATAATTTGTATTTATATATAATTTATATATTTATATATAACTTGAACATTCTAACATATATGTTAGAACAAGAACAGTTTTTAAATTAACATGTCATCAGTCTTTATTTTATGAAACAGTGAATGTTGGCAATTTATGTTTAAAATAATGTGTAGGGGCGCCTGGTAGCTCAGTCACTGAAGTGTCTGATTCTTGATTTCTGTTCAGATAATGATCTCAAAGTTGTGAGATCGAGTCTCATATCAGTCTTCAAGTTGAGCATAGAGCTCCAGATTGGGTGTCAGGCTTAGCCTGGGCATGGAGCCTACTTAAGATACTCTCTCCTTTTTCCTCTGCCCCTCCCCTGCGCTCGCTCTCTCTCAAAAGAATAATAAAATTTTAAATGATTTGTAAATAGTAAAGTTACAAATCCCAATTATTAATATTATTCAGGATGTTCTTTGAATTCCTTGGGAAGAGGGTTAATAAGTCAGTATTTTGGGGTTTTTTTTTTAGGTCTGTTTGTTTTGATGGGGGGAGGGGTAGAGAGAAGGAGAGAAGGAGAATCCCAACCAGGCTCCACATGGACAGCATGGAGCCCCACGGGGGCTTGAACCCATGAACCATGAGATCATGACCTGAGCTGAAACCAAGAGTTGAATGCTTAACCAACAGAGCCACTTAGGTGCCCGGATAAATTGTTTTACTGAGGCTAGAGAAACACTATTTATTATCTCTGATCTAGTGTATATTGTGTTTTTTAAATTTCCTTGGTTTAATTATTTTCCCTCTCCTCCCCATAGTACAGAAAACTCAAACCACCTATTTGTCCTGAAAGAAAAACTCTGGAAATTGTTACTGTTCTTCACCGGCTTCTAATTGCTGGCAAGATAAATCTGAATTTTTTGGTGTGGCATTCAAGCCTCTCCAAGATCTTGTCCTTGCTTACCTCTCCCACGTTAATTTTCTTAGTACTTCATTTCTTGCACATGCCCCCTCTATCTAAAAAAACAAACCCTTGTGCCATACTCCTTTTTTTTCAGTTTGTAGAATATACTTGCAGCTTATTATCATTAATCACACTTTACTTGGAATGTCTTCACCGTATTCACTTTATCTGCTTCAGATAGATGGTTGATATAAAAATGACTTGCCTTTAAGCTAGAGGTGATCGGGAGCACCACATTTCATCTTTCCACTTTATTGATCTGTTCCTGGTACTTGTTACTAGTACTTGGTACAAAGTGGATGTTCAATAAATATTTTAATAGTTATTCATTAGTGTATTAACTATTCAGAGTTAGGCATTTCAGAATTTCCTGTGGATTGTGTTATTTTGTTCCTTTCTGGGTACACAGACACATTCATAAACATTCCATGCACAGAAAAGTGTGTGTGTGTGTGTAAGCAGTTGTTGCATACTTCCATAGTCTCAAACAGCTGACTGCTTGGATTACAGAGGATTGTATTGTAGATCTTTAGGAATGATCTGGGTTTATTTGTGAGTCCCTCCCTAGGAATGTCAGCTCCGAGCTTGCATTGAAGTCATTGTACCAGGTGCCAGCTACATTGACTTTGGGAATTCCACGAGGGAAAGAGGATTGGCACATTCCTTTCATCCCTTAGATATTTCATTATATTTTGCCTTAAACATAGGCAATGATGTGTTTCTGTTAAGATGCAAAGATCTTGAAATTCTAAATTCCACAAATTTTATGTGTTTAGGAAGGCTCTTTCCTCTAAACTTCTGTCACAATTCTCAACAAAGGGGTCTTTATATCTAAAAATAAGTGTGGAAATTTTATTTTATTTTATTTTTTTAATATTTTTATTTATTTCTAGGAGAGAGAGAGAGACAGCGTGAGCAGGGGAGGGTCAGAGAGAGAGGGAGACGCAGACTCTGAAATAGGCTCCAGGCTCTGAGCTGGCAGTCAGCACAGAGCCCGACGCGGGGCTCGAACCCATGAACCGCAAGATCATGACCTAAGCGAAAGTCGGACGCTTGACCGACTAAGCCACCCAGGTGCCCCAAGTGTGGAAATTTTAAATTCTTAAGTTAAGCTGCAAATTCTCATCTGTAGATATTGCTGAATTTTAGTGTTCTGTGCATGTGTTATATATGGCATGGTTTTGATTATTTTTGTTTAACTGGTGAGAAATGTGCATCAACCTATGTTTTGCCTTTTTTCTTCTTCTTTTTAAAATTACCATACAGTAAAATTGGCTTTTTTTGTTTGTACAGTTCTATGGATTTTAACTCCTGTGGATTTGTGTAACAAATCAGCAGAGCAATTACATTATCCCAACAAACTTTGTTGTCCATTCCCTCTGTATTCTCATCTTCTCCTCACCTTTTTAAAACTAATTTATTTAGGGGCGCCTGGGTGGCTCAGTCAGGTAAGCGTCTGACTTCAGCTCAGGTCATGATTTCATGGTTCGTGAGTTCAGGTCCCGCGTTGGGCACTGACAGCTCAGAGCCTGCAGCCTGCTTCAGATTCTATGTCTCCCTCTCTCTCTGTCCCCACCCACTCACACTGTGTGTGTGTGTGTGTGTGTGTGTGTGTGTGTGTGTGTGTGTGTCTAAAAAATAAAACATTTAAAAAATTTTTATTTATTTTGAGAGAGAATGTGTGCGTGCACCTGCATAAGCGGTGGGGTAGGGAGGCAGTGGGGGACAGAGAGAGAGGAAGAGAATCCCAAGCAGGCTCCATGCTCAGCACAGAGCCTGACGCGAGGCTCAATCCCATGATCCTGGGGTCATGACTTGAGCCAAAACTGGCTCCCTCAACCAACTGAACTACTCAGGTGCCCCTGAGGTATGTAACTTCTTGAGACTGGCTACTATTGGAAATGAAGCATATAATATCTTTGAGACTTATCCAAATTGTTGTGTATATTAATAGTTCATTCCTTTTTTTTTTTTTTTTTTTTTTTTTTTTTTTTTTTTTTTTTTTTTTTTTGT
>NW_027529934.1:12955019-12996506 GCF_008692635.1 Crocuta crocuta
TTTTTTTTTTTTTTTTTGCTGCTTGTTTTCCATTGTGTAGATGTACTATAGTTTGTTTAGCCACTCATCTATTGAAGGACATTTAGGTTGTTTGCAGTTTGGGTCAGTTATAAATAGACCTGCCATAAACATTTCTGTACAGGTTTTTGTGACTATAAGTTTTCGTTTCTCCAGGATAAATACCCACTATTGCTGGGTCACATGATAAGTGTATGTTTTATTTTATAAGAAACTGCCAAACTGTTTTCTGGAGTGGCTGTATCATTTTGTGGTCTGCCTAGCAAAGTATGGGAATTCCAGTTGGTCATCTTCCTTGTCAGCATTTTTTATATTAGCCATTCTAATAGGCATGTAGTGGTATCTCATGGTTTTAATTTGTATTCCTTAATGGTTGCTGTCATTGAGCTTCTTCTCATGTGCCTGGGCTAGAACCTGCGAATCGCAAGATCATGGCCTGAGCTAAAGTCAGATGTTCAACCAACTAAGCCACCCTGGCGCTCTTCCTTATCCCCATTTCTAAGAAAATTCTGGGAAATAGTTTGAAAGTTTGATTCATAGACCATTAGCATCAATATCACTTCTGGGTGATATTGGAAATGCATATTCTTGGGTCCCACCCTAGGCCAACTGAATCAAACACTCAAGAGTTATGCCCTATAATCTGTGTTTTCCAGGGGCACCTGGGTGGCTCAGTCGGTTAAGTGTCTGACTTCAGCTCAGGTCATGGTCTCACGTTTGTGAGTTCAAGTCCCGCACTGGGCTTTGGGCTGACAACTCAGAGCCTGAAGCCTGCTTCGGATTCTGTGCCTCATTCTCTCTCTGCCCCTCCCCCACTTGCGTTCTGTCTCTCTCTGTCTCTCAAAAATAAATAAATGTAAAAAAAATTTATAATCTGTGTTTTCCAGCAGGTCTTTCAGGTGATTCTTGTGTTTGCTTCAGTTGTAGCGCCCATTCTAGGGAATCATTCAGGTTTGGTTTTTGTTGGCAGAGGAACAAAATCTGAGAAGAAAAGATGCAGATCATCTAGATGGGACTTGGATTAACTAGAGCACCTTATTGTACTATCTCTAATGTTGGAAACCTTTATAAAACAGATTAGAACACTAATATAACAGATTGGCTCATTTATTGCCTGGGATAGTTTTCTAGTTGTAGATGGTGAAATCACTTCACTGGGAAGCCACCAGCAGTTGAGAAGGTAGACAGGGAAGGGAGACCGAATATAAAAATATTTAATGACTATTTCACTTGTACATGTTTGTACGCAAGGTCACACTATCATGTATTTTCTTAAATGTGCATTATTGGTGGGTAGATTTCTTTACTGTGGAAGGGTAAGCAGATGTGGTATAGAGGAAGTTGCACTGGCTTCCAAGTCTGAAAACTTGGGTTTGTATACCACTCAGTTACTACTTTTGTCAAAGTTTTGTGTGTGATAACAAACTTTTGTGTAAAGATAAAATCAGTGGTTCTCAACTTGCCTTTCATGAGACTTTTGATAACCTGATAACAAAAACATTTTTGGTTGTCACAGTCTTCAGTGCATAGGACAGCTCCCTAATACAGAGAATTAGCCAACCCAGATGTCGGTAGTGTTGTGGTTGAGAAACCCTGGATTAAATGATTACATTATAAAATTGTAAATAGTCACTTTTTATTAAGAAAACATTTAAGTATTTATAAAGACCTGTATCTCAGTATTATCTTTCAAAGATGAAGTTTTATAATGAAATATAGCATTTGGGAAGGTGAAGGTTATTGGAGCAAATCTGTGTAATCTTGGTGCTTTACCCGATAGGAATATTATGAGATTTGATAATTAGTATTTGTCAATTAGGTACTACATATTAATATGATAATTAGGTATATACAGATACATGTTTCAGAGCCTCATAATTGATTTTTTAAAATTTAATTTAATTTTCATATTTGAATTAAGTAATGTTTAGATATATAGGAGTAGTGCAGAAGGTAGAGAGTATTTGTATAAGAAATGATTTTTGTATCATTACAAGCAGCTTCATTCAGAGAAGCCTGCATTTAAGCATATTACATCAATTCAATCTAGATAATTTGAGAGATTAATATAACTCTGTGTTATTTTATGTTAGCCAAGTATTAAAAAGTGTAACTGATAATGCTACAAAAACAATCAAAACCAGCAAATTTTGAAGGGATAGACATCCTTCCTGCTGTATTTTCTAGCACTTTCTAAAACAGATTAGTCTCAAATTCATGGTCAGAAAATCAAGATACCACCTGAAACAGAAATTTCATTGTAAACAGTTGTTGCTAATAATTTATGAAATGTCTGCCAGCATATTTGAACCACTGTCTTTCTAGGACTACTTAGTACTCTTTCACCAAAGATGTGATCATCTTCGTGTGCTCTGTCACTATTTTACCATTCAGGAAAGGATTACTATAGACCCTCTCTATGAATTGGAAAATTAATTGATTTTGGAAATGAGGTTCTAAGGATTGCAGATTGAAGAGACTGTCTGTACTTAGAGTATGCATATTATATGCATTAAGTTGAAACAAGGTTTCATCCAAGTATCCCATGAAGTCTGTTAGAAAAGACAGAAACTTCATTGTTAAGGTTTGACAGTAGGACTTGGTGTACATTCTTTCTGTTTAGTCTTTTTGCCTTCATCAACTAAATAACGAGTATTTTATATAGCTCGTTATATTAGACACTGTTTTAAGGTCTTTACATACAGTCAACATTCAATTCTTATTTCTAGAGGAGTAGGTACTATTATACTCTTTTTGGATTAAGAAACTGAAGCACAGATAGGTTAAGTTGATGAAGGTCACACAGTAAGTGGTAGAACTAGGGTTCAAACCTAGGAAATCGGGCTCCGGAGTCTGTGCTATTAACTACCATGTCCTGTGTGTATATACTCCTGTAACAGCTACCTGGCAGGGTGGTTGTAATTAAATTAGATTTCATGTACTGAACACTTGACTTGTGTTAGGTACTCAGTAATTGAGAGATGATATTATTATATTTTCCTGTTAAACACAGCTAGGAAGAGTATTGCAAAGCATCACTTTTAAACATCTCGTTAAAAAAGCCCCCCACAAATTATATATCTAAATCAGGAATGCATGCTTAAAAATATTTTTCCACATAATGAGTTATATTGAGATGATCATATGCTTTTTTCTCCTTTATTTTATTAACTTGGTATATTACATTGATTTTTGTATGTTGAACCAAGGTTGCATACCTGGGATATATCTCACATGGTATGGTGAGTAGTCTTTTTTTTTTTTTTTTTTTTTTTAATTATTTCTGAGAGAGAGAGATGAGTGGGAGAGGGGAGAGAGAGAGGGAGACAAAGAATCCAAGAAGCAAGCTCCAGGCTCCAAGCTATTCAGCCCAGATCCCTACAGGGGGCTCAGACTCACGAACTGTGAGATCATGACCTGAGCTGAAGTCAGAGGCTTAATAACTGACTAAGCCACCCAGGTACCCTGAATAGTCCTTTGAATATACTCCTGGATTTGGTTTGCTAGTAATTTATTGAAGTTTTCCATCAATTTTCATAAGAGATACTGGTCTGTATTTTTCTTTTCTTGTGATATCTTTGTCTGGCTTTATTTCTTAAAGTCATTCTCCACCCTCTGTGCCCTCATCACCGAAGAGGCCTTACTTTACTTATCCATTTCTAGCCTTAGGTCAGAGATCAATTTCACTACATAAGTGCAGAAAGCCAACTAATCAAGGAAATTATGGGGGTCCCTAAAACATTCTGGCTATCGTGGTCTAGGGCAAGTGCTCCCTGGCATAGGAGAGTATTTAGTAAGGCACGTATGATTTTACAAGATTCTTATGGTTCCGTTGTGCCTTGCTGATGATAGGATGGCTTTGTTTTTAGGGTTATTAATTACCCACAGTTTCAAGGCTTAAAAGTACCAGAGGCAGAATTTCAAATCTTACTCCAAAATTGTTAGTTTGCATTATAGTACATGCTGTTGATCTGAGAAATGGGATAATAGTTTCTTGTTTCTTTTTCTTAAAATTTTTAAATGTTTATTTTTGAGAGAGAGCGAGCAAGCGGGGCAGGAGCAGAGAGAGAAGGAGACACAAAGCCTGAAGCAGGCTCCAGGCTCTGAGCTGTTAGCACAGAGCCCGATGCAGGGCTCAAACCCATGAACCGGGAGATCGTGACCTGAGCCGAAGTTGGACTCTTAACCGACTGAGCCACCAGGTGGCCCAATAATAGTTTCCTTCTATCATTGTTAAGATGAGAATTAGTGATGATATATGTAAATTCCCTGGCTTATAGAGAAGCAAGTACTCAACAATTGTTAGATATTAATTTTCTATCTCTGCCTTTTATTCTCTACTAGATGATATGGTGCTCAGAAGTCCAGACTTTTAAGTTTTGCTCCTATGGGGTTAGTATAACATTGCTTTTCCCCACGTGACTCTTATTTATTCATTTCTGTCCCTTACTACTTTTCCTCACAATCTCACTCACCATTCAGGAAGAGTTTTGATGCCTGATTTCTGTTCTTTCTTCGTCTGTCCTCTGAATGTTGTTAGTGGACACAGTAGTTTGCCTTTCTGCATAAAGACAGAATCAGTGAAAATCTAGCAAAACTAAAAAAAAAATTGAAATTAGTCTTACTTTTGGGAGAGTTTAAATACACAAAGCCGCTCCTTTCTTGACCTGAGCCCAGCTATCTTGATGCAGAAGCTTTGCTGCCTCCTATTCTTACGGATTCTGTATTTTGGGGGGCACCTGGGTGGCTCAGTCGGTTAAGCCTCCAACTCTTGATTTTGGCTCAGGTCATGATCACATGGCTTGTGAGATTGATCCCCATGTCTGTCAGCACAGAGCCTGCTTGGGATTCTCTGTCCTCTCTCTGCCCCTCTTCCACTCATGATCGATCCATCTCTCTTTCTCTGTCTCAAAATATATAAACTTAAAAAAGGATTCTGTATTTTTATCTTTAGATACCTCTAAAGTATTCATTTTCATTTTAAAAAAATCCTCTATAGTTCTCATCTAATATTTGGACTAGTGGTCTGGAAAAACATTATTGGTAGTTTTGGTGGTATTAATGTTTTTTACCCCACATCATAAATTAAGCCAGTAGCTGATAATAGTGAACTTTACTACGAATCATAGTACACAGTCACATGAATATATAATATAATTATGTGAATACTGTATATTCATAGTACTAGGGATTCACAGCTTGATACTGACAGATGTCCAAATAAAAATCACTTTAATAGAGAGCTTTATCAACAAAGATATTTCATTAAAATTTTTCAGTAATTTTGTAATTTCAGTGATAGTCTTGTTTTAAGCTGGGGATATAGAGTTTTGCAATGAAATCACGAGATTAAATCCTGAGCATGTATTTTATAGATTAGTTCAACAAAAAGTATATATTAATATGAGCATTGAGCCAAAAGAATTTCATAACTTGATCTATGACTTTATCTTTTTACCTCTTAACACTCATCCTGTAAGGAGGATTCTATTTCAGCTAGTAGCTGCCAAAATAAGGGTAATGAATAAAGTTCTGTTTCTCTCATTTAAGGCAATTGGAAATATCTGAGTTCAGCAGGAAATAGCTTGTAGCCAGGACCCAAGCATAGGGAGTGTATGTAGTGCATGCATATAAATGCCTCCTCATAAATATTAGAAAACTAACTCCATGCATCTGAAACAGAAAAAAAAAAAAAAAGCTTTTTTTTTTTTTTTTTTAACTCATTACATGAAAGGATCACTACTGAATTATCTGCAGGCCAGTGACAGGTGTCCTAAAGGGTCAAGTTGGAAAACTTTAAGATCTGTAAGAATTCTTTCCTAATGAATACCCACATGTACATTGCTTTTTGTGTGTGATGTTTGTGAGATGAGACATAGGGTAAGGGAAGACTTTTGTTCAGCTCCTCTTTTCTTCGAGAACATTTCAAAAGAAAAGACACCATCCATTCCATTTTGGTCTAAATAGAATTGTTCAAAGAGGAGGTGAAAATTGCCCAGTTAATTAGAGCAGAGGTTGTATTCTTGCATGCATTCTAGATTCTTGCATGATCTATACAAATATTTAGAATTCTTCCCTGAGTCATCATGCATTAATTCTGGAAAAACCTGTGATTATTGTACTGGGAATAAATGGCAAAAATTTCCATTTTCTGTGATGGAATGGACTAGGTTGGTAAGTACTTGTACATTGCATTCTAATTAGTCTCTCAGGTTTGACCCTTATATGTCATGTTATATAGGACAAAAGGATCAAAATCCTTTCACTTGGGGAGTCTGACTGTTTTGAAATTCATTCCAGAAGGTAAAAGGACCCGTTTTTCTATCACTTTGTACTGAATGAATGAGTCATCTTGAAATTGTGAAAGGAACATGGACTTTGAAGTTAGATGAGAGCTAGAGGTTTGTATACTGGCTTCACCAGCTCTGAAACTTAGATAAGTTACCTGACATTTCTGAGCATTTGGTGGTGATGATAATGCCTGTCTTTCAGAGCTGTAGGTAATGATGTTACAAATTATAATACATCAGAGTCTGTAAAGTGCCTAGTACATGTGTGTTCCATAAATGGTAACTTCATTGCAGCCCTGTAGAGAGGGCTAGGATTGCTTTGAGTCATTTTTAGTTTGCCTGAAAACTTCATGCTGGTAGAGATTTGTGCACATTAATTTAAAAATAATTGAGGGCCTACTGTGTACAAGATAACAGGGATTAATACAGAGGAAAATTAGTGATCATATTGTTGAATGCAAAGAGCTGTCTGTTTACAGAGTCTGATCTGACGATGGCCGGGTGACTCTTCCCCATATGAATGTATCTTAATATTATCTCAAGACAACTGTACCTTCAGGGGTGCCTGGGTGGCTTAGTAAAGTGTCAGACTCCTGGTTTGCGCTCAGGTCATGATCTCACGGTATGTGGGATTGAGCCCCACAGTGGGCTCTGCACTGACGGTGTGGAGCCTGCTTGGGATTCTCTCTCCCTCTCGCACTTCTGCTCTCCCTCCTCCCCAGCTTGTGCTCTCTCTTTCTCTCTCTCAAAGTAAATAAATACATTTAAAAAAAAAAAAAAGGACACCTGTACCTTCAAAAAGAAGGTAAATGACAATGTAAAAATAATGAGAAGTGGGTGCTATTCGGGGGATGATACTAATGAGGTGCTCTTGGAACATAAGAATTCCTGAGTCCCACATTACATCCCTCCCTTCATACAAGATCCTCCTTCAAGAAGGACATCTGCACACGCAACTAAGCAAGGCAGGACACTTTCTGTTAGCAAGAGTTTGGGCTTTTGGGTTTCAGACCCCATTGAAGAAATACAATTATCTAGGACCACATTATAGATCTTAACCTCTAGTTGCATGAAAAGACCATACCTTCTAATAAGAAACAGGAAAATACAGAAGATAAGGGAAAAATGGGTCTCATTTGTGTCTCTGAATATAATAAATAACAAGTCCTCCATTTCCTTGAGGGTGGAGTTGAAGGCCCAACATCTATTTCAACTTTGTGAGGAAATGAAGCCCTGGGAAGGGAGTGGGGAGATTTCAATTTCTGTTTTATAAAGACCAGCTCATGATTAAGCCTGCCATTTAAAAATAAAATTATAAGCTCATTAGAATAAATTTCTGAAACACTTTGAAAATCTTTGCCGTTTGATTTTGGCAACATGTGAGAACTGTCTATAATTTTGGGCAGTTGAGAATTTTGGCCATAAAATGGCTAAAATACTTCAGGAATGGATCACAATGTGTGCTTTAACTTTTACTCATCCTTGAAAATTAAAATTGTTTGCTTTATAAATGTGTTAAAACTGATTACCTGGGGATGAAGTTTGTTTTGAAATTTCTTAAACATACCACTTATGCAGATCTTATCTTAGAGATCTGAGTGTCTAGAACAGAAATCTAAGTGAAATCAAATTTGCACATTTCCCAAACAAGTCTGTGGACTAAATTCCTTCTGTTGCCAAATTCCAAATTTTAAATTAAACAAATTGGTAGGTTATATTTTAATTTAACGTCAAGGCTAAAAATTGCTCTGAAAGTATGTCTGAAAGAACATCTTTTTTTCTTTTTAAGATGTTTTAAAAAAGTTTATTTATTTTGAAGGAGCGAGAGTGTGCATGAGGGAGGGGCAGGGGAGGGGATGGGTAGAGAGAATCCCACGCTGATAGTGCAGAGCCTGATGTGGGGCTCAAACTCACAAACTGTGAAATCACGACCTGAGCTGAAATCAAGAGTCTGATGCTTAACTGACTGAGCCATTTAGGCACTCCAGTATTAGAGAACATCTTTTAGAACAAGATAAGAAAAAGACTTGATAAAAATTTTTGAAAAATATGTCAGTTATTGTTTCAGGATCATGGGATCATAACTGCTTTTAATTACTGTGTTTTTTAGTTTCTAGAAAAATGAGCAAGTATTGTTTCTGTCATTAAGAAAAAATGTGTCAACAAATACTTATTGAATACATGTTCTAGGAAAATAGATATGAATAAGACATAATCCCTGCCCGTAAGTGGGGTGAGGCTGGAGTCACGTATTGTAAGTAATAGTACTTTGTATTTTTCTGTATTATGCAGTATTTCTCCCCCACAAGTAACTACTAATAACAAAAATCTGTGTGATTATAACTTAGTATAGATTTATAAGCTTTATTTTAGGTGAGAGAGAAAATACTTTTGAGAACATTGAACAGAAGAGATGTGAATTGTGTTAATTGAGTTCAATAGGTACCTGGCAGGGAAGAATATTGTAGGAGGAGAGAATTGGCACGGACACAGACTGCATAAAGTAAAGTGTTCAGAGAACTACTGGCAGAGCTGTCATAGATGGAGTGTAAGATACAGGGAAGATGGGGAGAAGAGAGGCTGGAGAGGCTGGCAGGTGCCAGATCCTGGCAGATCTTCCTCATACCATGCTGAGGAATTTGGAATTTAACTGTGCAGTAGAGAGCCCAGACCCGCATAGGTTTTGAGAAGGAGCATAACTTGAGGTGGTCTTGCCCCTTCAGGATACCAGTTTAGAGGCAGTGTGGATATTAGATTGGAGCAGAGAGAAACTGATGTCTAGAAGATCAGATAGATAACTGTTGTAGCAGCTCAGGGAAGGAAAGGAAGAGGGCATACCGGACAGTGGTAAGGGAGTGGAATGCATGGGTTTGAGAGAGATTTGGGAGCTGGAATGTGTAGGACAATAGTGATGGAATCAGGAAAGAAAGAGGCTTCTAGAGTGAGGATGAGGTTTCTTTGTTGGCTGCCTGGGTGAATGAGTTTGCCATAACAGCAATAAGAGTGCACGCATGTGTGTGTGTGTGTACATGCACACGAAACTGAAAAATAAATGAAAGCAGAAGTAGGAACAGAGCAGGTTTTTGGTTCTTTCAGGATGTATAAGAGTCAGCTGTTCAGGAGAGTGATTAGGGGTTGGTAGGACTTGGGAGCTTATGGTAGGCTGAAAAGTGCCCCTTCAGACAATACCCATGCCCTAATCTCCAGAAACCATAACTGTTTCATGGGAAAAAAGCAGGGAGGGGAGATGACTTAATAGATGTGATGGGCTGATTATCTTGGATCGTCATTGTCCATTCCATGCCCATGCCCTTAACATGCTTTGCAGACTTTTAGTTATTCTCTTTAACGGCAGGAGGGTCCATCAGGAGCATTGGAGACCAGTCCTTAAATACTGCAGTCAACGTGTTACTACTTCTCACAGATCTAGAATGATTACCTATTGTATCCCAGTACAGTCTGAATTCTTTTGTCTGGATGTCAAGGTTGTCTGTCATTGGGTCCACAAATATCTCACATTACTTGACTAAGACACACATATATTTCCAGGCTTCTCTTCTCCTAATCAGGCCACGTTTCTCATGCATCAAAATCACTGAGCTGGGTTAAGGAATGGGCCAGCTGGGCTCCTCTCCAGAGTGTCTATTTCTTAAGGTTCACTGGAAATGTAACAGGCTGAAGAACTTTTCTAAATATCCTCTTATAAAGAGTATTGTCTGTGGTGTTGGGGAATATTTTTAGAAGATGTCTAGGCTAAAGCCCGAGACCACCAAAGGGCATGGGAAAGTGCCTGCTGAGGTGGGTAACTCCGGTTCGCTGCAGGGCCTTTTGCTGAGGCAGGACTTGAATTCTTCAGAACCGCTTCTAAAGGCTTTCCCTTCTCCCTCAGGGCAAACTTCAGGCTTCTTGCTGAGTAAATGTCGAACACGTATTTGAGGAGTGTGTTTTTGAAGATGTATTAATGATTAGCCTACCCAGGTTCCCACATGTCTTGGTTGGTCTTACAAGACACAATATTCAATCCTTTTTTCTTCTCTGCCTTTGTTTAGTGCGTGCGTGTGTGTGTGTGTGTGTTCCCTGTCTGCTTAGAAAATGTTCTCTTCCTTTCTCTCTAATAGAAAATTTTGAATCCATAGTATGTTGACATCTATGATTTTGTAATTAGAAAAAGCTCTTACTCTAACAGGAACAGATGAGTCCTCTTTGGACCTTCAAGTGTTTGAAAGATTTGGGGAAGTATAGAGCATGCATTCTCATCAGGGGTGGTAATAACATAGGTATTTACATTGGTTTGCAACCCTCTGAAGCTCAGTGCTACCCTACAAAATCTTACCTTTTAGTTTTTAATTTCTCTTGTTAGGGAGAAATTGAATTAAGTTATTTCGATTAGTTAATTTAAATTTTAATTTTAATCCTTGAAGTGGTGATGATGAAAAAAAGTGTGAGAAACGCTGGTGTAGAGAAAGGGAGATGTTGTTATAATAAGTTTTATCTTTGTAACACGTCTCACAAATTTTGAGTTATTTTGAGTTATTAACTCTTATTGATCACCCTGTTATTAACCCTTGCCCCTTACCTTTCCTTTTGTGAACTCAAGGCTTTAGTGTTACTCCTTTTTACCAGTTGTTATTTTTTAGTAAAGCACTTTGCTCGGTTTCATTGGACAGAGAAATATAATGGTTCTGTACCTGTAGAAACTTAGTCTTATTGGAGGAAAAAAGACACACACAAAAGGAATGAATACAGTAAATATACTATAGAAGATGTCCCAATATAGTATGACAGTTGCTGTTTAAGGCAAGGGAAGAGATTACTTAATCAGAAATGGCCAGAGAGGTTGGGTCCAGGGAGAATCTAGGAACTTGAACTACATTTTGAAAGATAATACAGGATTTGAATAGACAAAGGAAGAGCTTAAGCACAGTCCTGATTAAAATACCATTTTGATTTTTGTGACTTTTTGTGATATATTCACATGTGAGCTATATGAGAGCTAGGAAGATAATCTATACCTACTATTACTAACTGACCTAAAGAGAATTACTCTTGGAAAAGTTTAGAGACTCTTCAGTTTCTTACTTTTATTTCTGTACCTTTAACTTCTTGTTAGCCCTACAGATCTTCCAGCTCAAGCCTAACACATTTACTCTTACCTTTTAATAGATTTATTTTCCAAGCAGGAAGGTGCCCCCTTTAGACTATAGAAAGAACTAAAGTTTTAAACTATGGTGTCGGATTCTCCCCTGAGCACTCTACATGTGTTTAATCTCATTAAGAACTCCATAAAAGTACTTACCCTTTTCCCCCTGTTTTATAAATGAAAATTGTACACTCAGATATTTAAATAACTTAACCAGTGACCCCACATTTCTTGAATGGAAGAGACCAGCACTACTTAATATAGAGCCTGAGCTCTTGGATTAAAAAAAATACAAAAAACTTCATATTAGGGATTGATTTTTGTAATGAGAGGCCAAATTTTGTTTCTAAAGTCTTGAGTTCACAGAAAGAAAGGTAAAGAGATGAATGCCAAGAGTAAAGTAGCACAGCTTGGAGTTGGTGCTCTGCTGTCTTAGAATTCTAGTCAGCTGCTGTGTTGGTGGGTTGAGGGGTTAGTAACAGGCAGGGCTATGGCAGCTGCCATCCTAGAGATCATCTGGTTCTGACACCAACTTTGTTTCTTCACCTCAATAATAATGGAATTGAACATGTTTAAAGGTCTACCATTAGATCCTGAAATACTAATGGAGAGATTCCTTTCTTAGAAGTACTTTTCTGTGTATAGGACTCTGTGATGCTGTTTCATGGTGATGGGAAAAAGGGATGGGTGGCCTGTTTGGGGATAGTTCATCTGGTGTGGCTCTCTACTCAGAGAAATACATGCTGTTATAAAAATGACAGCTCCAGGGGCACATCGGCTCAGAAGGTTAAGTGACCGACTCTTGATTTCAGCTCAGGTCATGATCTCACATTTCTGAGGTTGAGCCCTGCATTCCGTCGGGCTCTGTACTGGGCATGGAGTCTGCTTGAGACTCCCCCTCACCATTTGCACCCCCAGCCCTGCACCCGTGCATGCGCTCTCTTTCACACACACACACACACACACACACACACACACACACACACACACACACACACAAAATGTTAAAAAATAAAAAGGGCACCTCCAATTGTGAGATATTTGAAATTGGCATACATAGGGAAGAATCAGAAATTTTCTTTGTCATATCTAGAGGTACGAGTGCAACTAGAAATTATATTTTGTATATTTCCTGTTGATTTTGATTTCCTGCCTTTGCCTCTAACAGCTTGCAAAATGGGAAACATAAACAGCAAAAGAAATGGGAAAATGTTTTATGTCAAAGAGTAAATTGCTATCATTAGCAAAGGAAGTGGGAAGTGAATTGTGAATTTAAACAAGTTACTGTTGTTTGTCTTTAAAATTAAAAAAATTATATATAGAGGCAGCTGGGTGGCTCAGCCGGTTATGTGCCCCAACTTCAGCTCAAGTCATGACCTTGCAGTTCACGAGTTCGAGCCCCATGTTGGGCTCTGTGCTGACAGCTCAGAGCCTGGAGCCTGCTTTGGAATCTGTGTATGTGTCTCTCTCTCCCTCTCTGCCCCTCCCCCACTCATGCTCTGTCTCTTTCTCTCAAAATTAAATAAAATTAAAAAATTTTTTAAATAAAAAGAAATTTAAAAATATATGGGGTGAAGTGAACATTTATACATCACTGAGGAGTATAAAGTAAAATTTTTTGGAAAGTGGTTTGAAGATATGTATCATGAGTCTTGAAAATGTCCTTTGACTTGAAAATCTGTCCTAATGAGGTAATATTAATTAGAGAAAAATTGGGAGGTACAAAGTACATACAAGTGTTATTTGGTGACTTGTAACTTGGTACATAATAAGTGTTATTGTAAATGGTGGTACCTCTGCAAGATGGAATATATATATAACCATTAAAAAGAAGGCTCTTGAAGATTTTTAAGAATATGGTGAATTTTTAATGTATAGTTTATAAAAGCAGTGAATACTCTTATACTGATTTAATAACATGTCAACAGTAGTTAACTCTCTTGATCGTTCCCTCCTTCCTCAGAGGTCACCCTTCTCAGCCTTTGGTAGTCTTCCTTCCTCGCTGATTGTTCTTAGTCTCCTTTGCTGACTTCTTTCCTTTCTATTTACTCTCTAAATGTGGGTGTTCTTCAGGGCTTAGTACTGGATCCTGAACTTTAAAATTTTTTATTTTTTAAACTAACATACAGTAAAATTAACTCTTTTGGGGGAATGTTCTCTGAATTTTAGCCCATGCATAGATTTGTGTAACCACCACCACAGTCAGGATACAGAATAGTCACATCATCTCCCCTAGATGTCCATTATGCACACTTTGTAGTTACACCTTCCCTACCTCTGACCCCTGGCAACCACAGTGGTTTTGTCTTTTGGAGAATGTATACTCTTTATACCTGCTTCTTTGGGAAACTCAGCATAATGCCTTTGAGATCCATTCAGGTTCTTGTATGTATCAGTAGTTCATTCCTTATTTGCTGAGTAGTATTCCATTGTATGGATGTGTTAGAGTTTATTTATCCATCCATCCATTGAAGGACATTTAGATTAATTTCCAGTTTGGAGCAGTTAGGAATAGAGCTGCCATAAACATTCATATTACAGGTGTTGATAGGAATAGAAGTTTTCATTTCTCCAGGGCAGATACTTAGGAGTGGTATTGCTGGGTCATATGATAAGTGATATTTTACAAGAATTTGTCAGATTGCTTTCTAGAATGGCTGTACCATTTTGCATTCCACTCAGCATTTGATGAGAGTTCCAGTTGGTTTGCATCCATAGTTAGTATTTGGTATTCTTAGTATTTTTAGGTTGATCACTCCTAGTACATGGTTAGTGGTATCTTGTTGTGGTTTTAATTTGCATTTCTGTAATGGTTGCTGATGTTGTACACCTTATTTGTCATTCCTGTATTATCTTTGGTGAGGAGCATTTTTATCCATTTTTTAATTGAGTGGTTTGTTTTCATACTTTGAAAAGATAGAGAGTTCTTGATGTATTCTGGCCATGTATCCTTTGTCAGAAATATAATTTGCAGGGGCACCTGGGTGACTCAATCAATTAAGTGTCTGACTCTTGATTTCGGTTCAGGTCATGATCTCACAGTTTGTGAGTTCAAGCCTCACATTGGGCTCTGCCCTAACAGTGTGGTTGGTGTCTGCTTGGGATTCTCCCTCTCTCTCTGCCTCTCTCCTACTTGCACACATTTAGTTGCATGTGCATGCTTTCTCTAAAAATAAATAAACTTAAAAAAAAGAAATGTAATTTGTAGATATTTTCTCCTGTGTATGATGTATCTTTTGATTCTCTTAACAATAGCTTTCAGATGAAAGTCTGATTTTGCTTTTTGTTTTCTTTCCTTTTGTGCTTTAAGCAGCTTTATTGAGCTATGATTTTACATTTCATAAAATTTAAGTTTTAAAAGATGTACAATTCAGTGATTTTTTAAAAATGTACATGGTTGTGTGACACTCACCACAATCCAGTTTGAGAGCATTTCCATCACCCAAAAGGTTCCTTGTACTATTTTATAGTCAGTCAACATTCCTACCCCAGGCCCAGGAAACCACTAATTTGCTTTCTGTCTCTATGTGTATGCTCTTTGGGGTATTTTGTATGAATGGAATCATGCAATATGTAGACTTTAAATCTGGCCCTTTTCACATAGCATAATGTTTTTTATGCTTTTATAGAGATATAAATCCACATATAAAATTCACCCATTTAAGGTATATGATCCACTGGTTTTAGTGTATTCAGAGTTCTTCAACCATCAGTACAACCTAATCTTAGAATACTTTCATCACCTCAAAAAGAAACCACATAGCCATTAGCAATCTTTCCATATTCCTCCCCACATCCTGACCCTAGGCTACCACTAATCTGCTTTCTGTCTCTGTGGTTTTACCAATTCTAGATGTTTCATGTAAATGGAATCACACAACATGTGTTCATTTTGATTGGCTTCTTTCACTTGGCATGTTTTTAAGGTTCATCTGTGTATTAGTACTTCCTTTTTATTGCTGAACAATTTTTATTTATGCATTAATTAACTGATGGACTTTTCAATTAAATGTTTTCACTTTTGGGGGGCACCTGGGTGGCTCAGTCAGTTAAGCGTCCGACTTCAGCTCAGGTCATGATCTCACAGTTCGTGGGTTCGAGCCCCACGTCGGGCTCTGTGCTGACAGCTAGCTCAGAGCTTGAAGCCTGTTTCAGATTCTGTGTCTCCCTCTCTCTCTGACCCTCCCCTGCTCATGCTGTCTCTCTCTCTCTCAGAAATAAAATAAAATAAGCTTTTGTTTTAAATAATTTAAAAATATAATTTTTTTAATTTTTTATAATTTTTTTAAATTTAAATTTAAAAAATAATTTAAATATTTATTAAATAAATAAATAGCTTTTGGCTATTATGAATATTGCTATCAATGTTCATTTACAGGTTTTTGTTTAAGCATATATTTTCATCCTTTTATTTTTAACCTACTTCTGTGGTTTTATTTGAAATGGGTTTCTTTTAGATAGCCTGTAGTTGGATCATACATTATCTGTTTTGACAAACTGTCTTCTAATTGAATTTAGACCCATTTTTATTTAATGTTAATCATTGATATATTTGGAATTAGGTCTATTATTTATTTTTTTCTGCTCTTCTATTTTCCCTTTCCTGTTTCTCTTGGATGATCAACATGTTTCACTTATCTGTCGTTTTTGGTTGTATCTCTTTGTATCGGTTTTCTGGTGGTTGCTGTATGGATTTCAGTATTCATATTGAACTTTTCACATTCTACTTAGATTCAGTACTTTGCCACCTCAAGTGAAATATGAAACTTTCCCATCATAAGAATTTTCTTTTCCCTGTGTTGTAGTTATCATATATTACATCTGCATGCATTGAAAAGTCCCTGTAGATGGCATTACACTGTTTGCTTCCAACCGTCATATATTAAGAACTCAAGAGAAGAGTGTTCTATTACCATCTTTATTTCTTTATTCCGAATATTCCAAAATTTCCTTTTTTTTCTTTTTACAAAGTTTCTTGTCAAATTAGTTTCCACATAACACCCAGTGCTCATCCCCACGAGTGCCCTCCTCCATGCCCATCNAAATTTCCTTCTGATATAATTTCCATTATGTCTGAATTGAATTCGTTGAATGTGTATCTACTAGCAACAAGTTCTTCCCTTTAGCTGAGGATGTCTTTATTTTACTTTGCTTTCTGAAGGATATTTTCTGTGGACAGAGAAGTTGGGTTGACAGTTTTTTCTTTAAGCACTTAAGGTAATGTTTTTTCACTTCTTTCTAGCCTCCATGGTTTCAAATGAGAAATATGCAGTATTGAAATCATCGTTCCTCCTCTAAGCATGATCCTGCACTTTCATCTAACTCTTGGCTCCCTAAGTGATCTCATCCTGATACCATGGTTTTAGATATCATCTATATGCTGATGTCTGATGTCCAGGATCTTCTGTGAGCCTCAGATTTTTGTATCAAGGTGTTTAATTATAGCCTTCAAATTTATTTGTCTATAATGGAACTTTTCATTTATAGTGCTATTGGTTTTGAGTGAATTACATGGCCAGCTACCCATTTACTCAAGCCTGCACCCTGTCTCTTCCTACGCGATATCCAAGTCCTCTGCAGGCTCGATCAGTTCCATCTCTAAACTGGATTTTTAAATTCCTCCACCTTTCTTTGTCTTCATGACACCATTCTTTTCCAAGCCAATGTGAGACCCTTCCTGAACTGCTGCATATTTACCTATTTCTAATATTATTTCTTATTCATTTTTTTCCCACACGAGTGTTTGTTTTTTACAAAATGGAAGTCAGATCATACAACTTCCTTGCATGAAACTAAATCAGTGGATTTCCATTGTACTTGGAAAAGAATCCTAAACCCTTATGGGCTTGATCTTGCTGTCCAGCCAGTCTACCTTATTAACTCCTTTTCATGCTTCTGTTCTGACTTTCTCATTTATAGCCACACTTCTCATTTCCTACAGGTTCTTTCCCACTTTTAGGTTTTTGCACTTGCTATATTCTCTCTGCTTAGATTCTTCTTTTGCTTTTGGCATTTACTTGAACGTCACCTTCTTTAAAGTAGTGAAATTCCTCCCCTCCCCAGCCTGTTATCTTCATCTCTTATGGACTTTATTTCTTTCCTAGCACCTGATAGATATTTCCTGTCCAGTAAAGTGCTTTGCACATAGTAGCCACTCAGTAAATATTGGCTGAATGAATGAAACACTATGCAGATTCAAAGAGCCAAATGCAAAGGTATCAATATTATTTTAATAATTTAACAAATGAGAATGTAGAAGTGGGTGATGTGTTGTTGTATATATAGTTCTCAAATCTTCTATAATGAGCTTAAATCACTGTTATAAACTGAAAAAGAATTTTAAAAATGAGAATGTGTCTTGGGGAGCCTGAGTGGCTCAGTCAGTTAAGCATCTGACTTCGGCTCAGGTCTTGATCTCACGGTACGTGAGTTTGAGTCCCACATCAGCTCTGTGCTGATAGCTCAGAGCCTGGAGCCTGCTTCAGATTCTCTCTCTCTCTCTCTCTCTCTCTCTCTCTCTCTCTGCCCCTCCCTGCCCCCCCATTTCTATCCTACCCTCCCTCTCAAAAATAAATACATATTAAAAAATTTTTTTTAAAGTGAGAACTTGTCTTAACTAATATTTTTGTTGAGTTTAATTTTCTTAGGCTTTCATGTATTATCTTTTGGTGATTAGTTTTGCATGCAGTGTTTTTCATTTTATTCTTTAAAATGTTTAAAAGCTGGGTTAGATGGAAGCAGCATAGAATCACAAAAGTATTCATTTTCTTTATATTCTGCTTTTGTAGTGTCTTAACTTTTCTAGTTTCCTAAGTTGTAACTATTAATTATTGGTAATTTGAAGAGTGGATTTACTAACTAAATAGTAAATTATATGGTATGGAATATAGATATGTGTAGAAAATGGATTATGGAGCTCCTTTCTCTTACATTTTTTATAATCTAGGGAAGGAGAAATTCAATCTGGTATTTGAAACACTGAGTCATTGATTGAGGTAACCATTAGTCATTTAACTCTTGCTTTTTTCATGATGTTAACAATACTGGCTTTATATAAGGTAATTTCATTGTAAGTATAAGCTTTGGTTTTTTTTAAGCTTTTAATAATTACCTACGTCAGAGACATTCTTTCTCTGAGGCAACATTACAATTTTGTTTCGACTTTATGGAGAGCTATTTCAGTCCTGGTTTCTTACAGTTTTACCCTGTTTCTTTTATTGACCTGAAACCTAGCGCAGTGGCCGGTACATAGTACATACTTAGTAAATGTTGATCAGTGAGTGTTCTTAACTGTACAGTTACAAAAATTCTTGTTATTTTTGTAGATTACACCAGTAAATAATTTAGTGTATTATTTACAGGTTTTACTAGCTTAATTCTCAACAAGTTACTCACGTTTTCAGATTTTTACATTTTATTTAACTTTGTTCCTATATATTAATAAAGGCTGGGCTTTTACTTTTACAACTTTTAACAGTTTTGGGGCACCTGGGTGGCTCAGTCGGTTGAGCATCCGACTTCAGCTCAGGTCATTCATGAGTTCGAGCCTCGTGTCAGGCTCAGTGCTGACGGCTTGGAGCCTGGAGCCTGCTTCAGATTCTGTGTCTCCCTCTCTTGCTGTCCCTCCTCATGCTCTGTCACTTTCTCTCAAAAATAAACATTTTAAAAAATTTAAAAAAACTTTTATAAGTTTTAACAGTCAGAAGTTTTTAACACTATCATGTCAGTTTTTATTTTTTTAAATGTTACTTATTTTTAAATTGAAGGATACTTAGCACAATGGTGCATTAGTTTCACGTGTACAGTGATTTGACAGTGCTCCCCATTAAGTGTGGTTACCATCTGTCACCACACGGTGCTGTCACAGTACCATTGAGTGTATCCCCATGCTGTGTCTTTCATCCTCGTGACTTATTTATTCCATCACTGGAAGCCTGTGTTTCCTACTCCCCTTCATACGTTTTGTCCATCTCCCCAACCCCCTTCTTCCTGACAGCCATTGGTTCTCTGTCTTTATGGGTCTGTTTTGCTTTTTGTTTACTCGCTTATTTCTTTAGGTTTCCCCATATAAGTGAAATCATATGGTATTTGTCTTTCTCAGCCTGACTTGTTGCACTTACCCTAACACCATCTAGGTCCATTCATGTTACAGTCATGCCGTATTTTTTTTTCATGCCATATTTTTAGCCGTATTAAGCTGTAGAGCTGAAATGTTAGTGAAGGCAGACATTTCCTGGCTTCTTTGCTCATGAATCAGATTGTAACTATTTCTTTGACTTTGGATTTGTGGTTACTTGAGCTAATTTAAGTGATGCAAAAGATGAGTCTCCTTAGGGCGTTTCCTCTTTTAAAAGTGTAGTGGTGCTTTACTGTAAACAGGTTTTCTCTGAGGAAATTTTTCTCTATAGACCTTACTTCATCATCCATTTAGGAACGAAATCTACCTATGTATATACTGTTTCCTACATATTTTATTATTCATTACTCTTTTATGTGTTTTTTACTTTATTTTTTCAAAACCTTTCCAGAGCTGCTTCTGAAGTAACTTTGATCTGACACCGTCTTTGCTGATTACTAGACACTTTCCTTGGGGTTACTCTCCGCCCACTTTGGAACTTGTAAATGATTACCCTTCCTTCTGTTGGTTCCCACTGGCCACTGAGAACATGAGTAAATGTCACATGCATGTGGTATTGCTTGTCAGGGAGTGGAATTCTAAGACTTCCTCTACACAGAACAGTTTAACTTTGGTGCTTCTGGCCAGAGGAATGGTCCTTGGGACAGTCCTGCTTCCACGCGGTAGTTATGGCAGAGATCAGGACACGCCGCCTCGCTGCCTGTGCAGCAGTGAGGCCTCAGAAACGGCTCTGCCCAACGTGACAGGTATGGTTCAAAGGTGATAGTTGGGGAGGGTTGATAATCACAGTAATCAAACATGAATGGAGATTTCAAAAAATTTTCCCTACTGCTATTACTGTCTTCGTTTTTGGCCAGTGAAGTTAATTTAAGTGATGTAAAAGATGAATCTCCTTAGGGCGTTTCCTCTTTTAAAAGTGTAGTGGTGTTTTATGGTAAACAGATTTTCTCTGAGGAAACGTTTCTCTACAGGCTTACTTCATCATCCATTTAGGAGTGGTTTGCTTTAAGAAAAAAATTAAAAAAGAGCACCTGGGTGGCTCAGTCATTTAAGCGTCCGACTTCGGCTCAGGTCGTGGTCTCACTGTTTGTGGGTTCGAGCCCCGTGTCGGGCTCTGTGCTGACAGCTAGCTCAGAGCCTGGAGCCTGCTTCAGATTCTGTGTCTCCCCTCTCTCTGACCCTCCCCTGCTCATGCTGTCTCTCTCTCTTAGAAATAAATAAAACATTTTAAAAAAATTTTAAAAAAGGGATGATTTGCTTTTTTTCTGGTATTTCATAGTAGGATCTCAGTAAGCACTTACTGAAGGAAAGAATAAATGAGTGATAGGTAGTATTTTGTGGTGTTAAGATATATATGACTTGAGATGAAGAACTTAAGGTACATTGAGAACTGTGGAATGACTTATCCAGCCACATTACATAAGCAGTACTCAAAAGTATTAGCTTTGGGGGCACCTGGGTGGCTCAGTTCAGTGATTATCTACTCTTGATTTCGGCTCAGGTCATGATCCCAGGATCCCTTAAGAGTGTCTCTGTCTCTCTCCCTCCCTCCCCCCTCTCTCTCTCCCTCCCTCCCTCTCTCTCTACCTCCCCCACCGCCCTTCTCCCCTACTCGTGTGTGCTCTCTCTCTCTCTAAAATAAAAAAGTAAAAAAAGGTATTAGCTTCTTAGAGAATATGCAGTCAGATAAGGTAGAATTCCGGCAAGATAACGGTTTGTAAAATCCTGGGAAATGCCTCAACTTAAAATTTTGTATATTTATTTCTCCAGTTACTACCTGACAAGTTTCTTAAATTTTTAAAAATGTTTTATTTATTTATTCATTCATTTATTTATTTATTTTAAATATTTGTATTTATTTCTAGGAGAGAGAGAGATAGCGTGCGCAGGGGAGGGTCAGAGAGAGAGGGAGATACAGACTCTGAAATAGGCTCCAGGCTCTGAGCTGGCAGTCAGCACAGAGCCCGACGCGGGGCTCGAACTCACCGACTGCGAGATCATGACCTTAGCAAAAGTCAGACACTTAACCGACTAAGCCACCCAGGCGCCCCTGTTTTATTTATTTTTGAGAGAGAGAGAGAGAGTGCAAGCAGGAGAGGGGCAGAGAGAGAGGGAGACACAGAATCTGAAGCAGCTCCAGACTCTGAGCTGTCAGCACAGAACCAGGCTTTGGGGCTTGAATGCACGAACTATGAGATCATGACCTGAGCCAAAGTCAGATGCTTAACTAACTGAGTCACCCAGGTGCCCCCACTACCTGACAAATTTCTAATTAAACTGATAAAAGTTACTGAATGACTCATTGTTGAAAAGTGTTTTTTCATAAAATTAAATTTAGGAATTATTTCTGAATTTGAGTCTGAATTTTATTCTGGATTTTAAGTTGTTTAGTCCTGATAATTTACTTTGTACAAACTTCTGTTTCTATGTTTTGCCTTATTTTTATTGTCTTCTGCCTGTCTGTCAGTAGAAAAAAGTAATAAAATCAACCTTTACTTAATGGTCCTATTTCTCCTCCTTGGGTCCTATATTGTCTCATTTTAAGTCCATGATCTACTTCAATAACAGCGATTAATGAAAAATTAACCTGTTATGTAATATACATACCTAATATAGAGTGGTCATTTCACACTGTTCAAAAATAAAACATTCCCAGCCTGCACACTTGCATTTGTGCAGCCTCAGTACATCTGAATCATCCAGATGTGTCTGTTTTAAGCTGACGAGGAGAGTGGCATAGACTGTGACCCACTGGATAACACTGTGTCATTTACTTGCTTTTCCTAGAGGCTCCCCCACCCTGTCATTCCTTGGCTTGTTCTCCTGCATTTAATTCTTTAATTCTTTATGATATAATACATGTTCATTCTTGGCCTCAGGAAAATGTTAAGATGTTTTTTGTCTTTGAAATATTTTCCCTTTTGTTTGATGCTAGCGGATAGGATGGCGTTTAAGTGGATATCCTGTGCAGACGGATTGTACAGGAAATTGACCTTTATTAGCTCTATGAGAACAAAAGAGTGAGGGGGAAGAAAGAAGAAAGGAAGGAAATAAGATCTTTGACTTGACCAAAAAGATCATAAAAGCAGAGATGGGAAGAAGGGGAGTGGGGAACAAAAAGGAAGGATTGTTTTCCAAGTCATGGTTCTTTTAGTACTTTGGCCTCAAACATGACTTTTATCCTGTATTTGTTACTTTGAATTTTTGAGAAATGTACAGTATTGTTTGGTCTCTATACATCTTTTTAAGTTTCCATCAAATTGTGCTCTTTGCCATTTTTCAAATAGTGTGGTTTTTAAAAAGCTGAACTTCATGCCTTTCACAAACCTTTTAAGCTTGATGGAGCTTCTCTTCAGTACAGATAACGTGCATGTCATAGACATGTCCTTGCACACTGACAGCCTGTCACCCTGTCATCAGTGCACAGTTCCTTTTCGTCTAATTTAAATGCTTTCTCTTCTCTGAAACCTTTTCTGATCCAGAGTTTGGTGTTCTGTCCTTCCGTGGTGGTACAGTAGTGAGTTAACAGTACACATAATTCACTTATTCAACAAATGTTTTTTTGAGAGACTCATATGTGCACTATTCTGGGTGCTTGGAATTTATTAGTGGACAAAGCATATAAAAATCGTTGTCCTCATAAAATTGGTACTCTGGGGACGGTTAAATAATATACATGAATATAATAATTAGCTAGTGTGTGGTAATGAGAGCTCGGGGAGAAATCGGGAAGGAGACTTGGGGAGGGGAGGACGTGGGAGTCTTGTCAGGAATAGCTGCGTTTTAAAATAGAACAGTCAGAGAATGCTGTACCAAGAGGGTTACATTTGAGTTAAGTGTCATGTGAATGTCTTGGGGAGGAAGGTTTTAGAAGAAACAACCAGGACAGACATCCCGAGGTAGGAGTATGCCTGCCTTGTTCAATAATAGCAAGGAGGCCAGTACCAGAATGAGGTAAACTAGGGGAGGAGTACAGGCAGATGAATTGGGCAAGGCAACTTGTGAAGGGCCTGGCAGGCTCTCCTGAGGACTCTCACATTTTACTCTAAGGTAGGGAGCTCTCCAAGAATTTGGAGCCAGAGGAGTAACATCATCTGACTTACACTTTAAAAACTGGTTGGTGTGTTGAGAATAGACAGTAGAGAATAAGGATAGAGGCATGGAACTCAGGAGTGTGGTGATGAGATGATGGGTGACAGATGATGGTGGTGGTAATAAGGTGGTAGTAGTGGAGGGGGTGAGAAATAGACAGATTCTGGGTATGTTTTTGAAGGCACTACCAATAGGGTTTCCTTAGGGACTGGATGTACTGTGTGAGAGCAAAAAGGAGTCCTTAGTGCTTCCAAAGGTTCCCCCCCACACACTTTATTGATATAATTGACATTTAATATTGTGTAAGTTTAAGGTGTACAAGGTGTTGACTTGATACTTACATATTGCATAATGATTACCCCCATAGCATTAGCTATACCTGCATCACATCACATGATTATCATTCCTTATGTTGTGGTGAGAACATATACTGTCTACTCGCTTAGCAACTTTCAAGTATATGACACAGTATTATTATGTATAATCATATGTTAGATGCCAGAACTTGTTCATGTTATAGCTGGAAGTTTGTACTCAAACTTCAAGGCTTTCGGCTTGAGCAGTTGAAAAGAGGGAATTGCTATTAACTGAGACGGGGAATTCTGTGGGAGAAGCAGATTTGGGGAAAGAACAGAGTATTTTATAGTAAGTCCAAATAGTGTTATTAGTGATTTATTATCTTGATATTCTGAAGCTCAGCATGGTGTATAATAGATGTTCACTAAAATTATTAGTTTTGTAAACTTTAAGTGTTCATATATTGGGTTTTACAAAGTAAGATATAATTGTATTACGGTTTTTGCTAGTTTTGGCCTGCTAGGATTTAAGAGTTGGCTTCAGTGTCTGCTTAATTATTATTTCTAAGTTGGTCATTGATAGTACACAGTTCTTGTTACCCTTGATTTTTGTTCCTCTTATAATCTCAAACAAGGGGACCTCTATCCAACAAGAAGAAAATGTACTTGAACTATGTGATAATAATTAAACAGAAAAATAGAGTAATAATCACAAAACATGCTAATGTTACCACCATCACTGGCAAGAAACATTTATCAGTGTGGATCATGTGATACTCGCTATAGAACCTAATAAATATTACAAATATTCTCTATACTTTTTGGCATTCTTTTCATTTTAATAAAGGATTGGCATTTTGTAGCCCAATGGAAATTCTGCTAGAGTGGATAATTTATTAGAATAAAGAAAAACAAGTACATGTGACCAGTTTGAAGGATGTTTCATAGAATATGGTGTTTTGTTTGTTTGGTAATCCTAATTGGTTATCTTAGTACAGCTGTTTCCATTCCTTGTAACTGCATTTAAACAAGGAGCAATAATAACACATCTGATTCACAATAACTTTTCAGGACATCTGGACATAACTTCAGATTTGTCATAATCTTAATGTGGGCCATATTTAATTAGCTCTGAAATTTTAAAGATCCATTCCTCTTAGGAAGGAATGTGATGAAGTGAAGTAAACTCTGAAGCTATCAGGAAAATTACAGATCCAGCCTAATACAGGAATTTCTGTAGACAGTTATGAAGCCATTTTTAAAACATTGGTGAATGCTATTCTAAGATTAAAATACATCTCACTGTTTCCTGTCACTTATATTTTTGTATAATTTGGTCATTCAGTTATCAGTTACTGAACACATACTGTGTAACTCATGCTAGAAAAAAAAGTTTTAATGTCAAGGAGTACGTTGTAAAGTTTGGGAAATAAACATCAATTGAGGATATAAAGATAGAAGGTACAAATGTAGCAAGTGTAATGCTTTTGAGAATACAGGGAGGGGGAGCATATGAGGCTTCCTAGGGGAGCTTACACTAGACCTGAATGTTATAGAATGAGTAGAAATAAGGCAAAGGAAGGGTGGGAGAAGATCACATTCCAGGTAGCCAGGACTCTGTGAATAAAGGCACAAAAAAGGACGCATCATGGTATGTGTTCATGTTTAGAATTTGAGGTGTGGAGTGGGGAGAGGTAAAGCTGGAGAAGTAGGTAGAGACCTGAACATAAAAGACCTTGAAGGCCATTGAAAAGATTTTAGCTTGATGGTGAACTATTAAAGAAGCTTAAGAAGAGTGACATGGTCAAATTTTTGTTTTAAATAGATCACTTTGCCAGCTGTGTGGAGGATGGCTTTGAGGGAGACAAGACTGGAGGCAGTAGTCCAGGTGAGAGATGATGGGGATCTGACCTAAGGCATTGGCAGGAGAGATGGAGAGGAGGGAGTGGATTTGAAAAGAAATAAAACCACAGACTCAAATGGATTTTTCTTCTTTAAATAAGAAAGTCAATTTTAAATGAAAAATGGTAGAAGGAGAGAGAGACCTAATAGAAAAGTGTTGTTCTATCACAATAGGTAGTTGGATAGTGGCAGACAGCCCCTTAAAAACCGTTTCCGTGAGCGAGAAAATCACCATTGAAGGCATAGCGTATTTTTTTTATGTCAATGACCTGGGTTGTGAGAAGCAGGTCACCTTTGTAGGGATCACCTGGTTGTGTGGTGTGACTCAGTTTAGGAACCATAAAGCCTGCAGAAGAATCCAGGTCTTACAAGGCTTCAACCATTACACATGGTAGAAACTCAAATGTCCATTGTTGGTGATGTTTTCTAGAGCCTTCAATTAAGTTCTCAATTACAGAAATATACCATCTAGTAAAAGAAAATAAGGTAAAAACTTTTTCATTAAAACAGTAATTGTTTGCTATTATATTATAGACAGTGCATAGTAAAACAAAGGTTATTTTGGAATGCCAAGAATATTTTCTATGAAATCAAAACATTTTTCTGTTGTTGAACAGATAATGTTAGTAATTTTTCTTTCTGGCAGCACTGTTTCTACAATTTTTCTATATGTAAATGGAAGATCTGGTTTTATGCAATATGTACATATTTCTTAAAGTCTCTGTTATCATTTCCACAATTTGTTTTATGTGGAGAGAGTAAGGGAAGAGGAAGGGTAGTTTGGGAGGACTTATAAAACATAACTGTACTTTCTTGAAACCACCACCACCACAAAATACCCAATATGTTTTATGAAATGAATGGCCGTTTCTTTCTGAGATTTCTTTTTTTCATTTTAAGAAAACTGCTTTTTCTATTTCTGATTTTGGTAAATACGTATAAATCACAGCTAAATGCTCATTTTGTGATCTTTTGTTATATTTTCAACAAATAGACTTCTCTCATGCTTAGGAGACTGTACCATTTGCTCGTTCTTCATGAGTCCATATTATACAGTTCTTTTCTGCCTGGGAGCTTTCAGTATACATGCATGCCAGCAGCTAAAATATTATGTATGTATTGAATTCAAATGAGTTTTTAATAGTTGAACTTAGTGTGAATTCTTCTCTCTTTCTATGTCTTTCAGAAGCCTTGCACCGCCCCTATGGTTGTGATGTTGAACCCCAGGCGCTGAACGAAGCCATCAGGTGGAGCTCCAAGGAGAACTTACTTGGAGCCACCGAGAGTGACCCTAATCTCTTTGTTGCACTTTATGATTTTGTAGCAAGTGGTGATAATACACTCAGCATCACTAAAGGTGAGGTTCTGTATAACATCTCCTCACTTTTCCATCTTCATTAGTGCTTAAGAACTAAAGGGGTCTGTTCTAGCTTCTGCCTCTGACTAAAATTAGGTGATTTAGGCCCAGATACTTTTGGTTCATTGGCTTGTTTGTTTGGTTCATTGGCCTCTGTATGGGATACTGTCACTTTGTCTACTTTATAGGGTTTATTAAGGATAAGTGGAGATAAAGTATTTTAGAAAAAGCACCATGTGGTATATACATAAACTGTTCTCATTCTCAGAATTTGGTTCTGTATGTAATATGCCACATTCATCTTCTGTAGTGGTAGGTTTACTATACACCTCTTCTAACTGAACTGTGGCTAAGATGAGTCATGTTGCCAGAGCCTGGTGCTACTCAAAGTGTTGTCTGTGGGCTGACTGCTTATCTGAGCTGACTGCTTATCTGAGAACAGTTCATTACCAGTCCACATTGTTAAGATTAACAACTTGCTCTTGATAATATAAACCAACTATGTCACTAAGTATACTACTTATTATTTAGTTCAGCTGACATTTTCCTTTTTTGGAGCAAGACTTTTCCTTTTCCTTTTCCTTTCTACTTAATGTTTTAGTTTTGAGAGAGAGACAGAGAGAGTGCAGGCAGGAGAGGGGCAAAGAGAGAGGGAGATACAGAATCTGAAACAGTCTCCAGGCTCAGAGCTGTCAGCACAGATCCCGACGTGGGGCTTGAACCCACGAACCGTGAAATCATGTCCTGAGCCCAAGTTGGACGCTTAACTGACTGAGCCACCCAGGAGCCCCTGGAGCAAGACTTTGAACAAGAAGGAAGTAGTCCAGTGATTCACATTCCAGCACAAGTGTCATGTCTTATTATGGACCTGCTTTGAGTAGCACTGGCCTAGACAAATCTCTCATTTGTGTTTATATGTGCTAGTGAAAAGAATAGTAGGAAGGATTTCTATTGTAGTAATACTCTCAAGAGAATAGTCATTTATTTTAGTAGAAAATTTATAAAAGGGAGCACTGAGAGAACACGACCAAGTAAAATCATCCATTATTAGTTTTTTGAACAAGGACAAAAAATGTGGACCTTTGATGAGAAAGAAGGGTGCCTGGCTGGCTCAGTGGGTAGAGCATGCGACTCTTAATCTTGGAGTTGTGAGTTTGAGCCCCACATTGGGTGTAGAGATTACTGTAAAAAATAAAAAATAATAAACATACAAAAAATTACAAAAAAAGTAAAAGAGAGTGTGGGACATTCTTATTGTATATATGAATTAGATCGCTAACCTGCCTAAGCTTGTTCTTTTGAATTTATGAAAGTCTCTTACTGGGAAAAAATATATTTCTGGAAAATTAATTTTAAATGTTTAATGCTTATTTATTATTGAGAAAGACTGACAGCGCATGAGCAGGGGAGGGTCAGAGAGAGGGGGATACACAGAATCCAAAGCAGGCTCCAGGCTCTGTGCTGTTAGCCCATAGCTGGACACTGGGCTGAAATCCACGAACCATGAGATCATGATATGAGCCAAAGCCAGAGGCTTAATTGACTGAGCCACCCAGGTGCCCCAAGGATAATTTTTAACTTAAATGAAACTGAAATTTAAATGATAATTTGCCACACATACACTTTTTATTTGTAAGGTTCATAATGAGGTATTAAATGGAAGTGAGTAGGGGTGCGTGGGTGGCTCTGTGAGTTAAGCATCTGATTCTTGATTTTGGCTCAGGTCATGATCTCCTGGCTTGTTAGATCAAGCCCTGTCTTGGGCTCTGCGCAAGAGCCTGCTTTGGATTCTCACTCTGTCTCTCTCTGTGCCTCTCTCTCTCTCTCTCTCTCTCTCTCTCTCTCTCTCTCGGCCTCTTTCTTTCTCTCTCCCTCAAAATAAACAGGCTTTAAATGAGAGTGGATATACCAGATTAAGACAGACCTCCACTCAGGGAATGTTACCCTTTTATAAAATTTTTACATGTATCAGTTTTTTAAATCCAGCCAGATTAATCAAAAGCAGAAGAAACCCTTAACTCAGACCTGGGGTATAGATGTGTCCCAGAGTAGGTGTAAGGGCACATATATCTGTGCCAGGAGGTTTTAAAGGCATAGAAAAAGTAAAGCGGGTGATCTCCTCTTGAAGACTTTGGATAATTTTGGGGGAGGGATGGTGATAGTATTTCTGTGCGTATGAGGTTTATGCATGGGGGGAGATTTTACACAGGATAAAACAAAGGACTTCAAAGAATTTTATACAGTGCAGTATATATACTTTTTTTGGACCTCAACACACTTTTTTACCCTTATTGATACTTCAGTAGGGAAGTTTGTAAAGCAGTGACTCAGAACATTCTTTCTAGATAGACTTTGCATGTGAGATTTTTCCAAGATAGCTCAGTCACCAAGGAAACATCGGTGGAGAACGTCTGTTGATTCCTCGGTTATAGCAGTTGCCTGAGTGCAGGCCGGGGTGGGGCTCTTGTTATCTCGTGGCACACGGTGATTCCTCTTGAAACCCATGAGATGCCAGATTTTTCCATCAGGTTCTTATTAATATAAAATGATGTCATGCTAAAGCTATTTTATTAAAGGACAAGGAAATATATTTTTAAAAAATAATGGCGTTTATTTTAGTTCCTCCTTTGAATATTGTTTTTTGTTTGAAATAAAAATCAGAGTTCTCCCAGCATTCTTCTGTCAGCAGAACTAATGTTTACATCCCCATTAGTCCTATCGTCGTCGATTTCCATGGTACTCAAAACTTCCAGGGTAGAAAATTCCCCTCCTAACTTCTAAAAGAGAGGGAAATAAACAAAAGCTTAGGGTTTCTGACTGTATCCTGTTTATGATGACGTGCCGTTAGCAGTTAATTGTAAGGAAGCAACAATAATATACTAATTCTTCACTTTTTCTGGCTCTTGTGGTACAGTAGATAAAAGCTAGAGAGGAACAGGTTTTATTTAGCCTTTCTAGGAGCACTGGGGTTTTTGACCTGCAGATATGGCTGGTGAGTATTTATCTATGCACTGGTGCGTTTCCACAGCCACACCACACACACACTCTCATCTCCCCATCTGGATGTATGTATATTTTATGAGCACATACCCCTGTGTTTTGGTCATTGAATGTCTCACATCCAGGTCAAAGGTGAGATCGTAGGAGCTAATAAAGAAAGTGACCCCATGGTAAACATTTCTGTGGGCAGCTGAAAAAGTTCAATGGCTACCAGAATAATGATTTTGAATGTTTCCTCTGTGGCCTTTGCCTGAAAACTAGTGGGCCACATGCATGATCTCTCTTTCACCTTTACTGTTTTGTCTGAGCTGCAAGTTTAGGAGCAAAATGTATATTAGGGAGTTTAAAGTTGAGGTTCACCCCTTTAATAGAGAAATTAAGGACATTGATGTTGACAGCAAAGACATTCTGAGTAACTTGTCTTGGGTTCCGGCCTCAGCGTCAGCTTCTCTTCCCACACGCTAATTTTAGAGGAATGAGTAGGACTGACTCATCTTCTGGGGGAACAGGAGGGAAGTTGGGAAACTATAACTGTTAAAATTTGAGTCCTGGAAAAGGTTGTGCTTTGGGAGTCCTAACCGTCTGCCCCCCAAACAGTTTCTTTCTGCAAACACTGCTGAGAGCTCTGCGGTTTGTGCTTCTATTTTGTTGTGTTGTTTTTTGTTTCTTACGTAGATTGCCTTGCTGCTTTGGTGCCAGCTGAAATTTCAAAGTAACTTTGTGTTCCGCATTTCTTATCCCTGATCTTTGATTGTTGTTAGCATTGAACCATATGTAAGATACATTCCTTGACAAACTGTTTTGAGAAAAATGAACTTTTTTTTTTTTGAAGGGTGAGACTATGTCATTTTTCAGAGTAAGCTGTCTTTTTTAAATTCAAGTATAGTTGACACACGATACTGCATTACTTCAGGTGTACGACATTGGGATTTACTCTATTTGTCGTGCTGTGCTCACCACAAGTGTAGCTACCATCTGTCACCACACAGCTCTGTTACGATACCACTGACTGTATTCCCTGTGACTTGTTCATTCTCTGAACTGTATCTCCCACTCCCCTTCCCCCATTCTGTGCATTGCCCCACCTTCTCCCCTCTGGCAGCCATCAGCGTGTCCTCCAAGTTTATGGATCAGGAGCCTTTCTGTCTTTATATGCTGCTGTACTATACCACACATGGGGTTTCCTAGTGACATTCTTTTTAGTTGGTGTAAAAACCTTTAGTAAAAACCAGAAGGTTATTTTTTTTTTTTTTTTTTAATTTTTTTTTTTTTAATTTATTTATTTCTAGGAGAGAGAGAGAGAGAGAGACAGCGTGAGCAGGGGAGGGTCAGAGAGAGAGGGAGTCACAGACTCTGAAACAGGCTCCAGGCTCTGAGCTGGCAGTCAGCACAGAGCCCGACGCGGGGCTCGAACCCGCGAACCGCGAGATCATGACCTAAGCGAAAGTCGGACGCTTACCCGACTAAGCCACCCAGGCGCCCCCAGAAGGTTATTTCTAACTGTGCTACTTGTGTTTAAGCTACAAACTAAAGAGATCGATCAGGATATGGTGAGCAGCCAAGTTTGTTTTTGTTATTTTTTTTAAATGTTGGCATAAAATTTCCTGATTTTTTTCAGAGTTTAGGGTTTGACAGTAGACTGCTGCTGTTTGAGACAAGTCCTCATCTCTCTTCTCCTCTCTTCTCCTCTCCTCTCTACTCCTCTCCTCTCTTCTCCTCTCCTCTCTTCTCCTCTCTTCTCTCTTCTCACGATGTCATGGCTAGGTGAAAAGCTACGAGTCCTTGGTTACAACCAGAATGGTGAGTGGAGTGAAGTTCGCTCTAAGAATGGCCAAGGTTGGGTGCCAAGCAACTACATCACCCCAGTGAACAGCTTGGAAAAACATTCCTGGTACCATGGGCCTGTGTCACGCAGCGCAGCGGAATACCTCCTCAGCAGTCTAATCAACGGCAGCTTCCTGGTGCGAGAGAGTGAGAGCAGCCCCGGGCAGCTGTCCATCTCGCTCAGGTATGAGGGGCGCGTCTATCACTACAGGATCAACACCACCACGGACGGCAAGGTGAGACTGGCCGGTGCCACCTGGGGTGCGGATGGGCTCTTCTTTAGGAAAAAATGCTCAGAATGACCAAAAAAAACAAAAGTTTTTAGGTCTGACATGAAATAATCACTGATGTGAATTTGGGCTGTTCGGCACGTTAGAGCTTTCCGAAATGAGCATTATATTAACAGTTTAACGATGAGGTAGATTTGAAGGTGAATGAAGGAAACTATTATTTAAGTTCGCTGTTGTAATCACCGTCAGTGTACAGATCTGTACTCTACATCCATTGTGTTGTACAGAACTGATCACTTAATCCTTATGTGTTTGAAAACTATAACAGTCTCTGCCACAAAGTTCACAAATGAGAATTTGGGCCTCTGAGACTGAGACTGATCATGTGTGTGTTACTATAAATAGGTGAGTCATTTAGCAGTGTACATGTTGGGAAGACCAGCCGTTTCAGAGTGGTGTCTTAGAGTGGAACTGTTTCACTTTATAGAGTCTGAGGCCTGCCTGAATGTCAGTTCTGCGGAACAGTCAATGTACACAGAATCCTCTGTTCCGTTCTTGCCCTCCGTGTGATCCGCACAGCAGGGAAAGCCCCGGCTTTGCAGCAGGCAGACCCAGTTTAGTGTGGGACTCCACCGTGCATATTTATTAACTTTGTGACTGTACATAAGCCTATTTCTCATCTCACTTTATTGGATCGCTCTGAGGATTAAACGAAGTAATTTCTTGAAAACATAATGGCTCTTACAGAGTAGGAAGTAATTACTAATTCTCTTTTTTGTATCACCCCACAGACCTACTGTCTCTTGATGAAACCAGATAGAATCAGATGAGTGATCATGTAGGGGAGACCTAGCAGCTTCGTGTCTGGTTTACAGAAATGAGTGCATGTGTTGTACAGAAGACATAGACATGAACAAAACGTTCGCGGCTGCATCATTTGTAATAGCCCCAAACTAGAAACGCTTAATTGTCTAACGACAGAATGAATTACAAAATTGTGGTATATTCACAAAATAGGATCTCATACAACAACAAAAAATGTACCACTGCTGTACATACTCTGAAGAAAATCTGTGGGCCCACCAGTTGCCTGTTTTTGTCAATAAAAGCTTATTGAAGTACAGCCACACCCATTTGTTTATATATTGTCTGTGGCTGCTTTCTCATTGTTATAGCAGCTTTTGATAGTTGTGACAGAGGCATTATGGCCACAAGCCTGAAATATTTACTCTCTGACCTGCAGAAAAACTTGTTGACCTATGTCATAGGAGTGCCACACACAGAAAACTGAGTGAAAGGGATTAGTGACTGTTGGGGGGTGGGGCAGGGGTGTGAGGGGCTGGGACTGTTGCTGATGGGCAAGGGGTTGGAGACTGTTCATCTTTTATACTTTTATTGTTACAGATTAACTACTGTTTTGTTAACAATTCTGAAATAAAATTATGGCCCTTTATTTTTAATGGCCTAGCTACTCAAAAACCTATCCTTATTAAGTAAAAATGATAAGATACTTAAATACGCTCTACCTACCAAAAAAATTGAAATCCATGGTTCTCAAGTTAGGTTCTGTGCAGGATTCTGACATGGTATTTCATAACCTTTTATAGGAGGCTGTGTTTCCTTTTCCTTCCTTTAATCAGAACACCTTCGCTGCTAACACATTTGGGTTTCACAGTCTTGTTGCTTAAAACTACTTGAAGACCAATGATCTTGATGATCCAGAGAGATATCTTGGAAGTTTTTCCCCTAAAACTAGAGCTTATTTAGGAAGCCTAGGAAGAATGGTTTAAGGAGGATTTTAATTGAAGTTCTGTGTTTCCCCTTACCATCATCGTTTACTTTTCATTTACCTCAATAAGATAACCACCTATCTTTGTATCTTCAGACCAGTGAAATAATGGGCTTCGAAAAAAATGATCCTGACCCTTTCCAAGTTGATGGAGCTTTTCACCTGCCTTTCTCCTCAGGTGTATGTAACTGCTGAGAGCCGTTTTAGCACCCTTGCGGAGCTGGTCCACCATCACTCCACGGTGGCGGATGGGCTAGTGACAACATTACACTACCCAGCGCCCAAGTGTAATAAGCCAACGGTCTATGGCGTGTCCCCCATCCATGACAAATGGGAAATGGAACGAACTGATATTACCATGAAGCACAAACTTGGGGGTGGACAGTATGGAGAAGTTTATGTTGGCGTCTGGAAGAAATATAGCCTTACGGTTGCTGTGAAAACATTGAAGGTGGGTTGCTAAGAATTACAGTTTCCAGACATTTTTTTCTTTTGTGCTGAATCACTTGGAAATATGAACGTGCCCTTCTTCAACTCGGGAGCGCTTTTCACCCACCGATGCCAAGCACATCAACAAAGTGATGATTAACCTTACTGCCATTGCTGACAACGCAGGGGCAGATTATTCACTGCAACACAGTGAAACCCACATGTGGGGAAGGTTTGTCTCTGGAGGCTGTTGATGTAGGTCTTAGTGAGAGGTTAGGAGCAAATTCCGAGTTATAATAGCAAAACAAGCCATTTTGCTTCCTGAGAAGGACCCCTGCTGGACGGAATTGTTCATGCGGTGTTCGGCACTCAGGCTCGCGGGCTCGCTCGTCTGTCCTTCTGCTTTTTGCCTCGTGCTCCCCCCATCTCTGTGAAGTTAGATCCCTTCTTGCTCCTAATGGTCACAGAGAGCTTCCTCACGCCGCTGGCTTCGTTAAACATCCTAGTATCCAGTGACACAGTCACTCATTCCATTCTCTGACGGTTCTCCTGGTTGCCTCGGTAGCCCTGGCATATCACTTGTGAGGGCTGCGCAGGCTGTGAGTCGTAGTCCGTTCTGGTGAGCAAGCATGTATTAAGCCTGCCCTGAGCGTGAGACAATATGCATGGCTTTGCACATGTGCATTGCTCCTTAAGGAATTTGTCAGGAAGACAAATGTGTAAACAGCTAACTCTTCTGTCTCCTGTTTCAAAGGCTGAGATGTGTAAGGAAGTAAACTGAGAAAGTAGTTACCATCCAGGTCTCCCATGTTTCCTTTGTGTTGCGATATGATGGCTGAATATTGCTTGCCCTGCTTTTCACTTTGGTTTTAAATACTGGATACATTTAGGGACATTTTTCTTTCTTAATTTGATGTATCTGGAGCATATTATTCGGTCGGTTCTGATAAAATTTCTTTAAGTAATAGGCTAAAATATTCAAAAGTATTTTTGAAAAAAATTTTTTAAAGCTGTAGGTTTAGGACTGAGTTGACTCAAATGATTAAAATGGGGGTTCATCCCTCTTCTGTTTTTTTGTTTTGTTTTGTTTTCTCTTTTCCCCCCATTTCCAGGAAGATACCATGGAGGTGGAGGAGTTCCTGAAAGAAGCCGCAGTGATGAAGGAGATCAAGCACCCTAATCTGGTGCAGCTCTTAGGTGAGGGCGCTTGCTAAGCCCTGGGTTTCCTCAGTGATGTGTGTCTCCGACCCCATTGACTCCACATGCTCCTTTTTAGTCATCATGGTAGAAGCTCCAAGGGCAAATCTACTTCAGTAAATGGTTTTCATTTTACCCAGCAGGTTGTGTGTTGAAAAATTGCCCTGGGGGGTGACTGAGTGGCTCAGTTGGTTAAGCATCCAACTTTGGAACAGGTCATGATCTCGAGGTTTGTGAGTTCAAGCCCCACTTCGGGCTCTGTGCTGACAGCTTGGAGCCTTTGGATTTGGTGTCCCTGGATTCAGTATCTCCATCTCTCACTGCCCCTCGCCCACTCACACTCTGCCCTTCTCTCTCTCTCAAAAATAAACAAACATTAAAAAACAAGAAATTCCCCTGGAATGGGGTGCCTAGCCAGCTTAGTCAGTACAGCATGTGACTCTCGATCTTGGGGTTGTGAGTTTGAGGCCCCTGTTTGGTATAGAGATTACATACATACGTACATACATTAATTTGAAAACAGTTTTTTCTAAAAATTGCCCAGGAAAGAGTGGATTGGATTGATTACAATATATAAAACTACCCAGCATGTGGTAATTGCCTCAGATTGAAGTTCAGAACCACTGAAAATGATACCAAACCAAACTTTGTCACAAAGTATTTTTACAAAGTAAAGAGACATTAAACAAAAAACTTTTGAAGCAAATTAAAAATTGTGAGCACACCCATCACTTTACCTTGCTGAGCAGAAGGTGCTATGCTGTGATAGAATGGCTGTTCAGGTCACAAGGAAATTGTTGCCTGAATTCTTTGCCCTTTTTAAAGGAGGGCCAGTTTCTTTGGGTGTTCACATTAAGACAAACTATCCCAAAGGAAATAGCTTCTTGTTGATTCTTTTTTTAAAAAAATACATTTTTAAAAAATGTTTATTTTGAGAGAAAGAGAAGAGAGAGAGAATCCCAAGCAGGCTCTGTGCTGTCAGCCCAGAACCTGATGTGGGGATTGAACTCAACGAAACTGTGAGATCATGACCTGAGCCAAAAGAGTTAGACACTTAACCAACTGAGCCATGCAGGCGCCCCAGCTTCTTGTTATTCTTTATAAGGAATCTGCCCTGTGTCAGTGAAATCCTCGACGACGGAAACAGTCTTTTTACAAAGCATTATACAGGTTGAGCTCACACAGTCTTCAACATCTATATGATTGCTATTACTTTTAGATAAATAGATAAACATTGTTAGTGTGCAGGTGAGGATCTGAGTCTGGGGCATATACAGAACTCCAGAAATTTTGGTCTTCCAGAGGCCTTATGGAACTAAACCTGGTAACTCTGCCTTTGCCCAAAGGGGCAAATACTTAAATGCATGTGGATTTCCAGAGAATGATGTAATGGGGGCTGAGACCCCCTTATCAACCAGCAACCTAGCTTTGCTATTGTTATTTTCACAGAATGTGATGGCAAGAAGGGAAAAGATTACTGCTGAACTAGACTTTAAAATTTGTCAATTATTCTTGACGAAGTTGCTTGGAATTTTTAAGTATATACTGATAAAACAAGCTCCATTCTTGAACTACCAGGTGTGTGTACTTTGGAGCCACCATTTTACATCGTGACTGAGTACATGCCCTATGGCAACTTGCTTGATTATCTCCGAGAGTGCAACCGAGAAGAAGTGACCGCGGTCGTGCTGCTGTACATGGCCACCCAGATCTCTTCTGCAATGGAGTATTTGGAGAAGAAGAATTTCATCCATAGGTATGTGAAGCCCGATCACTGCCTGTTACTCACCGTGAAGCTACCTTGTTTGATGTGCCAATAAAGAATGTGAGAACATTCCTGGAAATTTCCAGATGACCCAGGAAAGCAGTTTTCTCTTTGACAGGGCCTGCCCACTATAATCTCATTTCCAGCTTATAAACCTGCTGCATTCTGGTTAAAGTATTAATAAGGAGCCTTTGCTGTTCTCAGAACATAATGCTCTTTATTTTGCCCAGGATTATATCCAAGAGCCTTTTGCTGCGTCTAATGGTTTAATTTTAAAAATAGCTTTCTGTCTTAGTTAAGAACTTAAAGTAAAGCCTTGCAGCAAAGCATCTTTTGCTCACCTCTGAAACCTAGCCCAGTGTGCTTATAAATAGGAAGCCATTTTCTGAAGTCTGCTTTTTCTAGTATCACATAACTGCCTCTTGATGACTACTCTCCAAGTGGTGGGTATTAGTGGCTTTCCACCAGGTTAGCTGTCATCATAAGATACTACCGTATCTGTCAGCACAGACTTACCAACTCTGCTTGTAGCACAAAGAACTAAGAACAGAGCATTTGTTCATGGCCATTTTCCTCACCATCTGAGTGGAATCACATTAGGGTTCTCTTTCCCACAGAGATCTCGCAGCCCGTAACTGCCTAGTGGGAGAAAACCATGTGGTAAAAGTGGCTGACTTTGGCTTGAGTAGATTGATGACTGGAGACACCTATACTGCTCATGCTGGAGCCAAATTTCCTATTAAATGGACAGCACCAGAGAGTCTTGCCTACAATACCTTCTCAATTAAATCTGACGTTTGGGGTAAGGTTTGGAAGGGATTTTTTCGTATCATTTTTTTTCTTTAAGTTTATTTATTTTGAGAGACAGTGCCTGTGGGGGTGGGGCAGAAAAGGAGAGAGAGAGAATACAAAGCAGGCTCCACACTGACAGCGCAGAGCCTGATACAGGACTTGAACTCCCGAGCCAGGAGATCATGCATGACCTGAGCCAGAATCAAGAGCCCAGAAGCTTAACTGATTGAGCCAGCCAAGCGCCCCTGTCATTTTATTAGAGCTTCTCTTTATGTGACCAGTAAACTCTGCCTTACCCCCATCCTTCATCGGTCATTCAAAAAGCTTTAATTAAATACCTACTGTCTGCCAGGCATTGTGCTAGGCACTTAGCATAGAAAGAAGTGTAAACTAGGGGTGCCTTGTTGGTTCAGTCGTAGAGCCTGCGACTCTTGATCTCAGAGTCAGGAGTTCAAGCCCCACATTGGGTGTGGAGCCAACTTAAATAAATTTTTTAAAAAGTGTAAAGAAGAAAGTGGGAAAGGGGCACCTGGGTGGCTTAGTTGGTTAAGCGTCCGACTTCGGCTCAGGGCATGATCTCATGGTTCGTGGGTTCAAGCCCCGCGTCAGGCTCTGTGCTGACTGCCAGCTCAGAGCCCGGAGCCTGTTTCAGATTCTGTGTCTCCCTGTCTCTCTGACCCTCCCCTGCTCATGCTGTCTCTTTCTCTCTCAGAAATAAATAAAATATTTTTTTAAAAATTATATAAAGAAGAAAATGGGGGGAAAAAAGTCCCTGCTTTCAAAGAGCTCACAGTCTAGATCTTGGACTGCATTGGAATTTTACTTATCCTTTCTCTGTAAAGTTTCCTGTTTTCCGTATTAGGTTTTATTGCTTATTTCCAGAGCACTGTGATGCAGAGTAGCCTCCTGTTTTCAAGGAAGCATGATGGAATTGCATCTAGAATTTGCCCTTGTAACTCATCTTGTTTCTGTTGCACTGAAAAGCATTCTGATTTAGTGGCAGCTCAATGGACTGAACAAGTCTAGAAATTCAGGTTGTAGGCCAGCAAAAAAAGTTGTAGGATGCTGTGTTGCTTTCTGTCAGGAATCTCAAACTGAGAAATAACCTGTGACAAAGTCCAGCAATTTTTTTCTAACATAATTTTTTTCTGATTTTAAATGAGTCCATTTTTATCTTACTCCTTTAATATTAGCTGATCTAAAAACTGAAACTCATTAAATACATTATAGATTGTTCTAAGAGTAGTTTGGTTATGTCCTAGACTTTTAATGATCGTAATTTATTTTCCGTCACTGCAGTAAAGGAAATCTAAATGAAAGTCTTGAGGTTATACCTGAAGCATTCTTGTGGCAAATATCTTAAAAGGACAAGTTCAGCTGTAAGAATCAGCTAGAAGAATTAGAGTATATTAACATAACAGTGTGAATGTTTTCCAGAATTTGAAAGAGAAGTTAACCTAATAGTACACAATAAATAAAAAATCAGTGAAGAACATTCAACTTTTTTTTTTCTCCCTTACGCAGCTTTCGGGGTCCTGCTGTGGGAAATCGCTACGTATGGAATGTCACCATATCCAGGTATTGACCTGTCTCAGGTCTACGATCTACTGGAAAAAGGGTATCGAATGGAACAACCTGAAGGATGCCCCCCTAAGGTTTATGAACTTATGAGAGCATGTGAGTGGGTTTTTTTTTTATATTTTAATTTTAAAAGGTTAAATCAGTGATTCAGGATGATTACTGAAATAAGAAATCTTTTTCCTTTCAGTATTGTTAGATCGACTAATCTCATGACATATAAAGAGTTGGACATTTATCAGATAGGTGGCATATATGACAAACCATTGAGGTTTTTTGGTTTTTTTTGTTGTTGTTTTTTTTAGGAGTGTATTTATTTTAGAGAGAGAGGATGGGAGGAGGGGCAGAGGAGAGAGAGAGAGAGAATGAGAATCCCAAGCAGGCTCCAGGCTCAGTGCAGAGCTCAACGCACGGCTTGATCCCTGAGATTGTGACCTGGGCCGAAATCAAGACTCGGATGCTTAACTGACTGAGCCACCCAGATGGCCCAACCATTGTGTCTTAATTGGAATCCTAAGACTAGTTTCCATGGCCCACTTGCATATTTAATAGGATAATAAGAAACTGGGTTTGGAGACTAGATAGGGGAAGGTTGCTCTTATCCAGATAAAAATGAATCCTAAAGACGAGAACACCTGAAAGTAACCTCTGATGGATAAAGAGAAGCGTCTGACTTCTTACAGATGAGAAAGCTGGAAGATGAGTAGTGAATTAAATTGTATTTGTATTTAAGCATAAGTCTTGTTATTTTCCCTACTGCCCTGTTTTTGTCAGAGGGAACTCTGAGTTCCTCCTATATGGATAGCTGATTATAAGGTTAGAATGAGTTTGAAGACAGGTTTTACTTCTTTCATTCTTCCAGTGGAAGAAAACTTTCTGTTTTATAAACCATCTCCCCGCCACTCTTTATCCATATAGTAGGAAGGACAGAAGCTAAGGCTGCATAGAAGGACCAGCCCTACCTAGGAAGTGGACTTAGTACACCTGTGAGTCTGGAACTGGAAAGCAGCAGCCTCACTGTCACTGTGAACATGCTGTGCTCCTGCTTCAATATCGCACGCACGTCACGATGCACGGAACTCCCTCTCAGGGGGGCCACCAGATGGGTAATTTAGAGAAGCTTTCAGTAGTTCCTTCTTGTGTTACACAGGCTGGAAGTGGAGCCCTGCCGACAGGCCCTCTTTTGCTGAAACACATCAGGCTTTTGAAACCATGTTCCATGACTCCAGCATTTCTGAAGGTGAGAACCTGGGGATGTATTGTTGGTCGCCAGTCCTGGGTGGTGGCAAGGGTGGTGATAACATTAACAAATTACAGACTCCTGCAGTTTGGGACTCCATTTCAGGGTACTGAATTAATTCTTGGCCTTTATTCTTGTTTTACTTTTTTAAAATGTGTCTCTGTTGTCTCTAGCTCATTTTTAATACTGAGATTTTAGGGCATCTGAGTGGCTCAGTCAGTTAAGCGTCCAGCTCTTGATTTAGACTCAGGTAGGTCATGAACTTGTGGTTCGTGAGGTCAAGACTTGCATTAGGCTCTGCACTGACAGCACGGAGCCTGCTTGGGATTCTTTCTCTCTCCCTCTCTCCCTCCCCCTACCCCGCTTGTACTTTCTCTCTCTCTCTCTCAAAATAAACAAACTTAAAAAAAA